>NC_041380.1:1354817-1437667 GCF_002162155.2 Triticum dicoccoides
TGACGCCTTGCAACCGTACACTTTGGTACGGCCAATACACCAGGGGCTTATGTACCCCACAATACGGTGTGAAAAGTCCGACACTTTCACAAGTGCGGCACCCCGAACTTATAGCATTATATGCATCAGCTCCGAATCATGTCTTTGGTCAAATGTTGGGTTTGCCCGGCTCCTATGTTTTGGTACCTTACGTTCCGCTCTATCGGCTAAGGTAGCGCTAGGAGAACTACTGCGATTGTGCCTCGGTTCTGCTGGGTTCAGCACCTCAGTAGAGAAAGCTAAAACTGACTGTCATGATAAGGTGAGAGACTGGTCGCTGTTCGGCGTGGTTTTCGAGTCCCTAAAGACTTATGCCGCTTAGAGCGAGGGGCCGGCCCTGTCCGGCTTAAAGGCGTGTATCGCGCCTCGAATTCGGCCTTCCGAATACCAGGGGTGATGGTGTCCTGGACTAGGGGGTACTCACCACGTCGTCTCCCGATCTATTAGATTGGGCTGAGGACCCCCGTGGCCGTATACTCATGGGCCAGTTCGGACGGCTACCGCATACAAGGAAGATTCCACAAAACTTGGCGATCAAGACAATGACTTCTCCCCACCGGCGTATTCGGCTAGGAATCTTGTTATCCTAGGCCTCTGGTGCATTATATAAACCGAGGCCAGGCTAGTCGATAGAGATACAATATATACAACAATCATACCATAGGCTAGCTTCTAAGGTTTAGCCTCTTTGATCTCGTGGTAGATCTACTCTTCTACTACCCATATCATCAATATTAATCAAGCAGGAGTAGGGTATTACCTCCATCGAGAGGGCCCGAACCAGGGTAAAAAACATCGTGTCCCTTGTCTCCTGTTACCATCCGGCCTTGACGCATAGTTCGGGACCCCCTACCCGAGATCCGCCGGTTTTGACACCGACATTGGTGCTTTCATTGAGAGTTCCGTTGTGTGATCGACAAAAGGATCGATGGCTCTCCTGCAGATCAACTGCGACTTCGGCATTTTCGTCACCAGCTCGACTGGTGACCTTGGTACGACCAAGAATTGCGCCCCATGTTCGGATCACCATGTCCGGGCGATGGCCTTCATCAAACATCAACTCCGATATCTATCAAGATCATGGAGGAATCATCTACGGAGCTCGGGGGCTCAACGTCAACATTGCCCTCAAGCGACCGTGCTGTTTTTCTGGACAGCAAACTCGTATCAGCCACCACCACCTCCTCGAGTATCGCTTTGACGATCGCTTTGGTGGAATTGTGCGGAATTGAGTCTACAACAACCCTGGAAAATTTCGTTGAGTTCCGATGGAGGAATCTCTGGCAATCCACGATATACCGGAGCCCTGTCAAATCTGGACGGGAATTTGGATGAGTTTAGGGCGTGGTGCCCGGCTTCTAGCTCGGAGGTCCGTTGGAAGATCCAACCGTTGATCGGCTGCGGAATTCCATATCTACCACCTCTCAAAATTTCGGCTCGATTCGACCGTCCAAACTTCGGGAACCTTCCGATTAGTGCATCACTTTTCGGATCTGTTTTCTACGCGAAAACGAATCCGACCCGAGTTCATCTCTTTTATGAACAGGATTTCGGACATCCCTTTTGAAGGAAGTTGTTATGGGGTATTGTGTTTTGTTCCCGAACACATCCTACTAACAGTAAGATGTTTTGAACATGATCTTCAACATCATGCTGGTGTCAAACCAGTCCGGCAATATTACTCCATGGCTGCCGACCTGCGCTAGACACGGTGTCACTTTGTTGAGCCGAGCTCAACTTCTTCAGATCATCATCTCGGCAAGCCGAACAAGAGCCCGGCATCGCGAAGGATAAATCATCACCAATATCGCCGGCCCACGGATTACACGGAGCGGGCATACCGGCATCGCCGCACGGTCGCTTCATCAAGCCGGCATCGACCACGTCACGACATGCATCGACAGGGCCGCACTATTGCTTCTTCAAGCTGGTGTCCATCACGCCGACCTACTTCGACTCATCGGCTGACATCGAGGCTTCGACATCTCGGCTGGACCGGGGGCTTCGCCATCTCTTCATCAACCTACTCCGGACACTTCGGCATCACTAGCCGACCAGCTCCGTCACGTTAGCTGGGCCAAGGGCTTTGCCTCGGCGAGTCAACCTTTACCAGCATTGCCATGCCGTCGTTTTATCACCCATCAGGCAATGGGTGTGCGGAGCGGGTCCCAATTTTAGGAATCACCTTCCTTCGGATTGCTACAACAAATAAACCAGGTGCTATTAATCCCAGTATTTTTTGCTTGTTTGGGTTCATTTTTCCCAATGAATTATTACTCTGGTTTGTCCATCATATGTACACAGGTCTATCAAATGGTGGCTGCATTAACGACAGTCGCATGGTGGTTCGGTCAGTTTCCGTACATAGTCCGGCGAACGCCGCACTCGGAGCTCGGACCGACCTGCGAATTCAGGCTTTGCCATGCCTTTACCGCATCACGCCGACGCCCTGCATCGACTTGACATCGGCGCTAGGCCATATTTCTTTTATTAATCACTTTGCATGAATTATTTATTATGCAACGATTTTTTTCAACTATCATTATTACTATTATCTCCGGTTTGCACTATTTTTTGTGCACAGGAAAATGATCCGGGGACTTCGGCGTCACTCTGCCGGTCTGCATTGATCGTGCCGTGTCACCACTTCGGCGTGTCAAGCTCTCCGCTCCGCCACCTCGGGACCGGCTTGAGGGATGGAACCTTGCCCCGCATCAAGCTCGTACCGCGTCATCAATACCGAACACATTAACTAGCTAAGTCGGTTTCATGCTCAAAGCTTTAATTTCTAACTTGCGTTCAGTTCGACCAAGCATTATACTTTTTTGGAAAAAAGTTGCTTCTAAAAAATTTCCTTGTCCAAACTTTGTTTGTGACGCATAAATTCAAATACCCCGTTTACTTGGGGGCTTCCTTTATGAAGCTTTTCCTGTTGCATATGATTATACTTGTATGACTTCATTCCTTGTTCGTGTATTACACCACAATATGCACCACATTGACTTAAGCGATTTGCAAGCTGGGTTGCCTCGCTCCTGTGTTTACCCCTACGTTCCCGATTGTTCGGCTAGGGAGTAAAGGGAGCACCTCTGCGATTGTCACGATCGGGTCACCCGAGCCGGACCTCAGACTGGGTGAAGCCGAAAGCTAGCGCTCTTATAGTTATTCAATGATGGTCGGCACACAACGGAACTCATGAGTACAAAAAATCTATTGCACAAGTCTCATAATAACAATGAGCACCAAAGAAAGGTCTCGGTGGGGGTACTATTTTCTTCGAAGATGCTTCTTACTCTTCGCAGTAATATAGCATAAGTTCCCTAAGCGCGCTTTGTCTGTTACAGCCTTATGGCCTGATTGCCTGGTTATTGGGAACACCATCGATATTCTCGACCGATGGAGTACATAACACTTTTCGGTCCTTAACCGAAGAGGGAGAAGCCGACGGTCGGTTAAGACGCGTTTAAAGTTCGGTTGAACATAGATATGATATAAGTACTTTGGTACATGCAATCATTCTTCTACCCAAGTCACTAGGGGGCTTTTAAGTTTATTTGAGCCATTTTATAATAAGTGTTCTTCTTCTCAGTCGTTGCAAAGTTCTATTATTATTATTTATCACTCCTTTTTTCGACACGAGTGTGCGGTCACTAGCCGGGGAGCCTAATTTCTCTCTCAAAGCCGCTAGAGTTTAGTTTGCTAAACTGGCCTAATGAGAAGTACTCCGCCCTCGGGATAGGAGGTTGAAGCCGTAGACTGACCCGCTCGATGTCTTGAGATAGGATGTGTCATGTTAAAAGACGACAGAAGCACTTCTTTTTTCTAAGACCGATTTTTGGATTGGCACCGAACACTTGATCTTGTTCGGACGTCATGTTTTTACTGTCGTTTCTTGGTTTTCCAAGCTTTTTGGAACTTTTAAACTATTTGTGCTTTTCCAGCATTAGTCTCGGAGTGCAACGCCGGACACCCTTAGGGATTCGGCAAAAACATTCTCAGATATTGCTATATATGCATCGGTTGCGAATTGTGTCTTCGGTAAATAGTTGGGTTGCCCGGCTCCTGCACTTGCTTCCTACGTTCCGTTTTGTTCGGCTAGCCGTGCAAAGGGAGAACCACTGCGATTGTGCTTCCAGCTCACATGGTTAAGCACCTTAGTGGAGATTGCCGAAAACTGACTGTCACAATAAGCGTAAACTGGTCAGCGATCCGATTACTATGACGGGCCATTCATAACATTGGCCGAAGTGTTTACGGCTTGACCTCGACTGTCGCCGAACACTACCGGGGGCTATTACCTGGCCTCCCAAACTAAATCCTCGATAGTTTGCTCTTACAGTCGAGCTGAGGTTTCATGATCATGCTTAGCATGACAACCCAAAGAAAGGAACCGATAGAGGGACTATTTTCTTTGGAATACATTTCTTCTGTTAAACAGTAATATAACATATCTCTCTGTGTACCTTTGTTTATAAAACTGTGTGGCCAGATTGCCTTGTTTGTCGTAAATCTTTGCCCTCATAAAGGCTTTATAAAGTAGGACAAATACTCCTCGGCTACTGGACGAGGAGGTGGAAGCCGATGGTCGGTCAACAAAGTTTTGTACAATGCGAATCCGAGCATTAATGACGTAAAGTACTTGGATACATAGAGTCATTACACATAATTTGTGATTTTACTATGGATATTCATCCTTAATTCGGCGACCCGTGCCCGCATTAAGGCTCGGGAGCTACTGGGCTTCGGGCTTATTATTTACAAATATTAAAGGGGCACATCGATCCCTTGATCTGGTGTTGCCACCCGACCAGTGTCTCGGGGGCTACCACATTGCTTGTCCAATGCAGAAAATTTTATGTGCAATATAGTTTCCGAGGAGATTTTGATCCTCAGGTTGGTCGGCCGCACCCAACCTGAGTCTTGAGGACTGAGCATGCCGCTTTTGTGTCCCGAAGTATTCTGCCGAGCTTGGAATTGATCCTCAGGCCGATTTTGCAAATCAACCTAAGTCTCAACGGCTACTGGGATCAGCGCTCTTATGTCATCCTTCATGTGCATCTCGGGTTTTAAACCGATACACACCTTGAGGGCTACTGGCTATATATCTCGGCAGAGAATAAATTGCACCAATAAAATATATTGACAAAAAATCGGCCCATTGTCGGGGTGGTGCACCACCTCGGAAGCAGTCCGGCATAAAGCTCGGGCGCTAGTGGCTGGCACCATAGAGGGCATTTCCAGCATTAAGCTCGGCTAAACTCCTTCAACTTTTTTGAACCAAGGTGATATGACACCTCGGATATAGTCCGGCATTGGAGCCTGGACACAGTCCGGCGTTGGAGCTCGGATATATTTCGGCGTTGGAGCTCGGATATACAGTCCGGCGTTGGAGCTCGGATACATAGTCCGGTGTTGGAGCTCGGATAAATTCCGGTGCTAGAGCTGGGAAGCGGTCCGGCGTTGGTGCTCGGCTGCAAAAGATACCTCGAATGCAGTCCGGCGTTGGAGCTCAGACGCAAAAGGACCCTGCCTCCCGGGAACAACTTCAAACCCGAGGTGTGGCATAAAAATAAAAAAGGCATTGATAAAGGACGGAAACTTAAAGGGGCTCCTCGGATACCCGACGTGTAAACTCGTCGAATTCATTTCGGCGATCCTCAAGATCGAAGATAAAGAAGATTTGTTGAACTAGTTTCCAAGACCGGCAACCGAAGATGAAGAACAATTCGGAAGAATCGACGAGCGTCCCTAACTTGATGACCGGTTCAGGGGGCTACTAACGGTGTCCTGGACTAGGGGGTACTCACCACGTCGTCTCCCGATCTATTAGATTAGGCCGAGGACCCCCGTGGCCGTATACTCATGGGCCAGTTCGGACGGCTACCGCATACAAGGAAGATTCCACAAGACTTGGCGATCAAGACAAGGACTTCTCCCCACCGGCGTATTCGGCTAGGACTCTTGTTATCCTAGGCCTCAGATGCATTATATAAATCGAGGCCAGGCTAGTCGATAGAGATACAATATATACAACAATCATACCATAGGCTAGCTTCTAGGGTTTAGCCTCTTTGATCTCATGGTAGATCTACTCTTGTACTACCCATATCATCAATATTAATCAAGCAGGAGTAGGGAATTACCTCCATTGAGAGGGCCCAAACCTGGGTAAAAAACATCGTGTCCCTTGTCTCCTGTTACCATCCGGCCTTGACGCACAGTTCGGGACCCCCTACCCGAGATCCGCCGGTTTTGACACCGACAAGGGGCTTCGCCAAAATTTAAAATTATAGAATTCTATGGCTAAGTGAGAGTGATAAAGTATTATTAGTCTGGTTGCCTTGTTCGCTGTGCTGAGCACCTCCCTCGATGGAGCCAAAAATGGGAACAAGAGTGCTCAGGTTTATCCCGAACACCCCAGCACTCGTGGCACGAGGGCAGAAGCCGAGGACTAGCCATCTCTCAGATTGGATAAACAGCCAAACAGAAGGCAATATTTTAAATTCAAACAAGCGTTGCATAGCGCATACGAAAAAAGTTTTCATAAATATAGGATAAAGTGAGCAAGTCTCACTCAAATATTACATCTTTTGAACACTCGTCCGCTATGAGACAGGCACCCGGCAGAACATCCTCGTAGTACATCTCGGGGTGGAGGTGCTCCTTGCCCTCCGGCGGCCCCTCCTTGATCAGCTTCACGGCGTCTAGCTTGACCCACTGCAATTTCACACGGGCGAAAGCCCGGCGTGCACCTTCAATGTAGACAGATCGCTTGACGACCTCTAGCCGCGGGCAGGCATCCACAAACCGCCTCACCAGGCCAAAGAAGCTGTTCAGAAGGGCGTCGCCAGGCCACAACCGAACTATAAAGCCCTTCATGGCCTGATCGGCCGCCTTATGTAGCTCGACCATCTGCTTCAGCTGGTCGCTCATGGGCACCGGGTGTTCGGCCTTAGTATACTGAAACCAGATTCTCCGTTGAGCTTCCATCCTTGGCCTGGTAAAATTGTGCGTCATCGGACAAGCTGCGGGGCAAATCTATGGATGCTCCTGGAGAGCTCCGGATTCGGGTAAGTAATCGGTAATTTACTTTTACATGCTTGCTTTGCATATAGAAAGCCTTACCCGCTGCTATCTCCTGAAGGGCCTTTTGGGCTTTGGCCTTGGCAATTTTTGCGCTCTCGAGGGCCACGGCAAGCTCAGACTCTCGCGTCTTCGAGTAAAGCTCCAATGCCTCGTGCTTAGTCACGAGAGCCTGGAGCTCTTGCTGCACCTCGCCCACCCGAGCCTCTTGTTTTTCCCACTCGGTGCGCTCCTTGGCAGCTTTATCTTCGGCCTTGGTTAGCGCTTGCTTAGGGGTCGCCACCTCGGTCGTGGCCCCTCGCAAATATACAATGATCCTGTCATTTTGCAATCATGTCTTCTTTTATATATACATATCTATAGACAGGGTATTACTTACCCTTGTTCTCCTCGAGCTGCCTCTTGGTAAGGCCGAGCTCTTTCCTGGACCCCTCGAGGTCCTGCTTCAGTACAGCGATCTCCGCAGTCAGTGCGGCGGAGGCCAGCAGCGAAGCCTGCATATGCATATTGACATACTTATAGTAGACTCCTGCGATATTATTTGATCCTCTGTTCGACTTTTCTTTGTGAACACCGAACAAAGCATCAGGGGCTACTGTCTATGCGGTAATATTTTTAATACACTTACCTCAAAGCCTGTTAGAAGGCTGGCACAGGCTTCAGTCAATCCGCTCTTGGCGGACTAAACCTTCTGGACCACCGCACGATGCTCCTCGTCGATGGAAGCGCTGCGAAGCGCTTCCAGCAGATTGTCCGGTGCCTCTGGATGGATAGAGGTCACCGGCACAGGCGTCTTGCCCCTCTTAGAAGGAGGCCACCTGCCCGAGCCCGGAACCACTAGAGGGTCCGGCGCCGTGTTCGGCTGAAGGCCGAACTCGGAGCTCTCAGGGGCACCGTCCCCTCGGCCCCCGGAGTCCGGAAGGTCGCCTTGAGGCGCCTCCGGGACTATCTCCCCTCGATCCGGTGCCTCTTGAGACAGCACCTCGGCGTCGTCAGCAGGATGAGGGGAGGTGGCGGTCGGGACTGGATCGCTATCCATGTCCGACGAGCCCAGGGAGCCGTCCGATGATACATCGATACTGGCTCGTGGCGGCCTGCATAATTATGTTCGGCGTTAGGGAAAGCAGTGCGACAAAGGAATGGTATGAGTTACTCTGGTATCCGAATACTTACGATCTCCCCAAGGGCTTGGCCCTGGGCAACCACTCGTCTTCGCCTTCGTCGGCGGTGGTGGAATCGTCCGAAAGGAGAGTCCTTCCTTCTTGGACACTTCGCCCCCCAGTTGGGGCGGCCTTCCTTTTCTTATCTCCCCCAGCTGGAGGGGGAGCATCTTCTTCTTCTTCTTCCTCGTCTTCGGGGGAGCAGTGCGCCGTAGAGTCATCGGACGGTGAGTCCAACGACGCCTGGCGTCGGGACCTCTTTCGGGTTCCCTTGGCCTTCTTGGTCTTCTCCGACACCATATAAGGAGCCGGAGTCAGCATCTTCGCCAGAAGAGCATCCGCTGGGCCTTCGGGCAAAGGAGCCGGACAGTCGATCTGTCTGGCCGTCTCCTGCTAGTCTTGTCAAGGGTACGACAGTTTAGATCCCGCATGGAGTCAATCTATAAAAAATTATCCTGCGAAAGGTAAAGCAGCTTACCGCATTGGCTTAGCGCTTCGCGCTGAATCCGCAATCCTCAGTAATGGGAGGGGGGACCTCGGCGCTTTTGAACAGCACCCTCCTGTCATCTTCGTTAGTTGTGTCGAAGAGCATGTTCAGGTTTGGTGATGCGCCGGGTCGAACTCCCACAAGTTGAAGTGTCGTAGTTGGCACGGGAGGATCCGGCGGTGGAGCATGACCTGGACCACGTTGACGAGTTTGAGCTTCTTGTTCACCATGTTTTGAATACATGTTTGGAGTCCGGTCAGCTCTCTCGAACTAGCCAAGGACAGGCCCTTCTCTTTCCAGGAGGTGAGCCGCATGGGGATGCCAGATCATAACTCGGGGGCTGCTGCCCATGCAGGGTCATGCGGCTCGGTGATGTAGAACAACCCCGATGGCCACCCCTTTATGGTTTCCACAAAGGAGCCCTCAAGCCATGTGACGTTGGGCATCTTGCCCACCATGGCGCCTCGGCACTCCGCCTGGTGGCCGCAAACAACCTTCGGCTTGACACTAAAGGTCTTCAACCAAAAGCCGAAGTGGGGTCAGATGCGGAGGAAAGCCTCGCACACGATGATGAACGCCGAAATGTTGAGAACGAAGTTCGGGGCCAGATCATGAAAGTCCAGCCCGTAGTAGAACATGAGACCACGGACGAATGGATGGAGGGGAAACCCCAGTGTACGGAGGAAGTGGTGGAGTAAAACTACCCTCTCGTGAGGTTCCGGGGTAGGGACGATCTGCCTCGCGGCGGGCAGCCGATGCGCGATATTCGCGGCTAAGTATCCGGCTCCGCGCAGCTTCTTGATGTCTCCCTCTGTGACGGAGGACACCATCCATCTGCCTCCCGCTTCGGACATGGTTGGAGAAGGTTGAGGTGGGATGTGCGGACTTGGGCGCTAGAGCTCGGGTGTGCGAAAACGGATGAGCAAAGGAGGAAGAAGGCATGGATGGAAAGGTGAATCCTTATCCCTTTATATAGGCGGACGAAACTATGCGCCCCCCACTAGCCTGGTAAAACTCGCTTATCCCACAAGCATTGTAATTGATTGGAATCCTGTAATAAGGGGATACAATCTCTGCTTTGACAAGACGTGTCGAAAAACTGCCTCACATTATGTGCGGGGCTAGTTAAAGGAAACGGTTCAAATAATCACCGGGCCATGACATTACGTTATGCTGTCAAAACAAGTCAGCAAAATAGGTTTGCGAAAATATTATTCCCTCTATGGTGGTATGTGGAACTTATTTTGCAGGGTCGGACACTATCCTTGTATTCAAATTCTTCTGTGGTGTATTCGGAGGAGGAACCCGCCTTGCAATGCCGAAGACAATACTGCGCGCCGGACTCATCGTAATTGAAGCATGGTTCAGGGGCTACTGAGGGAGTCCTGGATTAGGGGGTCTCCAGACAGCCGGATTATATCCTTTGGCCAGAATGTTGGACTATGAAGATACAAGATTGAAGACTTTGTCTCGTGTCCAGATAAGACTCTACTTGGCGTGGAAGGCAAGCTAGGCAATACAGATATGGATATCTCCTCCTTTGTAACCGACCTTGTGTAACCCTAACCCTCTCCGGTGTCTATATAAACCGGAGGGTTGTAGTCCGTAGGACACAACAACCACAACATACAATCATACCATAGGCTAGCTTCTAGGGTTTAGCCTCACTGATCTCGTGGTAGATCTACTCTTGTACTACCCATATCATCAATATTAATCAAGCAGGACGTAGGGTTTTACCTCCATCAAGAGGGCCCGAAGCTGGGTAAAACATTGTGTCCCTAGTCTCCTGTTACCATCTGGCCTAGACGCACAGTTCGGGACCCCCTACCTGAGATCCGCCGGTTTTGACATCGACACCGGGCATGCGTTCGGATCCTTGTATGCATTGCGGTAGAGGATGCAATCATTAGGGCATGCATGTATCTTATCCACCTCCAATCCTAGAGGGCATACGACCTTCTTTGCTGCGTATGTACTGTCGGGCAATTCGTTATCCTTTGGAAGCTTCTTCTTCAATATTTTCAGTAGCTTCTCAAATCTTTTGTCAGCCACAACATTCTCTGCCTTCCACTGTAGCAATTCTAGTACGGTACCGAGCTTTGTGTTTCCATCTTCGCAATTGGGGTACAACCCTTTTTTGTGATCCTCTAACATGCGATCAAATTTCAGCTTCTCCTTTTGACTTTCGCATTGCGTCCTTGCATCGACAATGACCCGGTGGAGATCATCATCATCGGGCACATCGTCTGGTTCCTCTTGATCTTCAGCAGCTTCACCCGTTGTAGCATCACTGGGCACATCGTCTGGTTCCTCTTGATCTTCACCAGCTCCACCCGTCGCAGCATCACCGTATTCAGGGGGCACATAGTTGTCATCGTACTCTTGTTCTTCGCCGTCTTCCATCATAACCCCTATTTCTCCATGCCTTGTCCAAACATTATAGTGTGGCATGAAACCCTTGTAAAGCAGGTGGGAGTGAAGGATTTTAAGGTTAGAGTAAGACCTCGTATTCCTATATTCAGTGCATGGACAACACATAAAACCATTCTGCTTGTTTGCCTTAGCCGCATCGAGAAACTCATGCACGCCCTTAATGTACTCGGAGGTGTGTCTGTCACCATACATCCATTGCCGGTTCATCTGCATGCGTTATATATAATTAAGTGTCCAAATTAATAGAAGTTCATCATCACATTAAAACCAAAGTACATACATAGTTCTCATCTAACAACATATAGCTCTCCAGAGTATCTAATTAATTAAACCATACATTGAAACTATGTAAAACATTTCAATGTGAAAACAAATGCGATCATAATCGCAACCAGCGGCATAATGATACCAAGCCTCGGTACGAATGGCATATTTTCTAATCTTTCTAATCTTCGAGCGCATTGCATCCATCTTGATCTTGTGATCATCGAAGACATCCGCAACATGCAACTCCAATATCATCTTCTCCTCCTCAATTTTTTTCCTTCAACAAATTGTTTTCTTCTTCAACTAAATTGAACCTCTCGACAATAGGGTCGGTTGGAATTTCCAATTCACATACATCCTACATAAATAAAATCTATGTCACGTTGGTCGGCATAATTTTCATAAACAATAAATGAACAAATAGTTATAAACATAATATATATACCACATTTGAATCATAGACAGGACGAGGGCCGACGGGGGCGGATACCAAAACCATCGCACTATATAAGATGCAATAATAAAAGTAAGAAAATAATACAAGTATCTATGTAAACATACAAGAATATTTTTTTCCTTTCTGAAAGAAGATAAGAACAAGAGGCTCACCACGGTGGTGCCGGCGATGAGCTCGGCGCGGGTGATCGACGGTGGTGAAGATGGGGACGGGGCGTGACGGACCGCTAAACCTAGACAAATATTGAGGAAAATGGAGCTTGGAGGTCGTGCTTGGAGAGGAGAAAGCTTAAGTAGTGTTGCTCGGGCATTCCATTGAACACCTTGTGTGCATAGGAGGTGAGCTAGAGCACCACCAAGCCCTCTCCCCCTCGGCCAGAAAAAAATAGAGCAGTGTGCTCTGCTCTTACGCGAGGGGGTATATATAGGCACCTCATTGGTCCCGGTTGGTGGCATGGACAGGGACTAAAGGGGAGCCTTTGGTCCCGGTTCATGACACCAACCAGGACCAATGGTGGTGGGCCAGGAGCGAGGCCCATTGGTCCCTGTTCGTCCCACCAATCGGGACCAAAAGGTCCAGCCGAACCGGGACCAATGGCACACGTGGCCCGGCCGGCCCCCTGGGCTCACGAACCAGGTCCAATGCCCCCATTGGTCACGGTTCTGGACTGAACCGGGACTAATGGGCTGACCCGGCCTGGATCGTTGCCTCCTTTTCTACTAGTGCTTTAAGCATATTTTTTTATAGCAAAAGTGGGTTTCCCCTCTGATTTCTATTAAAGAAACCACCACGGAACCAACATTATCAATTAAACCGTATTATGACTATGCCATAGCAGATTTGAAGCTGCAAACCGGAGAAATGATATTTAGTAGCCATTGTTTGCTTCGAACTAAGAACTAAATTCTAAGAGCTGAAAAGAAAGTAGAGTAACCAAGTTAAGATCTATTTCTGGTTGAGATCAAAAGATTGAGGAGATATGAAGTACCACCTCTCTTGCGGCGCCGTGTAGCATCGGGGTGCGATGGCTGTCGGTGGCATTGAAGCAGATCTATGATGGTAGACGGGTGCATCGGGGGATAAGTCCTGTTGCGGTCAAAGAGGTTGTGTGAGCAGCCCCGACAAAGAGGACGACGGCGCCGATGAAGCGAGAGGACGTGCTACAAGGCTCTTGGTCCGTCGCCGTGAATGAGAAACGTCCATCTCTAGCAGTGGATGATGCGGTCTTGGTAGGCGCTCCGGCATGGTGGAGGACGGTGGCGATGGATGTGGTGGAGGACGGCGGTGATGGATGTGGTGGAGGACGGCGGCGATGGATGGAGTGGCGGACGGAGGCTGTTGTGGGGATGGTGTTCTAGCGCGGATTGTGTATGAATGGGAAAATGGAGGGAGAGGTATGGGGAACCATGTTTTGGGGACGCACCTGTCTGAAATATGGGAAAGTTACGAACATAGCCCCCGTTTAAAATTTGGATGTCTCGTCAGTTGGGGATACGAACTTAGCCTAGAGCGATTTTTGGAGAGGAGAGGGTGGTTGGAGCCCATGGTTGGCGCCCATGGTGTATGAACGGGGCTGACAAGTAGGGTGGTTGTGTCACGTCTGAGTGAAGATACAAACCTGCCCCTATTGAAAATATTTGCCTAAATCGATTTTGGCCGAGTCGAGTTTATTTTGCCACCTACCCTATATGAATGGGGAAATGGAGGGAGAAGTAGAGGTCTTTCGGACGAGCTTGAATCAAATGTGTTTTGCCGTCCAGGTTTGGTGCCTACCGTATCGGAATGTGCTCAGAGGCAGTTGTGTCATGTCTAATTGAAGTTACTAACCTACCCGAGGGAGTCCTGGATTAGGGGGTATTCGGACAGCCGGACTATATCATTTGGCCGGACCGTTGGACTATGAAGATACAAGATTGAAGACTTCATCCCGTGTCCGGATGGGACTCTCCTTGGCGTGGAAGGCAAGCTTGGCAGTACGGATATCTAGATCTCCTTCCTTGTAACCGACTCTGTGTAACCCTAACCCCCTCCGGTGTCTACATAAACCGGAGGGTTTAGTCCGTAGGACCAACAACAACAATCAGACCATAGGCTAGCTTCTAGGGTTTTCGTGGTAGATCAACTCTTGTACTACTCATATTTTCAAGAACAATCAAGCAGGACATAGGGTATTACCTCCATCAAGAGGGCCTGAACCTGGGTAAACATCGTGTCACCCGCCTCTTGTTACCATCCGCCTAGACGCACAATTCGGTACCCCCTATCCGAGATCCGCCGGTTTTGACACCGACATTTGTGCTTTGATTGAGAGTTCCTCTGTGTTGTCATCGTTAGGCTGGATGGCTCCTTTAATCATCGATAGCGATGCAGTCCGGGGTGAGACTTTTCTCCTCGGACAGATCTTTGTATTCGGTGGCTCCGCACTGCGGGCCAACTCGTTTGGCCATATGGAGCAGATCGAGAGTTACGCCCCTGGCCACCAGGTCAGGTTTGGAAGCATAAACCACACGTCCGACATCCATGGAGACTTGATCTTCGACGGATTCGAGCCCTTGCCGAGTGCGCCGCACGGTCACGATGAGCATGATTTAGGTCTACCATCGGACAGTGTTCGGGAGATCGCACCGGCGACCTCTCCGACCCTCAATTCGGAGCCAGTTGCGCCATCCAAGGACGGGTGGATAGACCCCACCACGGACGCCACATCTTCAGCGGCGATCGAGCCAAATACCGACCTTACCCATCACGGGAGCCGTGACGCCGAACTACCTGATTCTTCCCCGTCCATGGACTCCGAACCGCCTGCGCTGGTGCCTATCGAATCCAACTGGGCGCCGATCATGGAGTTCATCTCCGCGGATATGTTTCAGCACTCGCCCTTTGGCGACATACTGAACTCATTAAGGCCAGATGGGGATGCGGACGATGAAGAAATTCGCCACCCACCTACCGCCCACTTAGTAGGCACTGTCAATGATTTGACCCACATGCTCACCTTCGACTCCGAAGACATCGACGTTATGGACGATGATGCACGAGACGAACAGGAGCCACTGCCCATAGGGCACCGGACGCCCGCTTCATCATATGATGTATACATGGTGGAAACACCCAAAGAAAACGACGACGAGGAACGGAAGGACGCAGCGAAGGATCGTTCCCTCGAGAAGCAGTCAAAGCGGCGGCGTAAGCGCCGCTCCAAATCACGCCTCGACAGAAACAACGATCATATAGACCCAGCGATAGAGCAGGGTGAGCCAGCGGATGACAAACATGGCATTGAACCACCGTCCGACCACGGCAACACGGAGAATCAAACGGAACAACCCGACTCCGGCGAAGATAATAGTCCAGATGACATCACACCGGACAGGCACCCGGAGCAACAGAATACCCATCAAAGGCTTGTTGCCACTGCGAGGAGTCTGAAAAAGCAGAAGCAAAGGCTCAGGGCTGCACAAGACACACTCATAATTAGATGGAGTGAAGTACTCAACACTGCAGCAAAGTACGGCGGTAGTCGCCACACAAAGAGCTACCCGAACCGAAGCTGCTACCTAAATTCGATGAGGAGGCCTTAGATCCCCCGCAATCAAAAAACAAAACAGCCATCCGGTTGGATAGACGACCTCGTGGCCGACATAGAGCGGAAAACGACGCCGCACACAAGCTAGTACGCGATCCACGTGAGGGCTCGCATCAAAAGGACGGCGCAACCAGATCCAGCTACGGGCCAAGCAAGCACGCTCTAGCACGCAATGCAACACAACAAAAAACCAAACACCACGGTACACCCAAATACAGGGGTGCCGCACACCCCCTATGTTTCACCGATGAGGTGCTGGACCATGAATTTCCAGAGGGATTCAAACCCGTAAACATAGAGGCGTATGACGGAACGATAGACCCTGGGGTGTGGATTGAGGACTACATCCTCCATATCCACATGGCCCGAGGAGACGATCTCCACACCATCAAGTACTAACCCCTCAAGCTCAAAGGGCCTGCTCGACACTGGCTTAAAAGCCTACCCAAAAACTCCATTGGAAGCTGGGAAGAGCTCGAGGATGCTTTTCGAGAAAATTTTCAAGGGACCTATGTCCGACCACCGGAATGCAGACGATTTAAGTCATATAACTCACTAGCCCGGAGAGTCAGCCCAAAAGCTTTGGAACAGGTTTCTCACTAAAAAGAACCAAATAGTCGACTGTCCGGACGCCGAAGCCTTAGCAGCTTTCAAGCACAACGTTCGAGAGAAATGGCTTCCCAAACACCTCGGCCAAGAAAACTCGAGAATAATGGCAGCATTAACAAGCCTCGTGACCTGCTTTTGCGCGGGCGAGGACAACTGGTTAGCCCGTTGTAGCACCAGCGACCCAAGTACTTCCGAAGTCAGGGACGGAAACGGGAAGCCACGATGCAGCAAAAACAAGCGCCGGAATAAAGAAGACAACCCGAAGAGCACGGCGGTAAATGCCGGATTCAGAAGCTCTCGGCCAGGTCAGCAAAAGTTTTCCTCCAAAGGCAACAGAGATGAACTGTCTAGCCTGAACAAGATTCTGGACAAACTATGTCAGATCCACAGCACCCCCAATAAACCTGCAAATCATACCCATAGAGAGTGTTGGGTCTTCAAGCAGTCTGGCAAACTCAACGCCAAACACAAGGGGCAGGATACACCAAGCGAAGACGAGGACGAGCCTCGCAAGCCAAGCACTGGGGAACAGAAGAAATTCCCACCAGAAGTCAAAACAGTAAACGTGTTACACGTGATGAAGGGGAGAAACAAAGCGGCACTCCTAGAGACACATGCCCCAGGGCCTATCACCGCTGAGTTCTACCACTTGTCGTCCCAATTGATCACCTTTGACCATCGGGATTACTCGGCAAGTATCTGGCATGCAGGATGGGCTGCCTTGGTGTTAGACTCGATAATTGACGGATACCACTTCACACGAGTCCTGATGGACGGCGAAAGTAGTTTAAACCTAATATATCATGACACAGTCCACAAAATGGGGATAGACCCAACAAAAATCAGCCATAGCAATACTACCTTTAAAGGAGTAACGCCAGGCCCAGAAGCCCATTGCACAGGCTCCCTGCTACTAGAGGATATGTTCGGCTTTCCCAATAACTTCCGCAGCGAAAAGTTAACCTTCCATGTCGCTCCGTTCCAGAGTGGCTATCAAGCACTACTCGGACGCGAAGCTTTCGCTCGCTTTAACGCAATACCGCATTACGCTTCTCTCATGCTTAAGATGCCTGGTCCACGTGGCATCATTACAGTAAATGGAAATATTGAGCGCTCCTTGCGCGCAGAAGACCGTGCGGCCGCCTTGGCAGCCGCACACTAGACGGCCTCACCAACTAGAGCATCTGACAGGTCGTTAAGACCACAGACACGGTTAGACGAGTCCGGTGCAACTATATATAATTGATATAGGTTTGATGGCTATACCCCTACAACAATACAAGGGGCTCAAAGAGTGTAAACAAGTGACAATTAGGCTCAACTTTACTCATCTGGAACTATACATGGTTTATTTAGTATAACCTACCTCTTGCATGACAACTTTTCAACTAAGTTCCTCTCTTTTACAGATGACCATCGTGCAACACCCGTCCAGGATACAGCACAACGGAGACACAGGCGCAGACATTCAGCAGGGACCCGTTCCAAGGATTCTTTTTAGATTAAGACCTTGCGTAAACCTTTTTTACTGTCTCTTGTTGATACATATCCCCCGGATTCTCAGTACAACTGAGAAGGATGCTAACGTATTGGCATGTGGCCAAGTCAGAATATTACATGTACCTGGACACCAGGGGCTTAATACAAAGGGCACTATTTAGCCCGGTTTACATAATAAAGACCGAATACCTTAGGGAGTGTTCGGCGTCGCGAGTTTGGCCTTATATGCATCAGCTCCGAATCATGTCCTTGGTCAAATGTTGGGTTTGCCCGGCTCCTGTTTTTTGCTGCCTTACGTTCCGCTCTATCGGCTAGGGCGGCACCAGGAAAACTACTGCGATTGTGCCCTGGTTCATCCGGACGAGCACCTCAGTAGAGAAAGCCAAAAACTGACTGTCATGATATAGCGTGAGACTGGTCAACCACTCGATGACCTAGCGGAATCTTTGGGATTCCTCCGCCTTAACGAAGGGCCGTTTCCTGGCCAGGCATGTACGCGCCCCGAATTCGAATGAGCGCGGAGCCACCAGGGGATATATAGTAGCCCCACTGTCAAACTCCTCTGGCTAAGTGAAAGTCTTAAAGCATTATAGTCCGATTTCCTCGTTCGCTGCGCTATCACCTCCTTAATGGACCAAGACGTTGGATCAAGTGTGAACATGCGTCTTCTGCGAGCACCCCTGCATTATATGCATGGGGGCTGAAGCCGACGACTGCCATCTTTCAGGTTATATACATATATACATAAACGGCCGCACAGGAGGCATCATAGTACTTTCGGGCAAAAGTATAAAAACAGCCTTGATAAACTCAATAAAACATTGTTTTTCAATGGGAATACATGTCATTAGAACATAATATTCTTCGAGCACTGCGCTTCTATTGAATGAGCGCCCTCAAGAACTTCTCGAAAGTAGTGCTCTGCCGGTACTCGGCTCTCGTCCGAATCTTGGGCTGCAATGGTGGTGGCCTCCATCTCCGCCCAGTATGTCTTCACATGGGCAAGGGCCATCCGCACACCCTCTATGCACGTTGACCTCTTCATCGCGTTGATGTGCGGCACCGCACCAAGGAACTGCTGCACCAAACTAAAATAACTGTTCGGCTTTGGCCTTTCCGGCCATAGATGATCCACAACAGACCTCATGGTGAGTCCGGACAATCTATTCAGCTCGGCCCATTCGGCCAACCGATCAGTCAATGGAAGCGGACGCTCTGGAATGTTAAATTGTGACCAGAACAGCTTTTCCACTTCGCGATCTTTTTGATCTCGGAAGTATTCGGGCGCATCGGCAGCACTCGCCGCTAAGTCCAGATATGCATCCGCAGAACTCCACAGCCGGTCCAAAGGGGCGTACCAAGGATCTCCAAACTTCATGCGCAGCATAAAGGGCTTCCCAGCCGCGATATCCCCGGCTTGACGCAGCTCCTCCTTCACTGCTCTCATTGCAGAGCGGGTGTTGAGGTTGTCCTGGATTAGGGGGTCTCCAGACAGCCGGACTATATACTTTGGCCGGACTGTTGAACTATGAATATACAAGATTGAAGACTTCGTCTTGTGTCCGGGTAGGACTCTACTTGGCGTGGAAGGCAAGCTAAGCGATACAGATCTGCATATCTCCTCCTTTGTAACCGACCTTGTGTAACCCTAGGCCCTCCCGGGGTCTATATAAACCGGAGGGTTTTAGTCCGTAGGACAACATACAATCATACCAGAGGCCAGCTTCTAGGGTTTAGCCTCTCCGATCTCGTGGTAGATCTACTCTTGTACTACCCATATCATCAATATTAATCAATCAGGTCGTAGGGTTTTACCTCCATCAAGAGGGCCCGAACTTGGGTAAAACATCGTGTCCCCTGCCTCTTGTTACCATCCGGCCTAGACGCACAGTTTGGGACCCCCTACCCGAGATCCGCCGGTTTTGACACCGACATTGGTGCTTTCATTGAGAGTTCCGCTGTGTCATCGCCATCAGGAAGGATGCCTCATCCCGTCTTTAAAGACGACACTGTTGCTAAGGGAGCTTTGGCTATCGGCCAAACTCTCCGGCTAGGTGGTTTTCGTATAACCGCCTGTTCGGCCGTTGCGCTGACGATGACTTCTCGGGTCATCGAAAGCAATCTTCACGTTAACTCGGAACTCGCCGAGCAGTTAGATCCAACAGAGCTCTCTTCCCTAAACGAGCTCTTGGATCGCATCGCCGCCCTGGGAGTCGCTACAGACTATGATCAGATTGGGCCTAAACCCGATCTGAGAGAGATCAACTCTCCCCAGGTCACCCACCACGTTGCAGTGGTAGAGGAACAATGCGGCAACCCTTCATCTATCTTAAGGACTAGCTATTTCCGGATTCTTGATCCCTCCAAGCCAGATACCCGCGGAGGGGAAGACGTCATTCAAGACTTGAACCTAGAGTCAGGCAGCGGGCTAGATTTATTGGAAAACATCCAAGAATCCGAACTTCCGAGTTCGGAAACTCCTTGGCCCCTGAGTCTTAGATTGGGTGAGGATTCAGGTTCAATTCCACCCACCCACCCAAACATAAGCGATCTATCCCAAATTAGGCAAGATCCCGAAGAAACAGTACACCATTACTGGGCCAGATTCCTCCTGGTCATGAACAAGATAAAGGACTGCCGCGAGGAAGACGCAATTTCATTCTTATGCAATAATTGCACGGACAAGGGAATCCTCAACGCCATAAGTCGCCGCGAAATTACACGCTTTGCCGACTTGGTGTCCATAGTATGAAAGTGATGTGCGATGGAAAGCGCTCGGAAAACCTAAATAAAATTTTGGGATAATCCGGCCCTGAATACAAACTCAGTCCGAAATAAATGGGTGCATTATGACAATACACCCGGGTTAACTACCAAAAAGCAAAAGCACTACAGGAAACAGGATATTTGCCGTCAGTACTGCTCTTAGCCATCAGCATTTCGTCGGGGCAAACGGCAAAGACCACTTTTTCCGCTAGCTGCTGACGGCAAAGAATGACTGGCGGCAAAGACGTATTTTGCCGTCTGCTTTTTTTACAGACGGCGAAGACATTATTTGCCGTCTGCTTTTTTTTACAGATGCCGAAGACATAATTTTCCATCTGCTTTTTTTTATAGACAACAAAGAATGTCTTTGCCGGCTGTGAGAAAAAAGCAGACGACAAATTATGTATTTCCCATCTATAAAAAAATTGAAGACGGCAAAGTATGTCTTTGCCATCAGTGTTTTATTTACAGACGGCAAAGAAGAAAACACACCACGCGGATCAAACCCACGGATCGATGACATGGCATCATCTGCTCCACACACACCCCGATCTCTCTCTGTCCCACGCCGACCGCACCACTCTCTCTCCCAACCCGCACCGTCCCCACCACTCTCTCTCCCAACCCGACCCCATCTCTCCCTTATCACCTTCACGATCTCTCTGTCCCAACCCGACCCCATCTCTCCATTGATACCTTCCTCCTCTGCCTCCCCCCTCCCTTCTCTCGATCTACCTCGCCGCCGCACTGGTCGATCCCAACTCGCCGCCGCCTGAGATGGAGGCCACTGCGTGATCTTCCACCTCCTCCTCGCTGCGGGATCCTGCTCCTCCTCCGTGCCGTCGTCCTTCGATCCAACCGCACCACAAGAGCTCGACGCCGCTAGAGCAGGGAGCCACCGCGGCATCCTCTCCCTCCTCCTCGCCGCGGAGTCCTCCTCTTCCTCCCAGCCACGACCCATGCCTCCCCCCGAGCTCTTCTGTTTGTCAACCACCGCTGCACTTCGATCCGGCGGCGTTGCAAGAGCTCGCCGCCGCGCGAGCAGGAGGCCGTCGCTGGATCCTCCTTCTTCTCCCCGCCACGGAATCCTCCATGACCACGACCCCATGCTTCCTGCCGATCTCGAGCTCCCCTGCCCATCAACCATCGCCGCCTTCGACCTGGCCATGCAGCAGCTTCGTCAAGAGCTCGCTGGAGCTACCCTGCAGCACCCCTTTCTCCTTCCATCTCCCTCGCCATCCATTTGCCCCTCTGCCATGGTAAAATTCACCCAAGACCACCGTCCGCCGCCTTGAGCTTGATGCTCACGCTCGGATCTAGCCGTTGGCAAGGGCCAGTGCGTCCTTTTTTTGTGAAATATTGCTATTTTTACATGTGCTTATTCGTTCATTTGTTCGTCATGTAAATGGGGAGCTTCATATTGTAAATAGTGTATTTCTGTGTAAATATTCTGACGATGGATATATTGTGCAAATAGAGTATTCATGTATTGTAAAGTCTGTTCTGTTGTCATACATTCTTGAACTGTAGATGGTGAAATCGCTGTAATTTTTTTTGTCTATGCCACCGAGCAACTGCGATCTCTACACCTCGACTGGTGGTTCATATTTTTTAAATTTAATAATTTTCTTTGCCGTCTGGGGTGTATGAGGCTGACGGCAAAGCTGCCTTTCTTTGCCGTATGCAATTATTTGGTTGACGGCAAAGATGAAGTTTTGCTAACGGCAAAGATTTTGCCGTCTGCCCGACGAAATGCTGACGACAAAGAATTCTTTGCCGGCTAATCTTTGCCGTCTGACTTTGCCGTGTGCTGACTGATGGCAAAATCTTTGCCGTCTGTTTTTAGGCCTTTGCCGTCTGTAATCCACAGATGGCAAATTACCTGATTCCCCCTCTACGGGGCAAGGAACCGTACTGGAGGGATGGCTCAACGGACCCTGCAAAATTCATAGTACAGCGGATGCAATACCAACGCACAACCTTAGAGCATGTTGGATACTCCGACAGGTGGCCGAACGTGGTGAGGATCTACTTCTCCCAAATACCACAGAACACCATCCCGTGGACAACAATACAGTGTTAACGGTCTTTGAGACCTTCGCGTCAAATAATAGACGCAAGCGAACACTCAGCAGCATGGCCGAAATCTGCCACGTAGCAGCAATAAACCCTTGGAGTGACACGGCTATTACCTTTAATGCCAGTGACGAACCTAAATTCTGAACAGCCCGAGCATCAATCGCACTGGTCCTCAGTCCAATCGTGGACGGCTTTCGACTCACCAAGGTACTCATGGACGGCGGCAACGGATTAATCCTCATCTATGAGGAAACTCTTCAAAAGATGGACATAGACTGGAGCCGCATTGAGCTAAGTAGCACAACCTTTAGAGGAATCATCCCCAGTCGGGAAGCACGTTGTGCTGGGAAAATCACACTAGATGTGGTATTCGGCACACCGGATAATTACAGGTCCAAAGAAATTACATTCCAAGTGGCCCCGTTCAGCAGCGGATACCATGCTCTATTAGGGCGGGGGGCATTTACAATCTTCCAAGCAATACCCCATTACGGGTACATGAAGCTCAAAATGCCCGGGCCCAACGGAATCATCACTCTTGCTAGTGATCCGGACATAGCACTCCACGCCGAAAATAAGATAGCCGCACTGGCCCTCGAGGCACTATCCGAAGCCCTAGCGGCCGAGGAACTGACTGCGCTGCGCTCGACGGTGAACAGGGACGACGTGATACTAGATAAAAGATCCAAGTCCACCTCCTTTAAACTGGCGGACGAAATATTCAAATTCCAAATCCATCCAATGGACCCTACAAAAACAGCTTCCATCAGGGGACAATTAAACCATGATGTCGATGCCGCACTACGAGAGTTCCTACGCGAGAACTGTGACATTTTTGCCTGGCACCCTTCAGACATGCCAGGAATCCCACGCAGGCTGGCCGAGTACAACCTAAATATCCTAGAAGGATTCAAGCCAGTCAAGCAGGCTCTTCGGCGTTTCTCCGAACCTAAGAGACAAGCCATGGGAGAGGAACTAGCCAAGCTATTGGAGGCCGGATTCATCAGAGACATAAAACATCCAGACTGGCTAGCAAACCTGGTGATGGTACCAAAGAAGGACAAATCATGGCGCTTGTGCGTCGATTTTAAAGACCTTAACAAGGCCTGCCCGAAGGATCCCTTCCACCTCCCCCGCATCAATCAAATCATCGACGCTACCGCAGGACACGATTCATTGTGTTTCCTCGACGCATACTCCGGCTACCATCAAATTAAAATGGCAGAGCCAGACCAAGCTGCAACGGCATTCATCACACCGTACGGCCCATTCTGCTTCAACACAATGCCCTTCTGGCTCAAAAAAGGCGGCACAACATATCAGCGCATGATTCAGACATGTCTGGCAAACCAGATCGGCAAAACAGTGGAGGCATACATAGATGACGTGGTCGTCAAAACCAAGCATGTCGAATATCTAGTAGACGACTTGAGACTCACATTCGATAACCTCTGAACATACAACATCAAGCTCAACCCGGAAAAATGCGTTTTCGGCGTACCGGCCGGAAAGCTCTTAGGCTTCATTGTATCCGATAGAGGAATTGAAGAAAATCCAGCCAAGATCCGAGCTCTGTCACAATCGGACATCCCATAGGACCTCAAACAAATACAAAAATTGTCCGGATCCGTGGCGGCTCTAAGCCGCTTTATCTCCCACTAGGGAGAAAAGGCATAACCTCTTCATCGCCTCGTCCGGCGCACTGAACACTTCGAGTGGACGGATGCCGCCACGGCCGGACTCAATGAAATAAAAGCCATATTGGCAACAAACCCAGCCCTGGCCGCGCCAAACATTGGCGAACCAATGCTATTATACATTGCGGCAACTCATCAAGTAGTAAGAGTGCTCGTTGTCGAACGGGAAGCGGACGGACACAAATTCCCTCTTCAAAAGTCGGTATACTATGTATTCACTGTCCTCACTCCATGCAAATCATGGTACCCGCATTACCAAAAAATAGCATATGCGGTATTCATGGCATCACGGAAACTGCGACACTACTTTCAGGAGTGTTCGGTTACAGTAGCCTCGGAAGTGCCACTCAATGATATCATCAACGACCGCGACGCTACGGGCCAGATTTCCAAATGGGCCATTGAGCTCCTCCCATTCGACATAACATACAAACCTCACCGAGCCATTAAATCGCAAGTATTGGCCGACTTCGTCCCTGAATGGACGGAGGCCGAACTCCCTAAAGAGTACGGTGCATACTCCAATTGGATCATGCACTTCGACGGTTCTAAAATGCTGGCCAGTCTAGGGGCTGGCGTTGTCCTGACGTCCCCAACCGGAGATACCGTTTGGTACATACTGCAAATCTTGTATACAGATTCCAACAATGCAGCCGAAAACGAAGCTCTGTTGCATGGTCTTCGGATGACAGTCTCCATGGGCATTCAACGCCTGGAGGTGCGTGGGGATTCAAACCTCGCCATATTCCAAATAAACGGAGATTTTGACGCCAAGGATCCGAAAATGGTGGCCTATCGAAATGTCGTCCTCACAATGCCAGCTCTGTTCGAGGGACTCGAATTTCACCATGTGGCTCGGGAAAACAATCAGGCGGCGGATATCCTCGCCCGCATCAGCACAAAACGCGACGCGGTCCCTCCCAACATATTTCTGGAAAGGCTCTTCAAGCCATCCGTAGCATGGGAAGGGGACACCGGTAACAATAGTCCGGACCCAGCCAATATACCCGATACCGAACTCTCTGACACAATCGGAGGCTCCGCCATCGAAGTAACACCTTCAGCCCACGAAATAATGGCCATCATTACCCCGTGGACAGAACCATTCTTGTCCTACCTAACTAGACATGAACTTCCGGAGGACCAAAATGAGGCATGCTGCATAGTGCGGCGATCCAAGGCCTACAGGTCCATGAGGGAGAGTTGTACAAGAAAAGCACTACCGGAGTCCTTCAAAGGTGCATCTCCGAAGAGGAAGGGCGGAACCTTTTGGCAGAAATTCACGCCAGACTTGGCGGTCATCATGCCGCAGTCCGAGCTCTTGTAAGCAAGTCCTTCCATACAGGATTCTATTGGCCACCGGCCTGGGCTGATGCACAGGACTTGGTCCAACGTTGCGCCGGTTGCCAGCTCTTTGCAAATCAAAGCCACATGCCACCCACCGCCCTCCAAACAATCCCCATTACATGGCCCTGTGCAGTCTGGGGGCTTGACATGGTTGGACCCCTTAAAGGGGGAACCCACAAGAAAAAATACTTATTGGTCATGGTGGATAAATTCACCAAATAGATAGAGGCTAAACCGGCTAAAACAGTCCAATCCGGACCGGTGATAGATTTCATATCCGGGGTTGTACACCGTTACGGCGTCCCCCATAGCATCATCACTGATAACGGCACGAACTTCAGGGCCGACGAGGTAAAACTCTGGTGCAGCAAAATGGGCATCAAGCTCGATTACGCTTCAGTCTACCACCCACAAACCAACGGTCAAGTCGAACGAGCTAACGGTCTTATAATGAGCGGCATTAAACCTAGATTAGTGCGTTCCTTAATGGATTCTGACACGCACTGGGTAGAGGAGCTCGACTCCGTACTCTGGGGGCTGCGGACCATGCCGGAACGTAGTACCGGATATACACCATTTTTTATGGTGTACGGTGCAGAGGCAGTCTTGCCCTGTGACATAATTCATGACTCACCTCGAGTGCGCATGTACGAAGAATGAGAAGCCGAGCTCGATCGGCAGGACAGTCTGGACACCTTGGAGGAAGAGCGTGACGTAGCCAAAGCCCGTTCCGCATGTTACCAGCAACAGGCTCGCAGATTACAAATATGAGAAGTACGGGCCAAAACTTATAATGTTGGTGAACTAGTTCTACGACTGCCGGATAAGAAAAAGAACAAGCTCGAGCCCAAATGGGAAGGTCCCTTCATTATCGACCAAGTTCTGACCTGTGGAGCGTACCAACTGCGGGATTCATCGACTAGTCGACTCGAGCCGAACCCATGGAACACAGCCAGGCTTCGAAGATTCTACGCCTAGCACCGGACTCTATGTTAGTCCCCTCCCTTTGTCCATTTTTTGCGTATGCATCATCTATCTTGTTTCCCTTTCTTTCTTTTTCTTATTATTTCTCTAGGCCTTCAAGGGTCACCTTGTGCCTCACTTGTACATTACTAATGCGCTAGCCGCACTCTCTATACCTGGGGGCTTCTTTCACAGAAGCTTAAATTATTTACCTGGGCCTCACGCCCAACACATGTGTTATACTTCCGCATGTACCTTTTTTTCACCATTATATGCATCGATATGACTTAAGTTTTGGCCAAGCTGGGATGCCTGGCTCTTGTATTTATGCCCTACGTTCCCGTTAATTCGGCTAGGGCATAAGGGGAGCACCTCTGCGATTGTTACCGTCGGGTCAGCTGGATGTGTACCTCAGACTGGGTGAAGCCGAAAGCTAGCGTTCTTAAGGGAATATTCGGTTGGTGAACAAAAGATGACTTTTATTTATTATCCATATCTGCCCCCAGATGCTTATTCTGCGCTTCTTATCGCAGTCTAGACATGCACTTTAGGGCATGCTTACCAGGGAAAGGAACCCTTAACGGAACTATTCTACCTGGAAGATGTTTCTTACTACCCATGTAATATAACATAACTAGTTGGGCACTTGTCTGATCAAGCGCTAATGACCCCTACACCTGGTCTCCATGCATGCCCCGGTTCTTACATAACCGAGAGGGTATTTGGATACACTCCAGATAGTCGGGTCTCGAGGTTGAAGCAAAAAGGTCTGCCATGACAAACGATCTACAATCCGGCTAGAAGGCATTATACATGTCACTTTAGATTACATAGTCAATTTGACTGGTTGAATTCCTCTTCAATACCACACAATAGGTTGTCTAGTCTACAGTCCTTTTGGGAATACTTTGCGGCCAATTCTACTTGGCCGTACACTAAGCTCACAGGGATCTCCTTCCCATCGGGCCCCATAGGTCCGACTTCGGCCATGTGGTTCGGGTCAGCCTTCATGTACCGTGTCTTCACCATTGCCCAGGCTTCCCTGGCGCCCTGACGGCAGGCCGATATCTTCCATAATCGAAAGCGCCACCGTGCTCACTTCAGCTTTTCTGCAAGCTCTCCAAGGCCTTCGGGTATGGAGACGGATGGCCACAAGGCCTGGGTGATGCCTTGCAGCACCTGCCGAACTCGTTCGTGCAGCTGAGAGAGCTCGGGAAGAAGGTCAGCTGTAGAACCGGGCATTTCGTTGGCAGGACGACCTGTTAGCATACCTACAGACATAAATTTTTCATCTAGTTTCCTTGCCGAACTCTTTTTCAAAGTTCGTTCAAGCACTTACTAAGTATGCCGCGTCGAAGCCGCCGATTCTCCCTAACAGAGTCCGACAGTTGGGCACAAACCTCTTTTAGTTCCACGCCCAGCTTGGTGTTGGCATCTAGGAGATCATTCTTCTCCCGCCTCACCCTCATAAGCACGCTCTCACCGGCCTTCAGTTGGCGTAGGAGCTGTTGCTTATCCGGATTTACTCCAGCGTCATCTGCAATTTTATCGCCATATCTGTATATACGCCGCATTCTATATGATACTTATCATTCAAAGGATATATTACCAGAGGGGGTCTCTTTGGGCTCCCCTGCTGCGGCCAGTGCGGCCTGAAGTTGGGCTTTGCACTCTTCCAGCTCCTGGAACAGTTGAGTTTTCTTTTCTGTAAGAACCTGCATAACAAATGATCCTTAAATCAGTTATTCTAACTATTTCAAGTCTCAGGGGCTACTGATATATATAATCACCAAATTTTCTCACTCGTATGTCTTTTACATACTGCTCTGTGGTTCTGGCTAGACCATTTTGAGCGGCACGGAGGTACGCATCTCCCGAGTTGAAGGCATCCAATGCCTTTTGGGAGAAACAAGCGTCACGAAGAACAGTCCGGCGACGCCTGTGGTTCATGGCACTTTCCACCTCAGAATTGGTGGCGGACAGTTTATCTGCAACCTTTGCCGGAGGAGCGCCCAACGCAAGCTTCGTATTCGTTCCCGCCTCCGAATCCGGCCTTGGAGCCGGGCTGGTGGGGGCGCTATTAGTAGCCTCTCCGGGCATAGTCCGTCGAGCGCTCTTTTTCCTGAAAAGAAGGCATGGGCGTTAATATGCCTCTGAGAATAATGTCTTGCAATAAAAATGGTGCTCCGTACTGCTCCGCCGGTGCCTCAATCTGTACTGCGGGTCTTTTCAGCCTACCTGGCCTGGCGGCCCCTTGTTGGCTAGTCGCCGCAGGCTCGGCCTTCCACCTCGAGGACCTCCCCTGCAAAAGACGCCTGTTATACGGCAATCAAAAACACGCAAGGACGGATCCCTGTTCGAAGTACTGGAACTTCGGTCTCAGTCACCTGTGAGGCTGGAAGTAGCCCAGGGTAATCGGCCGTAATGGCCACCAAAGCGTTCTCATTGCTCAATTGGTAAAATACCCCATCGATCAGCTCCACAGATATGTCCGGATCCTCCTGGGAGGCCGAGTCAAGGGACCGTACAGGGTCCTCGGGTTGTGGAGGGGGGTTGTTTATCTCCCTTACAGCCTGGCGCAGCTCCTGCGTTGAAATCGCTAGACTGAATACTTAACTACGGGAATACGAAACGGATGGGCGAGAAAAAGTCTCCGCTTACCCAGCTTGGAGGATTATACATAGAAAATCCGCCCTGCGGGTTGACACGAAGGAATTTCTCCTCTTCTCCCTTGTACAAAGTGGATAAGATCTTTATTAGATCAGCAACCGATCCTAGCCCTTTACGGCCGTAGCGGGTGGCGTCATCCTCCCCATTGAAATCCCACATGGGATGGCCTCTATGTTGAAGCGGCTGCACCCCCCGCATAATGCATATGGCCATGACCTCGATCATGGTCAATCCGGATCGAGCTAAAAAACTTATCCGGCTCATCAGGTAAAGAACGTCCCTGTCATCTTCCTCCAGGGAGCTCCATGGACGCCAGCTCCGGCGCTTCTTCAAAGGAGCGTTGTCGAACTCAGGAAGGCCGATTCGAATAGGATCCGGGAGGGGGACGTTTCCTATATAAAACCATTCTGAAGGCCAGTCTTCGGACATCTTCTTTGGGGTTCCGGACAGATATCCGGTCCCGGCAATACGCCACACTTCGGCTCTGCCCACTTGATATATTGACCCCTTCTGAGAACGGGGCACAAGGCAGAACAACTTCTTCCACACAGCAAAATGAGCCTCACAGCCCAAAAACAACTCGCAAAGGGCTATGAATCCCGCGATATGCAGTATGGAGGCAGGCGTAAGGTTGTGCAACTCGAGGCCGTAGAACTCCAGGAGCCCCCGGAGAAACGGATGAATTGGAAATCCGAGCCCTCTTACCAAATGAGGGACAAGGCATGAAGGAAATATGCCCTAGAGGCAATAATAAAGTTATTATTTATTTCCTTGTATCATGATGAATGTTTATTATTCATGCTAGAATTGTATTAACCGGAAACATAATACATGTGTGAATACATAGACAAATAGAGTGTCACTAGTATGCCTCTACTTGACTAGCTCGTTAATCAAAGATGGTTATGTTTCCTAACCATGAACAAAGAGTTGTTATTTGATTAACGGGATCACATCATTAGGTGAATGATCTGATTGACATGACCCATTCCATTAGCTTAGCACCCGATCGTTTAGTATGTTGCTATTGCTTTCTTCATGACTTATACATGTTCCTATGACTATGAGATTATGCAACTCCCATTTGCCGGAGGAACACTTTGTGTGCTACCAAACGTCACAAGTAAATGGGTGATTATAAAGGTGCTCTACAGGTGTCTCCAAAGGTACATGTTTGGTTGGCGTATTTCGAGATTAGGATTTGTCACTCCGATTGTCGGAGAGGTGTCACTGGGCCCTCTCGGTAATGCACATCACATAAGCCTTGCAAGCATTGCAACTAATGAGTTAGTTGTGAGATGATGTATTACGGAACGAGTAAAGAGACTTGCCCGTAACGAGATTGAACTAGGTATTGAGATACCGACCATCGAATCTCGGGCAAGTAACATACCGATGACAAAGGGAACAACGTATGTTGTTATGCGGTCTGACCGATAAAGATCTTCGTAGAATATGTAGGAGCCAATATGAGCATCCAGGTTCCGCTATTGGTTATTGACTGGAGACGTGTCTCGGTCATGTCTACATTGTTCTCGAACCCGTAGGGTCCGCACGCTTAAGGTTTCGATGACAGTTATATTATGAGTTTATGAGTTTTGATGTACCGAAGTTAGTTCGGAGTCCCGGATGTGATCACGGACATGACGAGGAGTCTTGAAATGGTCAAGACATAAAGATTGATATATTGGACGGTTATATTCGGACACTGGAAGTGTTCCGGTTGATTTCGGAGAAAACCGGAGAGCCGGAGGCTTACCGGAACCCCCCCCCCCGGGAGAAGTAATGGGCCATATGGGCCTTAGTGGAGAGAGAGAGGGGCTGCCAGAGGCGGGCCGCGCGCCTCCTCCCCCCTGGTCCGAATTGGACTAGGAGAGGGGGGGCGGCGCCCCCCTTTCCCTCTCCCTCCCCACTTCTTTCCCCCTCCTAGTAGGAGTCCTACTCCTACTAGGAGGAGGACTCCTCCTGGCACGCCTATAGGGGTCGGCCGGCCTCCTCCCCTTGCTCCTTTATATACGGGGGCAGGGGGAACCCCTAGACACACAAGTTGATCTTCGTGATCGTTCCTTAGCCGTGTGCGGTGCCCCCCTCCACCATATTCCACCTCGGTCATATTGTAGCGGTGCTTAGGCGAAGCCCTGCGACGGTAGAACATCAAGATCGTCACCACGCCGTCATGCTGACAGAACTCCTCCCCGACGCTTTGCTGGATCGGAGCCCTGGGATTGTCATCGAGCTGAACGTGTGCTAGAACTCGGAGGTGCCGTAGATTCGGTGCTTGATCGGTCGGGCCGTGAAGACATACGACTACATCAACCAAACGCTTCCGTTGTTATGCTCTCCCCTCTCGATGCTATCCATCACCATGATCTTGCGTGTGCGTACGATTTTTTTTTGAAATTACTACGTTCCCCATTAGTGGCATCCGAGCCTAGGTTTTATATGTTGATGTTATATGCACGAGTAGAACACAAATGAGTTGTGGGTGATATAAGTCATACTGCTTACCAGCATGTCATACTTTGGTTCGGCGGTACTGTTGGACGAAGCGGCCCGGACCGACATTACGCGTACACTTACGCGAGATCGGTTCTCCCGACGTGCTTTGCACATAAGTGGCTTGCGGGTGACAGTTTCTCCAACTTTAGTTGAACCGAGTGTGGATACGCCCGGTCCTTGCGAAGGTTAAAACAGCACCAACTTGACAAACTATCATTGTGGTTTTGATGCGTAGGTAAGATTGGTTCTTGCTTAAGCCCGTAGCAACCACGTAAAACTTGCAACAACAAAGTAGAGGACGACTAACTTGTTTTTGCAGGGCATGTTGTGATGTGATATGGTCAAGACATGATGCTAAATTTTATTGTATGAGATGATCATGTTTTGTAACCGAGTTATCGGCAACTGGCAGGAGCCATATGGTTGTCTCTTTATTGTATGCAATGCAATCGTGCTGTAATGCTTTACTTTATCACTAAGAGGTAGCGATAGTCGTGGAAGCATAAGATTGGCGTGATGACAACGACGCTACGGTGGAGATCAAGGTGTCGCGCCGGTGACGATGGTGATCACGACGGTGCTTCGATGGAGATCACAAGCACAAGATGATGATGGCCATATCATATCACTTATATTGATTTCATGTGATGTTTATCTTTTATGCATCTTATCTTGCTTTGATTGACGGTAGCATTATAAGATGATCTCTCACTAATTATCAAGAAGTGTTCTCCCTGAGTATGCACCATTGTGAAAGTTCTTCGTGCTGAGACACCACGTGATGATCGGGTGTGATAGGCTCTACATTCAAATACAACGGGTGCAAAACAGTTGCACACGCGGAATACTCAGGTTATACTTGACGAGCCAAGCATATACAGATATGGCTTCGGAACACGGAGACCGAAAGGTCGAGCGTGAATCATATAGTAGATATGATCAACATAGTGATGTTCACCAATGAAACTACTCCATCTCACGTGATGATCGGACATGGTTTAGTTGATTTGGATCACGTAATCACTTAGAGGATTAGAGGGATGTCTATCTAAGTGGGAGTTCTTTAAGTAAATTAATTGAACCTAAATTTATCACGCGTTCCTTGAGAAAGCAAAGTTGAAAGATGATGGTAGCAATTTCACGGACTGGGTCCGTAACTTGAGGATTATCCTCATTGCTGCAGAGAAGAATTACGTCCTGGAAGCATCGCTGGGTGCCAGGCCTGGTGCTGGAGCAACACCAGATGTTATGAACGTCTGGCAGAGCAAAGCTGATGACTACTCGATAGTTCAGTGTGCCATGCTTTACGGCTTAGAATGGGGACTTCAACGACGTTTTGAACGTCATGGAGCATATGAGATGTTCCAGGAGTTGAAGTTAATATTTCAAGCAAATGCCCGGATTGAGAGATATGAAGTATCCAATAAGTTCTATAGCTGCAAGATGGAGGAGAACAGTTCTGTCAGTGAGCATATACTCAAAATGTCTGGGTATAATAATCACTTGATACAATTGGGAGTTAATCTTCCAGATGATTGTGTCATTGACAGAATTCTCCAATCACTGCCACCAAGCTACAAGAGCTTCATGATGAACTATAATATGCAAGGGATGAATAAGACTATTCCCGAGCTCTTCGCAATGCTGAAAGCTGCGGAGGTAGAAATCAAGAAGGAGCATCAAGTTTTGATGGTCAACAAGACCACTAGTTTCAAGAAAAAGGGCAAAGGGAAGAAGAAGGGGAACTTCAAAAAGAATGGAAAGCAAGTTGTTGCTCAAGAGAAGAAACCCAAACCTGGACCTAAGCCTGAAACTGAGTGCTTCTACTGCAAGCAGACTGGTCACTAGAAGCGGAACTGCCCCAAGTATTTGGTGGATAAGAAGGATGGCAAGGTGAACAAAGGTATATGTGATATACATGTTATTGATGTGTACCTTACTAATGCTCGCAGTAGCACCTGGGTATTTGATACTGGTTCTGTTGCTAATATTTGCAACTCGAAACAGGGACTACGGATTAAGTGAAGATTGGCTAAGGACGAGGTGACGATGCGCGTGGGAAATGGTTCCAAAGTCGATGTGATCGCAGTCGGCATGCTACCTCTACATCTACCTTCGGGATTAATATTAGACCTAAATAATTGTTATTTGGTGCCAGCGTTAAGCATGAACATTATATCTGGATCTTGTTTTATGCGAGACGGTTATTCATTTAAATCTGAGAATAATGGTTGTTCTATTTATATGAGTAATATCTTTTATGGTCATGCACCCTTAAAGAGTGGTCTATTTTTATTGAATCTCGATAGTAGTGACACACATATTCATAGTGTTGAAGCCAAAAGATGCAGAGTTGATAATGATAGTGCAACTTATTTGTGTCACTGTCGTTTAGGTCATATCGGTGTAAAGCGCATGAAGAAACTCCATCCTGATGGACTTTTGGAACCACTTGATTATGAACCACTTGGTACTTGCGAACCGTGCCTCATGGGCAAGATGACTAAAACACCGTTCTCCGGTACTATGGAGAGAGCAACAAATTTGTTGGAAATCATACATACAGATGTATGTGGCCCGATGCATATTGAGGCTCGTGGCAGATATCGTTATTTTCTCACCTTCACAGATGACTTAAGCAGATATGGGTATATCTACTTAATGAAACATAAGTCTGAAACGTTTGAAAAGTTCAAAGAATTTTAGAGTGAAGTTGAAAATCATCGTAACAAGAAAATAAAGTTTCTACGATCTGATCATGGAGGAGAATATTTGAGTTACGAGTTTGGTGTACATTTGAAACAATGCGGAATAGTTTCGCAACTCACGCCACCCGGAACACCATAGCGTAGTGGTGTGTCCGAACATCGTAATCGTACTTTACTAGATATGGTGCGATCTATGATGTCTCTTACAGATTTACGGCTATCATTTTGGGGATACTCTCTAGAGACGGCCGCATTCACGTTAAATAGGGTACCATCAAAATCCGTTGAGACGACGCCTTATGAACTGTGGTTTGGCAAGAAACCAAATTTGTCATTTCTGAAAGTTTGGCGCTGCGATGCTTATGTGAAAAAAACTTCAACCTGATAAGCTCGAACCCAAATCGGAGAAATGTGTCTTCATAGGATATCCAAAGGAAACTATTGGATACACCTTCTATCACAGATCTGAAGGCAAGACTTTTGTTGCTAAATTCATAAACTTTCTAGAGAAGGAGTTTCTCTCGAAAGAAGTGAGTGGGAGGAAAGTAGAACTTGACGAGGTAACTGTACCTGCTCCCTTATTGGAAAGTAGTGCATCACAGAAAACTATTTCTGTAACACCTACAACAGTTAGTGAGGAAGCTAATGATGATGATCATGAAACTTCAGAACAAGATACTACTGAACCTCGTAGATCAGCCAGAGTGAGATCCGCGCTAGAGTGGTACGGTAATCCTGTTCTGGAAGTCATGCTACTAGATCATGATGAACCTACAAACTATGAAGAAGCGATGGTGAGCCCAGATTCCGCAAAATGGCTTGAAGCCATGAAATCTGAGATGGGATCCATGTATGAGAACAAAGTATGGACTGTGGTTGACTTGCCCGATGATCGGCAAGCAATTGAGAATAAATGGATCTTCAAGAAGAAGACTGACGCTGACGGTAATATTACTGTCTACAAAGCTCGACTTGTCGCAAAAGGTTTTCGTCAAGTTCAAGGGATTGACTACGATGAGACCTTCTCACCCATAGCGATGCTTAAGTCTGTCCGAATCATGTTAGCAATTGGCGCATTTTATGATTATGAAATTTGGCAGATGGATGTTAAAACTGCATTCTTGAATGGTTTTCTGGAAGAAGAGTTGTATATGATGCAACCAGAAGGTTTTGTCGATCCAAAGGGAGCTAACAAAGTGTGCAAGCTCCAGCGATCCATTTATGGACTGGTGCAAGCCTCTCAGAGTTGGAATAAACGCTTTGATAGTGTGATCAAAGCATTTGGTTTTATACAGACTTTTGGAGAAGCCTGTATTTACAAGAAAGTGAGTGGGAGCTCTGTAGCAATTCTGATATTATATGTGGATGACATATTACTAATTGGAAATGATATTGAATTTCTGGATAGCATAAAGGGATACTTGAATAAGAGTTTTTCAATGAAAGACCTCGGTGAAGCTGCTTACATATTAGGCATTAAGATCTATAGAGATAGATCAAGACGCTTAATTGGACTTTCACAGACCACATACCTTGACAAAGTTTTGAAGAAGTTCAAAATGGATCAAGCAAAGAAAGGGTTCTTGCCTGTGTTACAAGGTGTGAAGTTGAGTAAGACTCAATGCCCGACCACTCCAGAAGATAGAGAGAATATGAAAGATGTTCCCATTGCTTCAGCCATAGGCTCTATCATGTATGCAATGCTGTGTACCAGACCTGATGTGTGCCTTGCTATAAGTCTAGCAGGGAGGTACCAAAGTAATCCAGGAGTGGATCACTGGACAGCGGTCAAGAGCATCCTGAAATACCTGAAAAGGACTAAGGATATGTTTCTCATATATGGAGGTGACAAAGAGCTCATCGTAAAAGGTTACATTGATGCAAGCTTTGACACTGATCCGGACGATTCTAAATCGCAAACCGGATACGTGTTTACATTAAACGGTGGAGCTGTTAGTTGGTGCAGTTCTAAACAAAGCGTTGTAGCGGGATCTACATGTGAAGCGGAGTACATAGCTGCTTCGGAAGCAGCAAATGAAGGAGTCTGGATGAAGGAATTCATATCCGATCTAGGTGTCATACCTAGTGCATCGGGTCCAATGAAAATCTTTTGTGACAATACTGGTGCAATTGCCTTGGCAAAGGAATCCAGATTTCACAAGAGAACCAAGCACATCAAGAGACGCTTCAATTCCATTCGGGATCTAGTCCAGGTGGGAGACATAGAGATTTGCAAGATACATACAGATCTGAATGTTGCAGACCCGTTGACTAAGCCTCTTCCACGAGCAAAACATGATCAACACCAAAGCTCCATGGGTGGTAGAATCATTACTGTGTAATCTAGATTATTGACTCTAGTGCAAGTGGGAGACTGAAGGAAATATGCCCTAGAGGCAATAATAAAGTTATTATTTATTTCCTTGTATCATGATAAATGTTTATTATTCATGCTAGAATTGTATTAACCGGAAACATAATACATGTGTGAATACATAGACAAACAGAGTGTCACTAGTATGCCTCTACTTGACTAGCTCGTTAATCAAAGATGGTTATGTTTCCTAACCATGAACAAAGAGTTGTTATTTGATTAACGGGATCACATCATTAGGTGAATGATCTAATTGACATGACCCATTCCATTAGCTTAACACCCGATCGTTTAGTATGTTGCTATTGCTTTCTTCATGACTTATACATGTTCCTATGACTATGAGATTATGCAACTCCCGTTTGCCGGAGGAACACTTTGTGTTCTACCAAACGTCGCAACGTAAATGGGTGAATATAAAGGTGCTCTACAGGTGTCTCCAAAGGTACATGTTCGGTTGGCGTATTTTGAGATTAGGATTTGTCACTCCGATTGTCGGAGAGGTATCTCTGGGCCCTCTCGGTAATGCACATCACATAAGCCTTGCAAGCATTGCAACTAATGAGTTAGTTGTGAGATGATGTATTACAGAAGGAGTAAAGAGACTTGCCGGTAACGAAATTGAACTAGGTATTGAGATACCGACGATCGAATCTCGGGCAAGTAACATACCGATGACAAAGGGAACAACGTATGTTGTTATGCGGTCTGACCGATAAAGATCTTCGTAGAATATGTAGGAGCCAATATGAGCATCTAGGTTCCGCTATTGGTTATTGACCGGAGACGTGTCTCGGTCATGTCTACATTGTTCTCGAACCCGTAGGGTCCGCACGCTTAAGGTTTCAATGACAGTTATATTATGAGTTTATGAGTTTTGATGTACCGAAGTTAGTCCGGAGTCCCGGATGTGATCACGCACATGACGACGAGTCTCGAAATGGTCGAGACATAAAGATTGATATATTGGACGGCTATATTCGGACACCGGAAGTGTTCCGGGTGATTTCGGAGAAAACCGGAGAGCCGGAGGGTTACCGGAACCCCCCGGGAGAAGTAATGGGCCAGAGGTGGGCCGCGCGCCTCCTCCCCCCCTGGTCCGAATTGGACTAGGAGAGGGGGGCGGCGCCCCCCTTTCCCTCTCCCTCCCCACTTCTTTCCCCCTCCTAGTAGGAGTCCTATTCCTACTAGGAGGAGGACTCCTCCTGGCGCACCTATAGGGGCCGGCCGGCCTCCTCCCCTTGCTCCTTTATATACGGGGGCAGGGGGCACCCCTAGACACACAAGTTGATCTGCGTGATCGTTCCTTGGCCGTGTGCGGTGCCCCTCTCCACCATATTCCACCTCGGTCATATTGTAGCGGTGCTTAGGCGAAGCCCTGCGACGGTGGAACATCAAGATCGTCACCACGCCGTCGTGCTGACGGAACTCCTCCCCGACGCTTTGCTGGATCGGAGCCCGGGGATCGTCATCAAGCTGAACGTGTGCTAGAACTCGGAGGTGCCATAGTTTCGGTGCTTGATCGGTCGGGCCATGAAGACGTACGACTACATCAACCAAACGCTTCCGTTGTCGATCTACAAGGGTACGTAGATCACACTCTCCCCTCTCAATGCTATGCATCACCATGATCTTGCGTGTGCGTAGGAATTTTTTTTGAAATTACTACATTCCCCATTAAGTCATACTCGCTCTCCCTTGGAGGGATTGGGAAGGCTCTCCGCTTGCTCTCCGCCATTATAGGTGGCGAGCCCGGCTCGAACCGAGACCATGTATGTTAGGGGAAGAAATCCCTTGGTCTGAAGCATCACTAATTTGCTATGCGGGATGGAACATCTCTCCCAATCTCCATGCTTGGGGCTAGGGGAGCGAGAGGAGGAGCTGCGTTGACCGGCCATGATGGAATGGATCTCTGTCGAATGCGCTCCGATGAAGGCACGCCAAGGGAGGATGGTGTGATTTGGATCGGAATCCTCGTCTTTTTAATAGGCAGCTCATTCACATAGCTAGGGGGGTAAATGTAAAAACACCCTGGCTCTTCACATTCTCTCGACACATGGAAAGTGGCCATTATTGGGCATGAAAGCCGGACACTATTTCAACAGGTACACGAAATTTGAAGAGGAACCCGCCTTGCAATGCCGAAGACAATACTGCGCGCCGGACTCATCGTCATTGATGCCTAGTTCGGGGGCTACTGAGGGAGTCCTGGATTAGGGGGTCTCCGGACAGCCAGACTATATACTTTGGCCGGACTGTTGAACTATGAAAATACAAGATTGAAGACTTCGTCTCGTGTCCGGGTGGGACTCTACTTGGCGTGGAAGGCAAGCTAGGCGATACGGATATGCATATCTCCTCCTTTGTAACCGACCTTGTGTAACCCTAGCCCCTCCCGGTGTCTATGTAAATCGGAGGGTTTTAGTCCGTAGGACAACATACAATCATACCATAGGCTAGCTTCTAGGGTTTAGCCTCTCCGTTCTCGTGGTATATCTACTCTTGTACTACCCATATTATCAATATTAATCAAGCAGGACGTAGGGTTTTACCTCCATCAAGAGGGCCCGACCCTGGGTAAAACATCGTGTCCCCTGCCTCCTGTTACCATCCGGCCTAGACGCACAGTTCGGGACCCGCTACCCGAGATCCGCCGGTTTTGACACTAACAGGTGTCTTTGGTCACCATCTTGGCCTTCTCCAGGTCTGTCCTCTTCGCTCGATCTTCCTTTTCAAGAAGCTCGTAACAGTCAGCGGCGTTGTTCAATTCCACAACCATCCTGGCTATTTCCTCCTTGCTTTGGCAGTGAGCCGCCTATTCGGCTTTCAGCTCCTCGATTGCCTTTAGGGCAGCCGCATCGCTTTTCCTGGCTTGTTCCTTGGCTCGGGCAAGTTCCGCCCGAAGGTTCTCCACGGCCGCAGCTTCATCCGCATTCACACACATGTTATATATACTGGCATCATGCTCCTCTTCCCATGTGTCACCAGAGGAATCACATACCTGTCCCTCGTCAAGCCGCTTGTTGACAAGTACGATGTCGGCGTCTGCCACGTCAAGCTACTGCTTTAGCTCGGCAAACTCATCAGTCCGGCTGGCCACCGGACCCTCCGCCACCTGCATATTAAGGCGGCATGATTATTCCTGGGACTATGATCCTCTGTGCGCTGTCGTCTTCGACAGCACCCAGAGTCTTAGGGGCTACTATCTACACAGGGCACATCTAAAAATGTGCGGTACTGTCAAAAATGTATATCATTTCGCGTACCTCAAAACCCAACAGTTGACTCATAAAGGCTTCATGCAACCCACTTTCGGCGGACGAAATCCTTTCAATCACCGTACCCATCAACGTGCGGTGCTCTTTTGAGATAGCCGCTTGCTATAGCAGATCCCTCAGTACGTCCGACCATACACTAGACGGTGCCAGACTCTTTCGATTGCCATCTTCAAGAGCCGGATACTGAGGTCTTTGGGTGGCCATAGGATTACCTTCTGGCCTTGCCAGATCAGGAGAACCCTCCACGACGACACCTCGGGGTCGCCCGCCTCATGAGGAGGTATGGCAGGGGGAGGCGTTTCACTCTCCATCATCTATGGAAGAAGTTCACCTGAAGACGAGCTCTACTGAGAAGGGCTAAGATCCGAACTGCAAGATAAATGCTTCGGTGGAGGGATGATCCCCTTGAGGGCATAGTGCGGCCGGGGTATCCCACAGGGAAGGACCCTCCGGCGAAGATTTCTTCCCCCGTTTGGAGACCATGGTCTCCGGGTCCTCAGAGGCGGTCCACTTCCTTCCCTGGGGAGAGGAAGTTTCAGTTCCTCCTCCCCGGTTAACCTCCTTCACGGAGGCGCTAGCCTCCTTGTCCCCCCCTTTATCTTCTCCTGAGGGCGCTTGATAAGGCGCGATCTCCATCATCCTGGTTAGCACGGTATTTGGTGTTGTCTCAGGGAGGGGGGCCGGACACCTGATCAACTTTTCCTTCACTATCCAATCCTGGTCAAAGAGCGGCTTTTTTAGGGCGACGTTGGGATAAATAAACGGATAGTGTGTTCGGATGCGGGGCTACTTACTTGGGTATCATGGCAATTGCAGCTCAGACCTGCATCCTCGGTGATGTCCGGACACATTATTTGTGGTCCGAAGAACAATTTGTACATCTCCTCGAGCATCATGCCAAGGAAGTGTTGAATAGCTCGCGGTCCTTCCGGGTTGAATTCCAACATGCGAAGGGGCCGGCATTTGCAAGTCTGGACTCGACGAACTAGCATAACTTGCACTACCATAACCAGACTGAAATCTCTCTCAAAGAGATCTTGGATACGGCGTTGCAGTATTGGCACGTGCTTGGCTGGACCCCAGCTAAGCTCCCTGCTGATCCATGATGTCAGTTGTGGTGGGCGGCCTGAGCGAAAGGTGGGCGCAGCTACCCACTTGGCACTTCAGGGAGCTGTGATGTAGAACCACTCCCACTGCCACAATCCGGACACCTTTGGGAAGCTACCCTCAGGCCATGGAGCGTCAGCAATTTTGCTTATTAAAGCGCCTCCGCACGCTGCGTGCTACCCCTCGATCATCTTCGGCTTCACATCGAAGGTCTTGAGCCATAGGCCAAAGTGAGAGCTAATTCGGAGGAAGGCCTCACATACAACAATAAATGATGAAATGTGAAGAAAGGAATTCGGGGCCAGATCGTGAAAATCTAGCCCATAATAGAACATAAAACCCCTAACAAAGGGATCCAGAGCAAGGCGTAGTCCTCAGAGGAAGTGGGAGACGAACACGACGCTCTTGTTCGGTTCGGGAGTAGGGACGACCTGCCCTCTGGCGGGCAGCCGATGCGAAATTTTAGCGGTCAGATATATGGCCTCTCTCAACCTCTTGATGTCCTCCTCCGTGACGGAGGAAGGAATCCACCGACCTTGAAGGTTGGATCCGGACATAGTTCAAGGTCCAAAGCACCTGACCTGAGTTTTGGGTGTTAGAACTCGAGGCGGGGGAAGGATTTGATTGAGCACGAGAGGGAAAAGAGAAAAAGCCTTGTCCACTTTATAAAGAGGGTGAATATCAAGCGCCCTCCTCGTGGCCGTTTGGGACTTGCCTAAGATCTAGGAGTCCTGCCAATAGGCACGGTTGGGTTACCTACGTCCGTACTGATGAGAATCCTGTGATAAGGGGGACAGGATCTCTGCTTTGACAAGACGTGCCAAGGAAACCGCCTCGTGAAACACGCTGAGATGGGTTATGAAAAATGATTCGAATAAAGACCTAGCTGTGGTGTGAAGTCACACTATGGGGTACGTCAGGAGATTAGATTTATGGAAATATTATTCTCTCTACGGTGGTATGTGGAACTTGTTTTGCAGAGCCGGACACGATCCTCGTGTTCAAAATCTTCTATGAAGTATTCGGAGGAGGAACCCGCCTTGCAATGCCGAAGACAATCTGCGTGCCGGACTCATTGTCATTGAATCCTGGTTCTGGGGCTACTAAGGGAGTCCTGGATTAGGGGGTATCCGGACAGCCGGACTATATCCTTTGGCCGCACTGTTGGCTTATGAAGATACAAGATTGAAGACTTCGTCCCGTGTCCGGATGGGACTCTCCTTGGCGTGGAAGGAAAGCTTGGCAGTACTGATATGTATATCTCCTCCCTTGTAACCGACTCTGTGTAACCCTAGCCCCATCTGATGTCTATATAAACTGGAGGGTTTAGTCCGTAGGACCGACAACAACAATCAGACTATAGGCTAGCTTCTAGGGTTTAGCCTCTTCGATCTCATGGTAGATCAACTCTTGTACTACTCATATTATCAAGAACAAGAAAGCAGGACATAGGGTATTACCTCCACCAAGAGGGCCCGAACCTGGGTAAACATCGTGTCACCCGCCTCCTGTTACCATCCGCCTAGACGCACAGTTCAGGATCCCCTACCCGAGATCTGCCGGTTTTGACACCGACACTACCCTATTTAGAGCAGTGGAAATCAGGCTAGTGGATGTCCGTGTAATGGGTAGACAGTAATTTCCATCTCCCAAACACCTGGCTTCGGGCAGCCGACGTGGGAGTGGACATTTTGCAACTTATTCGAATTTTGGGACAATAAGCATCCACATTTACCCTGACAACTAAATTCGAATCCATTTTGTATTCCTATACGAATATTTATAAATCAGTCGATGTGTTTTTATATATCTTCAAAAGGACGACAAAGATGTATTCCACTGTCATATATGAATGTGGTTTACAAATACCGATACTCAAATTCAGAAGCTAGAATCCAGTTTAAGGTGAATTCGAATATTCGGAACACTTCATGTCCAACTCAGATGTCACACGCAGCATAATGTGTACTCCCATTTTGATATGTACACAAGCGATGTATCAAGATTCAAATACCGAGTCAATCAACCAAGAATATACATAACTTACAGACATATAAACACTTATAGAGTATATGGATCAATAATATCAACTAACATACATAAGCCAGGCCGTTGTACTTTTTTTGCTACAACAACATCCTTTTTTAGCCAAGCTACTACAACATCTTGGCCCTTTCCGATGCGTGTCACTTATGGTCCATCTATATTACTATTATTGTTGGATGCACATTCAGCCCGATTGGCCTATTTGTAGGTCTGTCACATCAATCAAAATGAAATGTCTCCGAGTCTTATCAATTAATACAGACTTGTGCTCAAATAAAATTACAAACCAAAAAAGAAAAAAGAAAAAATAATTGTTACAGATCTCTTAAACATATGGTTTGATTGATTACATGAACAAACAACACAAAGGTTATTCAACGATGGAAAGAACATTTCACCTATGGTTTGCCAAGTGGGAATTTAATTTCCTTTTTTCCTTTAGGACGTTACCAATCTGGTTAGTCTCAGCTTGCTTCGTTTTGAAATCCATCATATATTTAATGGTTGTCTTGAGTACTGCTTGTGATTGTGTTGTTTGCTTCCTCAACATGTCAACTTCATCACTAAATGCAGAAGCAGAACCTCTTTCTACCACTAATTTAGCCTCTGGAGCATCAGCAGTTGGCAATTCATAATGCACAATTGGGCCAGTGCCACTGATGTGGGATGATATAACGTCCATGGGGACCTCGCTCTTTGATCTTTGGGCTAACCTGTTTTACCATTAAAGTTTTGATTGGATTTAGAAAAGTTGAAGTTAGCAAAACATCTCAACTGGGAGTTATAATAGCAAACCAGTTAAACAAACAAGGAATTAAAGAGTTTCAATTGGATGCTGAAAAGTAGTTATTAATATCATTGTAACCTGTTGTTGCAGTAGCAAAGCACTTAAACAAACAAGTAGCTATTTAAGTTCAGGTAAACAGGCAATTCTTAACAGTAAATAACAAACACATAGATAGGCGCAGTCTATAATAGGATTAATAGGTTGTGGCATTATGTAATCAGTAGAAAACTAAATTAAGCCAAGCAACGTAATTGAAATTTTTTGCAATAAGTGGCTAACTAAAATTCCGAGAAGCAGGTAACTAAATTTACGCTAGTTCTTTGTACAGGCACACTGCAACTTCTTTTTCGCTTACAAGGTTGTACGAAGGAGTCCATGGCATCAATTGCTTGGATACGCAGTCCCAATACTTCTCTCTTCCCACACTACATTTGTAAGTTGAATGGTTAATCTGGTAAGATTGTGCGTCCTTGATATGTTATATGAGGACATGTAGTTAGACTAATTGTAGCCACACACATCACACTGGCTTTTACTATATATTTCATGCGATTATTTTTGGCATATCGACATCTAAGCAATCTACAATAGGATGAAAAGACTAGCATCCTTCACATTATTGGCAAACTCAGTTCATAGAAACAAGCAATTCAACCATTCCGTGGGTAAATCAAAAGCGCCACTGGTATGGGCGGCTGCCTCAGGTGGCTGGAAAGTGTGCACCTAGTTTGAGTCATCTAGGTTGGCCCAGGCTAGTTTTGTTCATCCCAATACACGAGCAGGCAATGTAGAAAATGAAGAAAAATGTTTCAATTTGGATGGGCCAATAACATAAGTGCAAGGCAGGACCTATAGCAGCCTCGCGGCCCAAATGAGCGCCTCCCATATCGATCGACAGCAGGAAAATTCCCAATTCATTCGCTCCAGCCTCCAGTCTGGTTCGCTCCTGACCTAGCCACCGCTGGACAGACTGACACAACACTTCTTCACGCCCTCGTTAGAGGGACGTTGCCGGGCTTGAAGCGAACGGAAGGACAAGAAGATGAAGATACAACCCTGGGTGTAGCCTGTGTGGGAGCCTGCGGCGACAACATGGGCATGGCATCGCGCTTGCACAAACAGACAATCGCAGCTTGCAAGAGTGGCATGCGCAACGAGCAGGTATATCACATCCTTGATTATATCTATTTCTACTCTTCAACTTCTGGCCAATAGTTAAACCTGATGGTGTTGTAAAACTGTTTGTATGTAGGGAATATATGAGAAAATGAAACCAATTTCTACTTATTTTATTACTCCCCCAATCAATACTGAACTGACTGAATCTGATGTATCTAATCAAGTTTCCGGTGCAAAATCCAAGCTCATGTTGTTCTTGAGCCTGAAGTGTCTAATGAATAGACTGCTAATGAAGGATTTGATGCAAACATTTTACATGCTCCTGGTGATGAAGATATAGTGTCTAATGGGGGATCTAATGCAAGCATTTTGCAAGCTCCCATTGAAGGATTTAGTGTCTAATGTTGATATGCTATGTTGGGAGAGACATAGAGATTTGCAGGCATTGATGACACGCAAATTATAGTGCATTTTCTTGGCTTGAGGAAACATCGAGGCCATCTACTAGAAAGTCCCCGTATCATGACAACGTAGCATAAACACTTTTCTAATCTATTGTTTGAAACTATTGGCATACTTGTGCAGGATAGATATATTGATATGCAGTTTGCACACTGGTTATAGGTGCAATTAAACTTCGATATTTTCAGCAAGAGAATGTATAATTCAAGCAGGTGTAGACCATTTTTGTAGTCCTTGTACACTATGTTGCATTTTGTGTTTTTTGGTGCTTGCATCATTTAGTGTTTATAATCTGAACTACTTTGGATCATTTGCTGGTCTTCAATGTGCATGTAGCTTCACAATTCTCAAGTTATGTTGATTTCTAGAGTGCAAGTGCCTTCGTATTTTTAAGTTAAATGTTTTCCCCTAGTAACTTGAATTCGTGGATCCGCCACTTCACACAAATCATACACGAATTCCAATACGGATTAAATGAAATGCAGGGACTTACGCTAGCTCATTGTACAGGCTCACTGCAGCTCTGCTTGCGCTTGGGATGTTCCATGTACAAGTCCATGTTACCACTTGCTTGGATGTGCAAGCCTTGTGCTCCTTGCATCACCCTCTGCATTTTTGACACGGCGAATGGTTGATCAAATAAGAGGAATCAACCTTGTTGTTGTACCGGAGGACAGATACTTACAAGGTTATATTGGTGTGCAGGATGTGTACCAGATCCCGTAGCTCCATCATGCTTCGCTAAAAATGGATTTTCTTGTATCAGATGATATCTCCAGAAGAAATAAGAGTTAAAGTCAGAATTGCATAGGCGTGTAAGCTAAGAGAGCAGTGAAAGGATATCCAAACATCATCAGAATAGTGCACAAGGGAGTGATGTGTGGATACCTAGTCTGGGCCGGCGTTTGAGCATGATCGCCTAGCTAGAGTGCGGGTCACTTCAGAGACGTTGAGGGTGATGCGCTGGCGTTGGCTGGCCGCGCACGGATGCAGATCTTGAGTGGCAGTGGAGCGCTACAATGCGGTGGATGAGACCGTTGGTGAAGCCCCAGCATCCTCGGGGGCCAGAGGTGCAACGGTGTGCTTAGTGAAGTAGCCCCGGTGAGCTGAGAGACGGCATCGGTGAAGCGCACCTGATGCGGTGGAAGTCAGTGTCTATGAGGCACGTCGGTTGCGGCGGCCAATGTTGTCGGTGGACCACCCGGTGCGGTGGACGAGGGCGTAGATGAGGTAGCTCCGCCGTGGTGGTTAAGCGCAACCGTTGTCTTCGTCGTCATTGTCCAGCACAGAGGTGGGGAAAGAGACGAGACGAGGGGCGATTCAAACTTTGCTTGGGTTGGTGGCGAATTAGGAATTTGAGCAATCTGGGCGTGGAACGGACGGTGGAGAAGGGAGATTTTCCAGGGCTGGAATTGGGGCCGAAAGATATTTCATTCCGAAACATGGAAGTGCGAACTTATTTTGTCGTCGTCCTTTTTTGGGGGGGAGGGGGAGGGAGGGAGGGGGGTGGGTGGGACGCAGCTTCGGTGCTTTAAAGGCACCTGCCTTCGGGTCATTGACATGTGGGCCAGCCACCTGTTGGGCCCATATGCGATGGACACAAAGGTAGGTACCTTAAAGCACCGAAGCATCCATCTGGGTGGGTGGCTGGGTGCTAAGCCACCATACGACACACGCGACCACCACAACACAACCCTGGTCTACCTAGTGCACCTACATTCGAGAGGAGATTTGAGAATGCAAACAAATCTTCTTTCATTTGCAAATGAATCTGTATGTATTACCATGCCCGTGTTTTGCTTGCAAACAATTAGTCATTCCAAACGAGATATTACAAATTAATTAATGGGGAGTTATTTGAAAAAAAATGAAATGATATCCAGGGTATCCACGCTAACATGGATTAGAGTGTGTGTCACATAATTAGTTATTTGAATTAGAGTGTGTGTCACATAGGGATCTCCAATTCTAATGAGGATTTCACATTTCACTGTATCCATGCTACTTTTTTAATACATATTCATATGTAAATGATGAACACCATGGTAGTGAGAAAACTTTTGGATGGATTCAAACATATGACCTACAAAATAGCACAACAAATTGAATCAATGTCAACTTTTCGAAACCTAGTATGGCACAAATTCGAAATAATTACCCATATTCATGGTCCTCAGTTCAAATCTTACAATGTACACCGAATTGAAACATCTGTATTAAGTCTCGTACTATCTACATTCAAATGTTGTTTTTTGCCCCCCCTCCCCCGCACACACGCTACATACTTCCTATATCGGTCAATCTTCCTCTCCTAACCACCTTAGGAAGCTATCGGTTTCCAACACACATTCATTCTTTCCCTCCATGTTTCGATCTCTAACTCTCTCAACTACACAACCCCTTTTTCCACTCTGTTACCAAATATATTTACCTCACACACCCACCATTGCACACAATGTTGAGCTCTCTCTCTCTCCCTCTCCTTCTCACACTCTCGCGCTAAATACATGCATTGCCTATCTAGCCCCAACCTCTCATGCGCACGCACGCACGTTGTCTATCTAGGTCACTCCCTCAAGACTGTCTCAGTCTTTCTTACGCACGGCAGGCCACACTCGCTCAATCTCGCCCTCTTCATCTGAGTCTCGTTTAACCTCGTTTTATTTCACACACAAATGATATATCTCCCTGTTCGGGCCTCGATCGACACACTCTATACTCTCTCACGCAGATTATCTATCTAGGTCAGTCCATCCAAGCCGCCCCCACTATTTCGACCTCATGGCGGGCCACGCTCGCTCAATCTCTCGCTCTCTTTATCTCTTTGTATGTCTCGATTGACCTCGCTCTTTCTCGGACAAAAATGATAGATCACCATGTTTGAGCCCAATTCGACCTATTCACATTGTATACTCTCTCACGCACATTGTCTATCTAGGTCACTCTCTCCAACCCGTCTCACACTTTCGATCGCACGACGACGGTATGTGATCGATTGACCTTGCTTCCTCCATGCACAAAATATATCTAGACGTCTATGACTGGATCATCTCTCAAGCTCTATCTTACAACCCTCACCCTTGCCAAAAGCTCAATCAGACAATATCTCTCCATAGCATATATATCCATTCAATGAATGTCGGACCACACTCACTTTGTCTCTCTATCTATATATCTCTCGATTGACCTCGCTTTCTCACGCCGTATCTTCCACACATTGAAGCTACCTCTCCATCCCTTGCAAAGCCGGAACTATTTAAATTGCGAGGGGCACTCCAACCTTGGATTAATTTGTGTAGGCATTTATTCCGGTCGGTTTAGATTATATTTTCGTAGCATTCGGCCCACAACTACTCCAAACACCGTTGCAACCCCCGCAACTCCCCTAGTTGATTTCTCTCTAGCTCGGTCATCGCTCTCTCGCACGTCCTTTCTCGCCTTCAATGTCGCATCATGGTATTATTGCAAAAATTCTATTGTTCTCTTTAATTATTATAAATAAGCTACAAAACTACACACCGATTGTCCACATGGAATGGAACAAATTTCGAACCATGAATTAAAATGCTACAAAGTACACACCGAGGGGCCCACATGTCATGAAACAAATTTGGACCCATATAAAAATTAAAATAATAAAGGACGAGGATTGAACATGCGAGCAGGGCCTTCAAGCCGCACGTCAATATGCAACATACGTAGAACAACAATGTTTGTTGTACCTCCCTTTGTTCACATAATGTTTTTATATTACCACAACCTATTTAATGGATAACATGTAATATTATTTTTAATACTATTCGCCTTCACTTACTGGTGGGTTCCATGTGTGCTCTCTCTCTCCTCCCCTTCTGCGTTTAGACGCACGGGCAAACACGATGAACTCGCGGGCGATGTTGTCGTTGACCATATATGGACGCATTCACAAGTTACGGCACCAGTGTGTACATGCAATGCACGTTAATTTGGAAATATATTAAGTGCATTCGGATATTAAGAAGGATATTATTTGCATGTTATTATGTGATTAGCACTATTTTTGGCATGAAATTAACTGCATGCTAAACGTGTTGAACGCTTGAAATTGAAGCAGTCTAGGTTGTCGGATGACAAGGAATACATGTGGCTTGATGACGTTTTATATTTAATTTGATACGACTCTAGTAGAACATTCAATCAATCAAACCGTAGATTTCGCTAAGTCTGACTCCAACTTTAAATTATACGACGATCGATGTAAAAAAGCAGAAATGATAAATGTTCTGATTTTAAGGATGGCAATCCGAACGTTTTTCGTGGCAAATTTAGATTACGCGGCGGCGGCGGCATCTTGCAGTGGGAAGCGGCTCCTCTGCCGTCCTCTGTGTGTCATCGGGCCACTGACCAACGGCGACGGCCGCGCCTTGCAGCGTTGTTGGCGTACTCCTGGATGTTGGCCTAGCTTCAAGGAAGGCCAAAATGTTCTGGACTTCGGAGTGAGTCAACTGGCGAGAGGAGGCGACTGGCAATTGTGCAAGGAAGCGGTCAACGACGGCCATCGATGTCGTTGAGGGGGGCAATGGCACCTGCGCGGGGACAGACGCTGTCAATGGCGCGGCTGAGACATTCGTGTGCACGGGCACCGGCAAGGGCGGGCACGTCAGTGCATGCCCTAGCAGGTGCATGGGCACCGGCACGGGCGTGCGCATCAGTGCACGCATTGGCGCATGCGCTTGCAGGTGCACGGGTGCGTGAAAGTCGACAGGGACCTCATGGAACCCCGTGGCATCAAGCTCGGCAACAATGTGCGGCTCCCATGCCATCAATGCCACGGGGATGGGCGCCGGCGTAGTCGGGGCGGCGGGAGCCGGATCAGGAGTGGGGACACGTGTGGCGTCTTCCCGCAAGGCCAGTTCAAGCACGTCCCAAAGCGCCTTATGTTCTTGAGACTCCGGATGGGTGTGTTCCTTAGGGAACTGGAAGACTAAGGGCAGACCATCGTGATGCGGCATGGCAAACGTTTAGGTCAGGCTGGTTGGAGGTAGATGACAGGAGAATCGGAGAGGAAGAGAGAAGATTTTAGCGATACTGGGTAGTGCGGGGTTGATATTAAACTACGGCGTCGTCAACATTAAAAGTGGGAGCAGTTGGGACGAAGGTGTGTGGCAGAGCCTGGTCAAAGGGCTCGCCTCCCGGTGAGCCTGCACAATGGTCTGCTCGCACGCCTCCCTGCCAGCCGGCACAGCGGTCTGCTCGCACGCCTCCCGTCGACTCACACACTTGCTCGGACGGCACCAGCCAATGAGAAGCAGGACTCGTGGCGGCATGTAAATGCCCACAGTTTCAATAGTGAAAGCGTTCGCCTTAACATGACATGTCTTTGTTCCAAAATACCTTGGCTCTTCATTTGTGCAACTTGTCATAAGCAGCTTGTCTCAAATTTAAGAAAACAATTACGAAGTAATATTTGTGCCATATCACGTGACCATGCTCAGTTTCAAGAATTTATGGTCACTTTTGGATTTTCTGAAATTTAGGATCTCGGATTCGAAACAATATCATAACCTGCATCATGCAATAAATTTTCAAGACATGCATCCGTCCTGTTGTATTTCTTAAGAAAGGATTTTGTCAAACATTTTCCTTAGTTAGACTTTAGACAAGTTATATATGCAGAGTAAAAGGATAATCCCTCCGTACCAGTGCATTGCCTGATATATTAACTCAAGTACTTGGCACGAACAAACGGGCTCAATTATGTGCTCATCCTGCTGTAGTAGTAGTAGTACTAGGCAATGCAGTTGACGGGTGACCTTGGCGAGCAGCGACCGAGGGAATTGAACCATGCTCGGCACGGTAGGAAATGTTGTCTAGTTATTAAAGCATCCCACCGTTGTTCATCGGTAGTCACTATGGACCGGGGACATGAGGGGAGTTTCATAGGGCTGGAATTCTGGCCGCCAGATATTTTGACTCGAAACGCGGAGGCTCAACTGGTTTGGGTTGCCTAATGTGTGTACCACGCACCCTACCAGAAGGACACGAGCCTGGTTTTCTTTAGGATCAACATGAGCCAAGGTCTGGCTGGTATGCCATTGGCTCCTACCATTCGAAAATACGAAAGGAACCTTTTAAATCACGGAATGAATCTATGTGTATTACAATGCCTGTATTTTCCTTGCAAATACTAATCTCAATGTGGTAGTTGATTTATGCTGAGATGTTGAATTAGAGTGAGTTCGTGATATAGTGATCTCAACGGGGATTTCACATTTCATGGTATCCCTAGTAAGTTTTTCAACGCAAATTAAAATTTAAAAGATGAAAAATATGGAGGTGAGAAAACTTTATATGTATCAAGCATATGACCACACACACACACGAACACAACAACAATCCAATAAGTATAGTGCATCTATTTTTCCAAACCATGCATGTATGACACGAATTCAAAAATACTCCTTCTGTTCCTAAATATTAGTCTTTTAGAGATTTCAACAAGTGACTATATACGGAGCAAAATGAGTGAATCTAGACTCTAAAATATGTCTATATACATCCTTATGTGCCAGTCCATTTCAAATCTCTAAAAAGACTAATATTTAGGAATGAAGGGAGTAAAATATAAGACATGCATGGTCCTCAATTCAATATTTAAAATGGGCATGAAACTAAAACATGAATATTAAGCCTAGTACTACAGTACATGCAAATGTTGTGTTTAATTAGGCAGAGCTATGATTGTCGGAGGTCAACCCCTCGACCTTAGATAAAATTGTGAAGCTCTGTTTAGGGTTGTTTAGATTATATTTGTCCCCACCCTCCCAACCACCGATTGGTTGTGCACCCCCACCCCTCTTGCCTGGGAGAATATCATGTGCCCCCATACCTTAGATGCTATATGCTGATACGAGTTGCTTGGAGCTTGTAGATCTGACATATAGAAGCTCACATGATGTCTTAATATTTTTACAGGAAACCTTGATGAGTTTGAGAATTGCGCACAATTTGTACAAAAACTACTCAGATGCCCCTGGATCCCATATCCAACGACCTCAAAGCTCGTATCAACGTAGCATCTAAGATGAAGGAGGACATCATATTCTCCTGTATGTAAGAATATCATGTGCTACAACACCTTAGATGCTTTGATGATACAAGCTCTTCGGAGCCGTTGTATTAGTGAACCAATACCTCCTCGGTGGTTCGAATGGTTTTTTGCATAAAAGCCCCCAAAGTGTTCGTCCACTACTTACAAGCACAACGACTGTTCAGATGCCATCGGATCTCAGATCAAACGACCTCGAAGATCGTATCACCGTAGCATCCATGCTGCGAGAGCACCTTATGCTTTCTCGCACGGGAGAATATGAGGTGTTCCCGCACCGTAGATTCTATGGTGATACGAGTTCACGGAGATCTAATGGCCCACAGTAGGAGGTTTGAATGTTTTTGCAGTATACGGCTGAGAAAGTTTGGGAATTGCGCAGAAAGTACAAGTACTACGCATGTGCCATCTGATTACTGATTATACGACTTAGATACTCATATCACCGTAGCGGATAATTAATCTACGGGGAGCGCCTAATATGAGCAACGTGGAGCCGTTGGATCCAAGATGCAGGGGCACACACGAGGCCTGAATGTTTTATTTGCAAAAAGACCTTTGGAGAGTTTGGAAATGGCGCATAATTACAAGGACTACATCCAAGCCATTGGATCGCACTTCCAACGGTGTAAAAACTCGTATCACCATAGCATCTAAGCTACGGGGTGGATGCGATATTCCATGCCGCTGTCATTTTTGTTCATAAACTTGCAAAATACGTGTAACTCGTGCCGTTAATTGTCTAACCATGCAAAGTGTTTGTCCAAAAAAAACCATCCTACACTGAAATATCGGAACAACACACGGGGGTCCCACTTGTCATTAATCAAATTTGGACCTAAAACTAAAAATCTAAAAGATGAGATTCGAACTAGCAACCTGGACTACAAAGCGTAAGTCAATAGCCTGAAACAACAATGGTTGTTGGCTTTGTCCCATAACTTGATTTATATAGTATTATGTTGAGTATAGTAGAGGGAGTGCCTCGTCAACACGTGCATGACCGTTGACTCACTTACTGGTGGGTCCCAGGTCTGCGATCTCTGTTCTCTCCATCGTTTATCCTTTGCACAGGCACACACGAAGAGCGGCGCTAGCTTGCCGTGGTGTTATTACAAATAAAAAAGCTTGGAAAATAGAAGAATCGCCTAGAACAAGAGACGTTGTGGCTGGTCGAGACAGAGCTAACCACACCTATCCTCCATGCCACGTTAGCATGATGAAGTTGTGTGGCTAGTGGGGTGTTTTCGACCGACTGGCTGGGGCCGGAGGTCGAACCATAGGTACTACATCTGATACAGTATATTTTTACACACACATTTTTCATCCGTGTAGAGACATGGCACACCCTACCGCACGGTTTAGGGGTCCTCCCGGGTGGTGCACACATATATTCTTCCTGACGTGGGATGCCCTACTAATGAGTCATCAAATCACGAAAGACCACCTTTCCTGCCGAGTACATTAGTGAAGCACGGTGGCTAGCTAGTTGGGCTAGTTTGACCGATTAGCTAGGCCGCCGCCACATTTGTTTTTTCACCCCTTTTTTATCTACTTGTTAGCAGGTAAATTTAAATATCTACCGCGGCATTGCTCTGGTGTTTGGGAGCGGCAGAATTTTTACTTTTTTGAATGACGGGAGCATGCGCGGCGGGATTTTTAATTTTATGATTGACGGGAGCAGGCGCGGCAGCAATTAGTCACGATGAGTCCGCCTCGAGAAGTTTCCTCGCTCCTTGGTTGGGTCCCTCTGCCTTCCCGTATATTGCATTGCCTTTCAACCGTTTCGCCCCTTCATCACCAACGTCGTGCGCCTCGAGAAATAGAGGGACTTCGGTGGTGTTTAGGCGCCCTTTGCATGGGCATGTCCATTTCTCGGCGCAACATGACTGTTGGATCAAACTCAGACGGTGCAGATCAGTCACTGTAGCACAAAGCGTGTGGGTGTGTTTGGTTGCATTCTCATCTCAATATAGTTGTTTCCTCTTCGTGTATTTGTGTTAACCTACTAGTGTGGACTCATTCACCCTTCATGCACTCTGCCAGACACCCAAAAGTGGGTCGAGAAGGGAACTTTTGCTCCCATCCCGTGCACCCTTCGTACACCCTGCCTAACACTATTTGTGCTTCATATGGTTCATGTTTTGTGTAGTACTGTAGCACCGTACTCTTCGTGCGCTGTAGACCTAGTTCTGTTAACATTGATCTCACCGTTCATTCTCGACCGGACAGTCGAAAAAGCGGTACTATGTTACTATATTACTCTTCATATAGTTGACATGTGCACAACATCATTTGTTGTCGTCATATCTTACTACACTAGCAACAAGATTATGCAGTACTGATGTATGAACCACTGCACATGCCTAGTAGTAGGAGCACTGTGTATGTTCAAGTGGCTGCCGTGTTTCGCACTCCTTCATTGTAAGAGTGGAAACACTTGCTGTAATCATTTTTTTTCAGAAAAACTGTGGACACGCTCTACCACGCGGATCCTCCTCCAGCCATGCACTAAATTACTCACTTTCGCCAACGTGTGGGACAGCCAGCATCGGGGTCCACCAGCCATACACTAAATTACTCCATAGTAGAGTGACGGTAGACAACCCCAATCGAAGCGCCGCAGTAATTCCCTCCTTTCCAGCAGCAAGTTGGATGAACGAAGCAACCATCATTTCACTCTTCTCTCTCAGCTTCCTCTCTACCCAACTCGCTTCTCCCTCATCTTGTTCCTCATTTCTTGAAGAAAACCCCGACCTACTCCTACCACTGTTCTTCCATCCCAAAGAAGGAAAGGTGAGCGCATCAATGGTGTTGATTCTGGCCAAGGCCCGGTCTTGCAACCCCGAGACGGATCCTGTAACTCACTCTCTTTTCTTCTTATGGGTTTGTGATTATGGTTTCTTTTCTTTTATTTATATTTGACAGTTTCTTGATGAATGCTGGAGCACCGGCCGAAGTGACGTCTATGGCTCTGGCAAAAACCGTCGAGGCTCATGGTACGAAGAAGCGCAAGCAACCCACCGAGACTACCGCAGACAAGCTCAAAGTCATCACCCTGTCCAAGCCCCCCTCTCCAGGATCCCACATTAAGCAAGTCCAGGTAATATCTCTTCTTGACGATCTTTTTCTCGATCTTGATCGTGTTTTTTCATCTAACACACAGTACTAGTCCTGGTAGTACAACTTTCTGGGTGATCTTGCATCTGATTTTTGTGTGCCAAATGACGGTTCTAAATTCCTCTTTTTACCAAAACATGCAAGAGGTTGACACAAATTTCTTATAGATTACTTTCAACTTGAGTACTTTATGAAAATCAATGCTACCTTTGAAGAGGGTATATTTGCCTTAGTAACTTGTGTTATGGATATTGCAACTAATCCCTCTACTCTCATGCCTTTGAAGACATGTTCTAGTGTCTTTGTTCACACATTTTTGTGCGTATATGTAGTCATATATGGAGTACAATATCGAAAATCATCTTATATTTCTGAATGGAGGTAGTAATAAAATGTGGTTTCTGTTTGAATTAGAACCAGGTCCATGGTGGAGATTAAGTTCTCAAAGTCATGCCGTGTGAACTAGAAGACCTGAGGATGAGTTCTACTGCTAAATTATCCACCTGCTCTGTCCTTGTCGCCACGTGTCCTAAACTAGTGTTTTCTTGTAGCATTGTTATCAGGCGTGTTCTCGAGGCTGTACTTGACCACAAAAATTTCCTGGCTATGCCTTCGATTATGAAGGGTGTGGTTCTTGTAAAGCTTCCCAACAAATCTGATGTCGCATGTCTTCATCATCATGTTTATGAGTGGAAAGACTACTCTGTTAGGTTCTCCAAGGTTGACGAGATGGTGATGGTGCATGTAGACATCTCTCACGAAGTCCATGGCCTAGTTAGTTATGCGGGGTTCATCCCGTAGGTCGGTGGCAAGAAATAGTCTGCAGAGTTTAATTAGTGCAACTTTTCTTGTCTGTAGTAAGTACTATTGTTCACTACTTGATTTGTGTTTGTGAACCCTGTATTGTTTATTAGTACTACCGCTTTTGGTCTTTGGTCAGTCCCGAGAATGGTCTATGTTAATGTTTGTCAACTCAATTCAGTCTATATATTTTGAAGTATCCAGACCATCTATTTTGTGAGGTCGGTTTATCAATTATGGTTACACTCCAATATTTGTATGCATTTCAGGGTTTATCGCACTCACCAGGATTTCCAGTCCCATGGATGTTCAGTCCATACGATTTGTCACGGCCTTTGGACTATCCTGCTTGTGGGAGTAGGCGGGGCCCCTGCATGCCACCCATAGTTTGACGATCAATCTTCTGTTTAGTACTTCAACATAGTGATTTCCTGGTAAGGATTCACTCATGTCACATCAAGTAAATCATATTGATTTAGTGTCTAAATCTTATTTATTTAATGTCATGTTTTCTTTATTTTCCTGCAATTTTACGATGCAGGTTTTTCGATGTGACATTCATCACAGAATAAACCATTTGTCTTGCTCTACGATGGCTATTTTTAAGGTTTCACTTCTTATGTCGTTTAAGTAATGAAGGAACTGTCCATCACTTATATTACTGGAAAAAATTGGATCGGTTTGTTGTCCGAGTACAAGCTGAATCCCTATGATGAACTGCAGTTTGGTTTAACAAAAACGCCGCAATTAGTCCTTCTCGCGTTTAAAACAAATGAAGAAAAAAACTGGATCACGGTCACAGAGCCTAATCAAGTTAGAAAGCTGATCATTGCAGACCAGAAACGATCGCCGCTGTCTCGCACATCGATACCACCTTCAGCAACGGATCGAGCACCGGCAGTTGCTCTAGCACTAACAGCGGCAACATCTCAGTCTGATCCAGCTGAGGATTGCGCACCGACCGCGTCAGCGGATCAGGCTGATCTACCGGAGGATCGGACATTGACACCGGCACCTGCTCCGACACCGGCACCAGCTCTACAAGGAGCAACATCTTCGGTAGCACCGGCGGCTTCGGCACCTGCCCTAACACTTGCACTTGCATCTGCTTCGGCCCGTGCAGCGGCAACCGAACGAGCAGTTGCACCGGCAACAGACTGGGCTGAAGTTCGCACTTCATATAGCAAAGTCCTTAAAAAATGACATGTCCACCATCTTGGTAAGCATTGGCCGCCCAAGTGCTTCATTCTTTTTTCTTTCCATGTTGTTTCGCATGATTCACTGTATTAATCTAACTGTTTGGCTATGTCTTCTTGTTTGCAAACAGAGAATTCCTAGAGCAATGAGGGAGTAGTTCAGCAATCCGGGCGATAACGGCCGAGTTTCTCTAACCATCCACAGCCTTGGTGTGAATGAACCTACTCAATATACCATAAGTACAAAGGATGGTCGCATGAGGATTGATGCTAAAGTACGGTCAAGGTTCAAATCTAAATCATATCTTGCAGTAGGGGATGATCTCAAAATCAAACTTTCTCGGCAAGGAGAGCTGGTCCAAATCAACTTTGAAATTCTTTAGTAGCAGCACACAACTACCGAACTGATCTATCCTCCGAAATATTTTGATCTAATAATCTGGCATGGTGAAACAGGGGTCATGTGTCTATAAGTAATACGGCAGTATTATTTATCACATGGTATATCATTGATAGAATTGCAACTCTCATTGCCAGTTAGGAACTGTCGTTCGATTTCATTCCAACAGTTGTCATGCTTTATTCAATTTTGTGTATTTGCCTTGCGACAGCATCTAAAACCAGCGCCGTACCGATCGCTTGCAATATGAAAAGCGCTGAGGTAGAACACATGGGCTCCCAAACATGCACGTTGGGCCTGTGGCCCAAAGTCCAGAATCGTGAGCCTCTCTGAGTATTATATTCTGAGCTGAACCCCCATAATGCCCGTGCATTGCACGTAACATCAAGATGCAATTGTATGAGTATTTTATCTTGTGAGAGAAAAGGATGAACGTGGGAAGGACTTGTTTGCAAATGTGGAAAGGTGTGTGGGTACCTTTTTGCAAAATTACCATAGTTTCCTTCCTATCCATTAGATATAAATCGGGTGGCCTCTATTGCAGTATGGCAGGCACACCATCATCCCTAACTCGTCTATACTATGTTAAAAACAACTCTCTTTTTTATAATTATATATGTTATATATTTTCCCCTTGATTTTTCTTATGTATAAAGTTGTGATATAAAAGATTTGTATATTTATTTACAAAGGGAGTATCTCTCTGTCAAAAATATATTTATGTGTAACTAGTTACTCCTGTCTTTCTACTTCCTTTCGGTGATATGTGGGGCATCCGGAAACGGGGTCCATGTGCCATATGCACAAATTAGACACACCCCAGTCGTAGTGCCGCAGTAATGCCCAATGAGCCGTCAAATCACAAACCCCCCTTTCCAGTTTTAGCAGTAAGCTGGACGGACGAACCGGAAGGCCTGAATCCCCTTCTCCCTCGTCTACTTGTTCAGATAAAACCCCCTCTCGGCGATTGCATAGGGTTTTCTCATGGAGAACCAGGTACAAATTCTTCATCCATCCCCGATAAATCATAGTCCCATGGTCGCGGGTAATCCTAGGATGACAGCCGCCACTGTTGATGCATTTTTCTTCCTACTGAATCTAGTGTGTTTCATTTGCAGTGCCCAATGTGCGAGGACCCTATAGGTTTCTGCGCCCTTGGCGAGATGCCACACTTGCTCCTTCTCATCCTAACACATGATTTTAAAACACGCACAATATGTTCCTAGAATCCTCTTTTCTATCCGGGAGGATGGGGCTTTTTTGAACAGTATCCTCAGCTAATTTGGAAATTTGGATTGCTAAATTTGGATAAAAGGTACAACCAGTACGATGGTCAAAACTGACGTGAAGGAGGAAGTTATTTCTAGAATTGGATAGGAAATACATCGTGTTCTCATATTATTTTCCTCCTGTGCATTTTTTGCTCTGCCAGAAGACATGTAATGAAGATGCTCGGCCTTTCCATAACTCAATAGACCAGTTTAATGGTCACAGTGCAGACAAGCCATGGATATAAGTTACGAGTTGGGTTCATGAACCAAGAAGATCGCTGCTTTTTTTATGGCCGAACTTGGATAAACTTTGTCAAGTGTTACAGACTGAAAGTTGGCGCACGAATGTTGATGGAAATAGAAGAACCTGGTCTCATCTTCACTTCGATCTTCCAATTGTTCATCCATGTTAGTTTTGTATCAGGTTCTTGCTTGTTGCCTCAATTACTTCTTAATCCACCTATTATGTCTAACTAGTCACAATTTAACTTTAGAAGTAGCAACGAATCTCTCACAAAGATGCTACTTCTAACTATTATTTTCTTATAAGTGGTGGCACGTGTAGGTTTTTTCAGAGTTAAGCAGGCTGATCGTTTGTTATTCTGTAACAACTCGGCTGTTACTGATGGCACTGAAGTTGACTGGAATGACATCCACAAGTTTCTACACTTTATTGATCGTCTGGAGGTCCTTGTGGGGCATTTCTATGGTGGAAGGCCATGTGGGATATGTGTGCCACAGCTGCACTCGTTAAACAGGCAAACTATGTCGAGAAACTTATGGTACGAGCTGTTTTCTGTTATATATAGGTCGTTCATAAACTATTGCTTATACACAGTTTTACAGCTGTGATCTTCTTGAAACAGAAACTGCCCAATTCTATTGTTCCTATACAGATGCCTGACCATGGTCGGGTCAGACTTACTCTTGGTCACAACATGATGTTTATGTCGACATACTCGTACGTGAAGCATAAGGGGTGTGCGGCGCCCCTTTATTGGGCTATATCGCGACGCATCTCGAATAGGTCTTGCCAGTTGTGTTCGGCCCGGCCGGATTTGCTTTTACAGTATCCGGCATGATGTTTATCGTCTCGCAGAGTGTTGCGCCCTCGTGATCCGTAGATTGATCTTGCATGCTTTGCTTTGTCCTCCAATATGTCTCGCAGGTCTGGCGTATCTCCCCATGCCCTTTTATTTGAATGGCGTCAGGGTGGAGGCTGAGTTTTTGGCTGGAATGCCTCTCTTTCGCGGCCACGAGGTGGCCGATCTACCGTATCATACGCTTCTTCCTCTAGTCGAGGTAGCAACCTGCACTTTGGGTAACTCTTGGAGGGGCGATCGAGTTTATATTCCTCGGCCGCGAGGACTTCAGTCCATCTGTCAGCTAGCAGATCCTGATCAGCTTGAAGCTGCTACTGCTTTTTCTTAAGGCTATTTGATGTGGCCATAAGCCGGCGCTTGAAGCGCTCTTGTTCGACGGGATCCTTTGGTACGACGAATTCATCGTCGCCGAGGCTTGCCTCATCTTCGGAGGGGGGCATGTGATTATCATCCTCCTCTTCTCCATCTGCCGCTCTCTTAGGAGGGCTGGCTCCTCCATTCTCCTGTTCTAAATCTTGCTGGAGGGGATTTTTGTTGTCTTCGTCACTATCCAGAGTATTATTATCTCCTGTGCCGGTATCACCACTTTTGCTTTGGCGGGACTTAGAGCGGCGCCGCTGACGTTGGCTCTTGGGTTGCTTCTTAGAGGGGTCATCCTCCGCTATCTCGTCACCATTGCCTTATTTGGGTGTATCCGCCATGTATATGTTATATGACAAGGTGGCTTTCCAGTGGCCTATAGGCGCTGGTTCAAGTTCGTCTGCTACATCGTCGTCCATACCGTCGATGTCTTCGGAGTCGAAGTCGAGCATGTCGGTTAAATCATCGACAGTGGCTACGAAGTGGGTGGTGGGTGGGCGTCAAATTTCTTCGTCGTCCGCATCCCAATCCTGTTGGCCATAGTACGGCCAGGGCTCTCCTGACAAAGAGAGAGACCTTGTGAATTCAGTATGTCACCGAAGGGCGAGTGCTGAAAGATATCTGCGGTGGTGAATTCCATGATCGGCGCCCAATCAGATTCGATTGGCAGGGGCGCGGAAGGTTCGGAGTCTAGAAAAGAGTCCGGCACCTTGGAGTCACGGGCTTCGCAGAGGATTAGGCTGGTGTTTCGCTCGATCGCCGTTGAGACTGCAGCCCTCGAGGCGGTGTCTAGCCACCCGTCCTCGATTGGCGCAGTTGGCTCCGAGCTAAGGGTCGGAGCTGATGCGGTTGCGGCCTCTAGGGTACTGTTCAGCGACAGAGCTAGGTCATACCCATCATGACAGTGCGGCGCGCCCGGCTGTGGCTCGAATCCGTCGAAGATCAAGTCTCCGCGGATGTCGGCCATGTAGTTCAAACTTCCAAATCTGACCTGATGGCCAGGGGCGTAGCTTTCAATCTGCTCCAGATGGCCAAGCGAATTAGCCTGCAGTGCAAAGCCGCCGAACACGAAGATCTGTCCGGGGAGAAAGGTCTCAGCCTGGACCGCATCGTTGTTGATGATCGGAGGAGCCATCGGGCCTAAAGGTGATGACACAGAGGAACTCTCAATGAAAGCACCAATGTCGGTGTAAAAACCGGCGGATCTCGGGTAGGGGGTCCCGAACTGTGCGTCTAGGCCAGATGGTAACAGGAGACTAGGGACACAATGTTTTGCCCAGGTTCGGGCCCTCTTGATAGAGGTAATACCCTAATTCCTGCTTGATTGATCTTGATGATATGAGTATTACAAGAGTTGATCTACCACGAGATCGTAGAGGCTAAACCCTAGAAGCTAGCCTACAATTAGGTGTACTTTCTGCTCATGGAGATGGGGAACTGTCGATGTCAAAACCGGCGGATCTCGGGTAGGGGGTCACGAACTGTGCGTCTAGGCCAGATGGTAACAGGAGATTAGGGACACAATGTTTTACCCAGGTTCGGGCCCTCTTGATGGAGGTAAAACCCTACGTCCTGCTTGATTAATATTGGTGATATGGGTAGTACAAGAGTAGATCTACCACAAGATTAGAGAGGCTAAACCCTAGAAGCTAGCCTATGGTATGATTGTATGTTGTGGTTGTTGTGTCCTACGGACTAGAACCCTCCGGTTTATATAGACACCGGAGAGGGTTAGGGTTACACAAGGTCGGTTACAAAGGAGGAGATAGCCATATCCGTATTTCCTAGCTTGCCTTCCATGCCAAGTAGAGTCCCATCCGGACACGAGACGAAGTCTTCAATCTTGCATCTTCATAGTCCAACAGTCCGGCCAAAGGATATAGTCTGGCTGTCCGGAGACCCCTTAATCTAGGACTCCCTCAGGAACCTCCTAAAACCCTCGATGCTGGTTATGTGAAAAATATCATGTACTACTTTAATAACCCTAAGAAAACCCCATTCAATTATGTAATGGGAGTAACGTTGGATCAACGTGAATACTTTAGGGATTACCGCTTGACACAAAAAGGGAAACTATTATGGGATCAAATTCATATATTGAATTGGTATGCTAGGCAACTATGCTTGAGATATGATTATACTTGTTGCTCTAAGGTGAAGGCTCCACACCTTCCCTTTTCAGATGAATTTTATTATAATGAAACATTAGCTTCTTATGCTAATGGTATATATGATTACTATGATGTGGAACAAATAGAAGAATTTGTTGCTTTTAAGGGTGCTTATGAAATTGAATCTTTGTTTGAAAATCATGAAGCTTATGATGATGATGTTTATAGGCCTAAAAATTTAGCTATCTTAAAATATTTCTATGATAATTATGAATAGAATTACTATATTAATGCGCTTATTGAGAAATTCTCCGCTGTCCAAGAAGAGACAAATATTTTGCAGGAGTCTATGGAAGAAGAAATTGATGAAACTATGAGCTCATTGGATGAAAAAGATGAAGAGGAGAGCGAAGAACAAAAGGAGGAAGAGCGGATTAGCTACCCGTGCCCACCTTCTAATGAGAGTAACTCTTCAACTCATACATTGTTTAATTTCCCTTCGTGCTTACTGAAGGATGATTGCTATGATGATTGTTATGACCCCGTTGATTCTCTTGAAATATCCCTTTTTGATGATGCTAGCTATGCTTGTGGCGAAGATTCCAATATGAATTATGCTTATGGAGATGAACTTGCTATAGTTCCTTATGTTAAAAATGAAATTGTTGCTATTGCACCCACACATGATAGTCCTATTATCTTTTTGAATTCTCCAAACTACACTATATCGGAGAAGTTTGCTCTTATTAAGGAATATATTGATGGGTTGCCTTTTACCGTTGCACTTGATGATTTTGATGAATATAATATGCATGTGCTTGCTGCTCCTACTTGCAATTTTTATGAGAGAGGAACTATATCTCCGCCTCTTTACGTGTCCAATACAACAAAATTGCAAGAAACTGGTTATACTATGCATTGGCCTTTACTTTGTGTGCATGAATTGTTCTTTTATGACACGCCGATGCATAGGAAGAGAGTTAGACTTCGTTGTTACATCATATATGTTACTTAATGGCTTAATGGCTTTAAAGAAAGCGCTGCCAGGGAGACAACCCAGAAGTTTTAGAGAGTCATTTATTTTTGTTGAGTGCTTTTATATAGTTTTAAAACAACAAAAATAAAGAGGGGAACCCAAAACTTTTTCAAAAAGGAAAGTGAAAGTGAGAGAGACAAGCATTGTTGAAGTGGGAGCTAGCCTTGGACTTAGTTCATGCTCACAGAAACTTTGTGAATTTTGATTATAGAAACTTGTCAATAAAAATAATTATCCCCTTGTACAATTCCTTGTATTATAAAAATAATGTGCCAAGGTTTGCCCTTAGGATGTTTACATTTGCTTGATGGTTTGTACGGTGCAGGACAGAAACTTTAGCTGTAGTGCAGATTTTACTTTTTGTGCTGGAATGTCAAATGGTTCTGATTATTTTTGCACTCTCTTCCTACACAAATTGTTTATTTTTCCTAATTTTGGTAGAATTTTTCAAGTATTAGAAAGTATGGTGAATGTTCGGATTATTACAGACTATTCTGTTTTAGACAGATTCTGTTTTTGATGCATAGTTTGCTTGTTTTGATGAAACTATCGATTCATATCAGTGGATTAAGCCATGAAAAAGTTATATTACAGTATACACAATGCAAAAACAAAATATTAATTGGTTTGCAACAGTACTTAGAGTAGTGATTTGCTTTATTATACTGACGGATCTTACCGAGTTTTTTGTTGAAGTTTTGTGTGGTTGAAGTGTTCGATGATCGAGAAGGTCTTGATCTGAGAAGAAGGAAGAGAGGCAAGAACTCAAGCTTGGGGATGCCCGAGGCACCCCAAGCAAATATTAAAGGAGACTCAAGCGTCTAAACTTGGGGATGCCCCGGAAGGCATCCCCTCTTTCTTCAACAAGTATCGGTATGTTTTTTTATTCCTTTCGTTCATGCGATATGTGCAATCTTGGAGCGTCTTTTGCATTTAGTTGTCATTTTTCTTTTATGCACCATGCTGGTATGAGATAGTCCTTGGTCTATTTATAGAATGCTCTATGCACTTCACTTATATCTTTTGAGTATGGCTTTATAGAATGCTTCATGTGTTTCACTTATATCGGTTGAAGCTTGGATTGCCTGTTTCTCTTTACATAGACAACTGCCATTTGTAGAATGCTCTTTTGCTTCACTTATATTTGTTAGAGCTTGGGCATATCTTTTGTAGAAAGAATTAAACTCTCTTTCTTCACTTATATCTATTTAGAGAGATGACAGGAATTGGTCATTCACATGGTTAGTCATAAAATCCTACATAAAACTTGTAGATCACCGAATATGATATGTTTGATTCCTTGCAATAGATTTGCGATATAAAGATGGTGATATTAGAGTCATGCTAGTGGGTAGTTGTGGATTGTAGAAATACTTGTCTCGAGGTTGGTGATTCCTGTAGCATGCACGTATGGTGAACCATTATGTAACGAAGTTGGAGCATGAGGTATTTATTGATTGTCTTCCTTATGAGTGGCGGTCGGGGACGAGCGATGGTCTTTTCCTACAAATCTATCACCCTAGGGGAATGCGTAGTAGTACTTTGCTTTGAGGGCTAATAAACTTTTGCAATAAGTATGTGAGTTCTTTATGACTAATGTTGAGTCCATGGATTATACGCACTCTCACCTGTCCACCATTGCTAGCCTCTCTAGTATCGCGCAACTTTCGCCAGTACCATAAACCCACCATATACCTTCCTCAAAACAGCCACCATACCTACCTATTATGTCATTTCCATAGCCATTCCGAGCATATTGCCATGCAACTTTCATCATCATCATATACATGACTTGAGAATTCATTGTCATATTGCTTTGCATGATCGTAAGATAGCTAGCATGATGTTTTCATGGCTTCTCCATTTTTTGATGTCATTGCTATGCTAGATCATTGCACATCCCGGTTCACTGCCGGGGGCATTCATATAGAGTCATATCTTTGTTCTATTATCAAGTTGTAATATTGAGTTGTAAGTAAATAAAAGTGTGATGATCATCATTATTAGAGCATTGCCCGCCAAAAAAAGAGAGGCCAAAGAAGCCTAAATAAAAAAAGGGGGCCAAAGAAGCCCACACAAAAAAAGAAAAAAAGGAAAAAAAGAAGAAGGAAAAGGGGGCAATGTTACTATCCTTTTACCACACTTTTGCTTCAAAGTAGCACCATGTTCTTCATATAGAGAGTCTCTTGAGTTATCACTTTCATATACTAGTGGGAATTTTCATTATAGAACTCGGCTTGTATATTCCAATGATGGGCTTCCTCAAATGCCCTAGGTCTTCATGAGCAAGCAAGTTGGATGCACACCCACTTAGTTTCAGTTTGAACTTTCATATACTTATAGCTCTAGTGCATCCGTTGCATGGCAATCCCTACACACTCACATTGATATCTATTGATGGGCATCTCCATAGCCCATTGATACGCCTAGTTGATGTGAGACTATCTTCTCCTTTTTGTCTTCTCCACAACCACCTTTCTATTCCACCCATAGTGCTATTTCCATGGCTCACGCTCATGTAATGCGTGAGGGTTGAAAATGCTGAAGCGCGTTAAAAAGTATGAACCAATTGCTCGGCTTGTCATCGGGTTGTGCATGATGTGAGTATTTTGTGTGGTGAAGATGGAGCATAGCCAGACTATATGATTTTGTAGGGATAACTTTCTTTGGACATGTTATTTTGAAAAGACATGATTGCTTTATTAGTAGGCTTGAAGTATTATTGTTTTTAAGTCAAATGATAGACTATTGCTTTGAATCACTTGTATCTTAATATTCATGCCATGATTACATATGTGATCAAGATTATGCTAGGTAGCATTCCACGTCAAAAATTATCTTTTTTTATCATTTACCTACTCGAGGACGAGCAGGAATTAAGCTTGGGGATGCCGATACGTCTCCGTCGTATCTATAATTTTTTATTGTTCCATGCCAATATTCTACAACTTTCATATACTTTTGGCAACTTTTTATACTATTTTTGGGACTAACATATTGATCCAGTGCCCAGTGCTAGTTTTTTGTTGTTGCATGTTTTTTGTTTCACAGAATATCCATATCAAACGGAGTCCAAACGGGATAAAAACTGATGGAGATTTTTTTTGGAATATATATGATTTTTGGGAAGAAAAAACCATGCGAGATGGTGCCCGAGCTGGCCAAGAGGCAGGGGGGCGTGCCTGCCCCCCTGGGCGCGCCCCTGACCCTCGTTGGCCACCAGTAATGCCGTTGATGCCATTCTTTCGCTGCAAGAAAGCTAATATCCGGATAGAGATCGTGTTAAAATTTCAGCCCAATCGGAGTTACAGATATTCGGGGAATATAAGAAACGGTGAAAGGGAAGAATCTGAGAACGCAGAAACAGAGAGAGACAGAGAGACAGATCCAATCTCGGAGGGGCTCTCGCCCTTCCGTGCCATGGAGGCCATGGACCAGAGGGGAAACCCTACTCCCATCTAGGGAGGAGGTCAAGGAAGAAGAAGAAGGAGGGGGGCTCTCTCCCCCTCGCTTCTGGTGGCACCGGAGTGCAACGGGGGCCATCATCATCACCGCGATCTACACCAACACCTCCGCCATCTTCACCAACATCTCCATCACCTTCCCCCCTCTATCTACAGCGGTCCACTCTCCCGCAACCCGCTGTACCCTCTACTTGAACATGGTGCTTTATGCTTCATATTATTACCCAATGATGTGTTGCCATCGTATGATGTCTGAGTAGATTTTTGTTGTCCTATCGGTGGTTGATGAATTTCTATGATTGATTTAGTTTTCTTGTGGTTATGTTGCTGTCCTTTGGTTCCCATCATATGATTGCGCGCATGGATCGCACCCTAGTGTTAGTTGTATGTTGATCGGACTATGTATTGGAGGGCAAGAGTGACAGAAGCTTCAACCTAGCATAGAAATTGATGCATACGGGATTGAGGGGGACCAATATACCTTAATGCTATGGTTGGGTTTTACCTTAATGAATGTTAGTAGTTGTGGATGCTTGCTAATAGTTCTAATCATAAGTGCATAGAATTCCATGTCAGGGATGACAAGCTAGCAGTGGCCTCTCCCACATAATACTTGCTATCGGTCTAGTATTGTAGTCAATTGCTTAGGGGCAATTTCACAACTCCTACCACCACTGTTCCACACTCGCTATATTTACTTTATTGTTTCTTTATGTAAACATCCCCTACTTTTTATTTACATACTCTTTATTATCTTTCAATCCTATCCAACAGCACCTACAAAGTACTTCTAGTTTCATACTTGTTCTAGGTAAAGCGAACGTCAAGCGTGCGTAGAGTTGTATCGGTGGTCGATAGAACTTGAGGGGATATTTGTTGTACCATTAGCTCCTCGTTGGGTTCGACACTCTTACTTGTCGAAAACTGTTGCGATCCCCTATACTTGTGGGTTATCATCTTCCCTGGCTCCATGTCATTCCCTTCCTAGGCCTCACTGTCGTCCACCGCCCTGGTGCTCTCGGCGCGGCCTGGTCAACATGGTCAATGACCGACATGCATCTGAAGTGGATTGTACGTGGAGAGGCTGATAGCTGGGTCCACGGCCGCACGCAAGTTAATGCCTCCTTATTACGCGCAATTCCCTCCTGACTCCTGGGACGCACCAGCTACATCTTCGCATGCAAGGAAGTGCGTCCGGTCAAAAAAAATGATTCACCCCCCTGACTACTGGGAACCACCAGCTATTTCTTCACACGCAAGAAAGTGCCTAACAATCGGGACCCACCTTGTCGAAGCGTACGTAGCGTTTTCATTCTGGTTGCGAACATGTACGTACATACAAGTTGATGTAGAGCGCGCACGTGTCGTAGTAGAGGCGCGCCTGTAGCAAGTACACGTACGTACAGCGGCCAGTGTGCAAGTAAGAAAATACGGCCACATACGTACATACGGGCGGGGTCTCGAACGCCTACTCGCGCATACGTACATGGCTGGGTCGGAACGGAGAATCTGCGTCGTCGTCGTTTTCGTGGCGAGCCAACCGGCTTGGTCGGAACGGAATGCGTCGGCTTGTTCATCGGGAGGGCTTGGACGGAACAGCCGATGGAAACGAGGCCTGGTGTACCGTAGAACGAAGGAAACGGCCTTATGTTCGACCGGCCACGTTCGAAACGGGATCCTGTTCATCGGGAGGGGTCTATTTTGCCGCAAAATGGAGGAAATGGACCTCCTACTATCGAAATGGGGGTCCTGTTCATCGGGAGGGGTGTGGCGTACCACAAAACGGAGGAAACGGACTTGTGTTGGAGCGCTATGGTCGAAACAGGGGTCCTGTTCATCGGGAGGGGTGTGGCATACCGCAAAAAGGGACTCCATGGGATACAGTTCATCTCCACCGTCGACCTCCTCCAGCCTCCACGGGCTACTGTTCATCCACCGTTGACCTCCTCCAGCCACCAACTACGACTTTTCATCCATGGGCTCCTGTTCATCCAGCCTCCATCGTGCGCTACTCCACCGGCTACAGTTCTGTTGGAAATATGCCCTAGAGGCAATAATTAAATGGTTGTTATTATATTTCTTTGTTCTTGATAATTGTCTATTGTTCATGCTATAATTGTGTTATCTGGAAATCGTAATGCATGTGTGAATACATAGACCACAACACGTCCCTAGTGAGCCTCTAATTGACTAGCTCGTTGATCGAAAGATAGTCATGGTTTCCTGACTATGGACATTGGATGTCATTGATAACGGGATCACATCATTAGGAGAATGATGTGATGGACAAGACCCAATCCTAAGCATAGCTTAAAGGTCGTGTAGTTCGTTTGCTATAGCTTTTCCGAATGTCAAGTATCATTTCCTTAGACCATGAGATTGTGCACCTCCCTGATACCGTAGGAGTGCTTTGGGTGTACCAAACATCACAACGTAACTGGGTGACTATAAAGGTGCACTACGGGTATCTCCGAATGTGTCTGTTGGGTTGGCACGAATCGAGACTGGGATTTGTCACTCCGTATGACGGAGAGGTATCTCTAGGACCACTCGGTAATGCATCATCATAATGAGCTCAACGTGACCAAGTGGTTGATCACGGGATCATGCATTACAGTACGAGTAAAGTGACTTGCCAGTAACGAGATTGAACAAGGTATTGGGACACCGACGATCGAGTCTCGGGCAAGTAACGTACCGATTGACAAAGGGAATTGTATACGGATTGATTGAATCCTCGGCATCATGTTTCATCCGATGAGATCATCAAGGAGCATGTGGGAGCCAACATGGGTATCCAGATCCCGCTGTTGGTTATTGACTGGAGAATCGTCTCGGTCATGTCTGCGTGTCTCCCGAACCCGTAGGGTCTACACACTTAAGGTTCGGTGACGCTAGGGTTGTTGAGATATTAGTATACGGTAACCCGAAAGTTGTTTGGAGTCCCAGATGAGATCCCGGACGTCATGAGGAGTTCCGGAATGGTCCGGAGGTGAAGATTTATATATAGGAAGTCAAGTTTCGGCCATCGGGAAAGTTTTGGGGGTAATCAGTATTGTACCGGGACCACCGGAAGGGTCTCGGGGGTCCACCGGGTGGGGCCACCTATCCCGGAGGGCCCCATGGGCTGAAGTGGGAGGGTAACCAGCCCTAGATGGGCTGGTGCGCCACCCCCATGGGCCTCCCCTGCGCCTAGGGTTGGAAATCCTAGGGGTGGGGGCGCAACACTTGGCTTGGGGGGCACTCCACCACCCTTGGCCGCCGCCCCCCCTTGGAGATGGCATCTCCTAGGGCCGGCGCCCCCCCTAGGGATCCTATAAATAGTGGGTGGAGGGAGGGCAGCCTTACCCTAGCCCCTGGCGCCTCCCTCTCCCTCCCGTGACACTCCTCCCTCTCCCTGAGCTTGGCGAAGCCCTGTCGAGATCACCGTTGCTTCCACCACCACGCTGTCGTGCTGCTGGATCTTCATGAACCTCTCCTTCCCCCTTGCTGGATCAAGTTGGAGGAGACATCTTCCCAACCGTACGTGTGTTGAACGCGGAGGTGCCGTCCATTCAGCGCTAGGTCATCGGTGATTTGGATCACGACGAGTACGACTCCATCAACCCCGTTCTCTTGAATGCTTCCGCACGCAATCTACAAGGGTATCTAGATGCACTCCCCTCTCCCTCGTTGCTAGATGACTCCATAGATTGATCTTGGTGATGCGTAGAAAATTTGAAAATTCTGCTACGTTCTCCAACAGTGGCATCATTAGCCAGGTCTATGCGTAGTTTCTATGCACGAGTAGAACACAAAGCAGTTGTGGGCGTGTATATTGTCAATTTGCTTGCCGTTACTAGTCTTATCTTTATTCGGCGGCATCGTGGGATGAAGCGGCCCGGACCGACCTTACACGTACGCTTACGTGAGACTCGTTCCACCGATTGACATGCACTAGTTGCATAAGGTGGCTAGCCGGTGTCTGTCTCTCCCACTTTAGTCGGATCGGATTCAACGAAAAGGGTCCTTATGAAGGGTAAATAGAAATTGGCATATCACGTTGTGGTTTTGCCATAGGTAAGAAACGTTCTTGCTAGAAACCTATAGCAGCCATGTAAAAACTTGCAACAACAATTAGAGGACGTCTAACTTGTTTTTGCAGCATTTGCCATGTGATGTGATATGGCCAAAAGGATGTGATGCATGATATATGTGATGTATGAGATTGATCATGTTCTTGTAATAGGAATCACGAGTTGCATGTCGATGAGTATGACAACCGGCAGGAGCCATAGGAGTTGTCTTAATTTATTTATGACCTGCGTGTCAATATAAATGTCATGTAATTACTTTACTTTATTGCTAAAGCGTTAGCCATAGTAGTAGAAGTAATAGATGACGAGACAACTTCAAGAAGACACAATGATTGAGATCATGATGACGGAGATCATGTTGGGATGCCGGTGACAACGATGATCATGAAGCCCCGAAGATGGAGATCAAAAGCAGCAAATGATATTGGCCATATCATGTCACTATTTGATTGCATGTGATGTTTATCATGTTTTGAATCTTATTTGCTTAGAACGACGGTAGCTTAAATAAGATGATCCCTCGTGATAATTTCAAGAAAGTGTTCCCCCTAACTGTGCACCGTTGCGAAGGTTCATTGTTTCGAAGAACCAAGTGATGATCGGGTGTGATAGATTCTAACGTTCGAATACAACGGGTGTAAGCCAGATTTACACACACAATACACTTAGGTTGACTTGACGAGCCTAGCATGTACAGACATGGCCTCGGAACACGGAAGACCGAAAGGTCGAGCATGAGTCATATAGAAGATACGATCAACATGAAGATGTTCACCGATGTTGACTAGTCCGTCTCACGTGATGATCGGACACGGCCTAGTTGACTCGGATCATGTTTCACTTAGATGACTAGAGGGATGTCTATCTGAGTGGGAGTTCATTGAATAATTTGATTAGATGAACTTAATTATCATGAACTTAGTCTAAAATCTTCACACTATGTCTTGTAGATCAAATGGCCCACGCTAATGTTGCCCTCAACTTCAATGCGTTCCTAGAGAAAACCAAGCTGAAAGAAGATGGCAGCAACTATACGGACTGGGTCCGGAACCTGAGGATCATCCTCATAGCTGCCAAGAAAGATTATGTCCTAGAAGCACCGCTAGGTGACGCACCCATCCCAGAGAACCAAGACGTTATGAACGCTTGGCAGTCACATGCTGATGATTACTCCCTCGTTCAGTGTGACATGCTTTACAGCTTAGAACCGGGGATCCAAAAGCGTTTTGAGCGACACAGAGCATATGAGATGTTCGAAGAGGTGAAAATGGTTTTCCAAGCTCATGCCCGGGTTGAGAGATATGAAGTCTCCGACAAGTTCTTCAGTTGTAAGATGGAGGAAAATAGTTCTGTCAGTGAGCACATACTCAAAATGTCTGGGTTGCATAACCGCTTGACTCAGCTGGGAGTTAATCTCCCAAATGACGTGGTCATTGACAGAATTCTTCAGTCGCTTCCACCGAGCTACAGGAGGTTTGTGATGAACTTCAATATACAGGGGATTGAAAAGACCATTCCTGAGGTATATTCGATGCTGAAATCAGCGGAGGTGGAGATCGAAAACGAACATCAAGTGTTGATGGTGAATAAAACCACTAAGTTCAAGAAAGGCAAGGGTAAAAAGAACTTCAAGAAGGACGGCAATGGAGTTGCCGCGCCCGGTAAGCAAGCTACCGGGAAGAAGTCAAAGAATGGACTCAAGCCTGAGACTGAGTGTTTTAATTGCAAGGGAAGTGGTCACTTGAAGCGGAACTGCCTCAAATACTTAGCGGACAAGAAGGCCGGCAACACTAAAGGTATATGCGATATACATGTAATTGATGTGTACCTTACCAGTACTCGTAGTAGCTCCTGGGTATTTGATACCGGTGCGGTTGCTCACATTTGTAACTCAAAGCAGGAGCTGCGGAATAAGCGGAGACTGGCGAAGGACGAGGTGACGATGCGCGTCGGGAATGGTTCCTAGGTCAATGTGATCGCCGTCAGCACGCTACCTCTACATTTACCTACGGGATTAGTTTTAAACCTCAATAATTGTTGTTTAGTGCCATCTTTGAGCATGAACATTGTATCAGGATCTCGCTTAATTCGAGATGGCTACTCATTTAAGTCCGAGAATAATGGTTGTTCTATTTATATGAGAGATATGTTTTATGGTCATGCTCCGCTGGTGAATGGTTTATTCTTAATGAATCTCGAGCGTAATGTTACACATATTCATAGTGTGAATACCAAAATATGTAAGGTTGATAATGATAGTCCCACATACTTGTGGCACTGCCGCCTTGGTCACATAGGTGTCAAACGCATGAAGAAGCTCCATGCAGATGGACTTTTGGAGTCTCTTGATTATGAATCATTTGATACGTGCGAACCATGCCTCATGGGTAAAATGACCAAGACTCCGTTATCAGGAACAATGGAGCGAGCAACCAACTTATTGGAAATCATACATACTGATGTGTGCGGTCCAATCAGTGTTGAGGCTCGCGGTGGCTATCTTTATGTTCTCACCCTCACTGATGACTTGAGTAGATATGGGTATGTCTACATAATGAAACACAAGTCTGAGACCTTTGAAAAGTTCAAGGAATTTCAGAGTGAGGTTGAGAATCAACATGACAGGAAAATCAAATTCCTGCGATCAGATGTTGGAGGAGAATACTTGAGTCACGAATTTGGCACACACTTAAGGAAATGTGGAATAGTTTCACAACTCACGCCACCTGGAACACCTCAGCGTAATGGTGTGTCCGAACATCGTAATCGCACTCTATTGGATATGGTGCGATCTACGATGTCTCTTACCGATCTACCGCTGTCATTATGGGGCTATGCTTTAGAGACTGCCGCATTCACTTTAAATAGGGCTCCGTGGAAATCCGTTGAGACGACACCGTATGAATTATGGTTTGGGAAGAAACCTAAGCTGTCATTTCTAAAAGTTTGGGGATGCGATGCTTATGTCAAGAAACTTCAACCTGAAAAGCTCGAACCCAAGTCGGAAAAATACGTCTTCATAGGATACCCTAAAGAAACTATTGGGTATACATTCTACCTCAGATCCAAAGGCAAGATCTTTGTTGCCAAGAATGGATCCTTTCTAGAGAAAGAGTTTCTCTCGAAAGAAGTAAGTGGGAGGAAAGTAGAACTCGATGAAGTATTACCTATTGAACCGGTAAGTGGCGCAGCTCAGGAAATTGTTCCGGAGATGCCTGCACCGACTAGAGAGGAAGTTAATGATGATGATCATGAAACTTCAGATCAAGTTGCTACTAAACTTCGTAGGTCCACAAGGACACGTTCCGCACCAGAGTGGTATGGCAACCCTATCCTGGAAATCATGTTGTTAGACAACGGTGAACCTTTGAACTATGAGGAAGCGATGGCGGGCCCAGATTCCGACAAATGGCTGGAAGCCATGAAATCCGAGATAGGATCCATGTATGAAAATGAAGTATGGACTTTGACTGACTTTCCCTATGATCGGCGAGCCATAGAAAATAAATGGATCTTTAAGAAGAAGACAGACGCGGATGGTAATGTGACCATCTATAAAGCTTGGCTTGTCGCTAAGGGTTATCGACAAGTTCAAGGGGTTGACTATGATGACACTTTCTCACTCGTAGCGAAGCTGAAGTCCATCCAAATCATGTTAGCAATTGCCGCATTCTATGATTATGGGATATGGCAAATGGATGTCAAAACGGCATTCCTTAATGGTTTCCTTAAGGAAGAATTGTATATGATGCAGACGGAAGGTTTTGTCGATTCTAAGAATGCTGACAAGGTGTGCAAGCTCCAACGCTCGATTTATGGGCTGGTGCAAGCATCTCGGAGTTGGAACATTCGTTTTGATGAGATGATCAAAGCGTTTGGGTTTACGCAGACTTATGGAGAAGCCTGCATTTATAAGAAAGTGAGTGGGAGCTCTGTAGCATCTCTCATATTGTATGTGGATGACATATTGTTGATGGGAAATGATATAGAAATCTTGGAAAGCATAAAGGCCTACTTGAACAAGTGTTTTTCAATAAAGGATCTTTGAGAAGCTGCTTACATATTAGGCATCAAGATCGATCGAGACGCCTCATTGGTCTTTCACAGAGTACGTACCTTGACAAGATATTGAAGAAGTTCAATATGGATTAGTCAAAGAAGGGGTTCTTGCCTGTATTGCAAGGTACGAGATTGAGCATGGCACAATGCCCGACCACGACAAAAGATAGAGATGAGTGTCGTCCCCTATGCCTCGGCCATAGGGTCTATCATGTATGCTATGTTGTGTACCAGACCGGATGTAAACCTTGCCGTAAGTTTGGCAGGAAGGTACCAACGTAATCCCGGCATGGAACACTGGACAGCGGTCAAGAGTATCCTGAAGTACCTGAAGAGGACTAAGGATTTGTTTCTTGTTTATGGATGTGACGAAGAGCTCGTCGTAAAGGGTTACATCGATGCTAGCTTCGACACAGATCTGGATGACTCTAAGTCACAAACCGGATACGTGTATATTTTGAATGGTGGGGCAGTAAGCTGGTGTAGTTGCAAGCAAAGCGTTGTGGCGGTATCTACATGTGAAGCGGAGTACATGGCAGCCTCGGAGGCAGCACAAGGGGCAATCTGGGTGAAGGAGTTCATTACCGACCTAGGAGTCATACCCAATGCGTCGGGCCCGATGACTCTCTTCTGTGAAAACACTGGAGCTATTGCCCTTGCCAAGGAGCCCAGGTTTCACAGGAAGACTAGGCATATCAAGTGTCGCTTCAACTCCATTCATGAAAGTGTTCAAAATGGAGACATAGATATTTGTATAGTACATACGGACCTGAATGATGCAGATCCGTTGACTAAACCTCTCCCTAGAGCAAAACATGATCAACACCAGAACTGCATGGGTGTTCGATTCATCACAATGTAACTAGACTATTGACTCTAGTGCAAGTGGGAGACTGTTGGAAATATGCCCTAGAGGCAATAATAAAATGGTTATTATTATATTTCTTTGTTCTTGATAATTGTCTATTGTTCATGCTATAATTGTGTTATCCAGAAATCGTAATGCATGTGTGAATACATAGACCACAACATGTCCCTAGTGAGCCTCTAGTTGACTAGCTCGTTGATCGAAAGATAGTCATGGTTTCCTGACCATGGACATTGGATGTCATTGATAACGGGATCACATCATTAGGAGAATGATGTGATGGACAAGACCCAATCCTAAGCATAGCTTAAAGGTCGTGTAGTTCGTTTGCTATAGCTTTTCCAAACGTCAAGTATCATTTCCTTAGACCATGAGATTGTGCAACTCCCGGATACCGTAGGAGTGCTTTGGGTGTACCAAACGTCACAACATAACTGGGTGACTATAAAGGTGGACTACGGGTATCTCCGAAAGTGTCTGTTTGGTTGGCACGAATCGAGACTGGGACTTGTCACTTCGTATGACAGAGAGGTATCTCTGGGCCCACTCGGTAATGCATCATCATAATGAGCTCAATGTGACCAAGTGGTTGATCATGGGATCATGCATTACGGTACGAGTAAAGTGACTTGCCGATAACGAGATTGAACGAGGTATTGGGATACCGACGATCGAGTCTCGGGCAAGTAACGTATCGATTGACAAAGGGAATTGTATACAGATTGATTGAATCCTCGACATCATGGTTCATCCGATGAGATCATCGAGGAGCATGTGGAAGACAACATGGGTATCCAGATCCCGCTGTTGGTTATTGACCAGAGAGTCGTCTCGGTCATGTCTACGTGTGTCCCAAACCCGTAGGGTCTACACACTTAAGGTTCGGTGATGCTAGGGTTGTTGAGATATTAGTATACAGTAACCAGAAAGTTGTTCGGAGTCCCGGATGAGATCCCAGATGTCACGAGGAGTTTTGGAATGGTCCGGAGGTGAAGATTTATATATAGGAAGTCAAGTTTCGGTCATCGGGAAAGTTTTGGGGGTAATCGGTATTGTACCGAGTCCACTGGAAGGGTCCCGGGGGTCGACCTGGTCGGGCCACCTATCCCAGAGGGCCCCATGGGCTGAAGTGGGAGGGGAACCGTGCACCCCCCCATGGGCCTCCCCTACGCCTAGGGCTGGAAACCCTAGGGGTGGGGGCGCCCCACTTGGCTTGGGGGGTACTCCACCCCACTTGGCCGCCGCCCCCCTTGGAGATGGCATCTCCTAGGGCCGGTGCCCCCCCTAGGGGTCCTATAAATAGTGGGGGGGAGGGAGGGCAGCCTTACCCTAGCCCCTGGTGCCTCCCTCTCCCTCTCGTGACACACCTCCCTCTCCCTGAGCTTGGCAAAGCCCTGCCGAGATCACCGTTGCTTCCACCACCACCCCGTCGTGCTGCTGGATCTTCATCAACCTCTCATTCCCCCTTGGTGGATCAAGTTGGAGGAGACGTCTTCCCAACCATACGTGTGTTGAGCGCGGAGGTGCCGTCCATTCGGCGCTAGGTCATCGGTGATTTGGATCACAACGAGTACGACTCCATCAACCCCATTCTCTTGAACGCTTCCGCGCGTGATCTACAAGGGTATGTAGATGCACTCCCCTCTCCATCGTTGCTAGATGACTCCATAGATTGATCTTGGTGATGCGTAGAAAATTTTAAAATTCTGCTACGTTCCCCAACATGTTCAACCAGCCCTCTCCATGGGCTCCTGTTCCACCACCCCTCCACGGGCTACTGTTCATCTAGCCCTCCACGGGGTGGTCCTGTTCATCCAGCCCTCCACGGGGTTCTGTTCTTCCAGCCCCAACCGACTCGATTGATCAAGGTCCTGTTCATCCAGAGGCAACACCACGGGTCCTGTTCATCCACCCCCACCGGGAACTGTTCATCCAGACCCCACCAGCAATGCTCACTGTTCATCCAGAGCAGCATCAATCGGCTTCGGTTAGCAGCAGTAGCGGAGGAATCACTCGGGTTCAATAACGTAGCTAGTGCAATCGCTCGGGTTCAGTTAGAGGCCAACGCCTCGCTCGGGTTCAGTTAGAGCCCAACGCCTCGCACACAGGCACGTACTTGTACGAGAGAAACACGCATCGCTCAGCCCCCGACCACCCACCGTAACTGGGAACTGAAGGAAATATGCCCTACTGAAGGAAATATGCCCTAGAGACAATAATAAAGTTGTTATTTATATTCCCTTATATCATGATAAATGTTTATTAGTCATTCTAGAATTGTATTAACGGAAACCTAGTACATGTGTGAATACATAGACAAACAGAGTGTCCCTAGTATGCCTCTACTTAAGTAGCTCGTTAATCAAAGATGGTTAAGTTTCCTAGCCATAGACATGTGTTGTCATTTGATGAACGCGATCACATCATTAGAGAATTATGTGATGGACAAGACCCATCCATTAGCTTAGCATAATGATCATTCAGTTTTATTGCTAATTCTTTCTTCATAACTTATACATGTTCCTCTAACTATGAGATTATGCAACTCCCGAATACCGGAGGAACACCTTGTGTGCTATCAAACGTCACAACGTAACTGGGTGATTATAAATATGCTCTACAGGTGTCTTCAATGGTGTTTGTTGAGTTGTTATAGATCGAGATTAGGATTTGTCACCCCATGTATCGGAGAGGTATCTCTGGGCCCTCTTGGTATTGCACATCACTATAAGCCTTGCAAGCAATGTGACTAATGAGTTAGTTACGGGATGTTGCATTATGGAGTGAGTAAAGAGACTTGCCGGTAACGAGATTGAACTAGGTATTGAGATACCGACGATCAAATCTCGGGCAAGTAACATACCGATGACAAAGGGAACAATGTATGTTGTTATGCGGTTTGACCGATAAAGATCTTCATAGAATATGTAGGAGCCAATATGAGAATCCAGGTTCCTCTATTGGTTATTGACCGGAGATGTGTCTCGGTCATGTCTACATAGTTCTTGAACCCGAATGGTCCGCACGCTTAACGTTTGGAGATGTGACGATTTGTATTATGAGTTATGTGATTTGATGAACGAAGTTTGTTCGCAGTTGCGGATGAGATCGGGGACATGACGAGGATTCTCGAAATGGTCGAGACGTAAATATCGATATATTGGAAGGCTATACACTACTTGGAAAAGGGCTAGTAATGGTGCACCAGTTTTGCCCACTAATGGCACACTGCTGGTGCGCCATTAGTATCACGCCACTAGTATTTCTTACTAATGGCGCACCACCGGTGCGCCCTTAGTATCTGGTATACTAATGGCACACCGAGCAGTGCGCCATTAGTATAGAACACCATGCGCCATTAGTATGCCTCCCAGGGGGCCATATTTAACCATGTGCTTTGGCATACTAATGGCGAACTATTGGGTGATGCGCCATTAGTGTGATTATCACAGTGCGCCATTAGTGTCTTGTGTGGTGCGCCACTAGTATGAATATTAGGGATTTTTTTTCATTTCTGATATTTTCACAGGTTAAAAAATATTAGAGATAACATACAACACAGATCTGCTTAGCTTACATACAGGGAGCCATATCGAACGATGTTACCTGCGTCCACCAGATCATATCCAACACACAAGTTTCATCATATATACATACATAGCCAACACATAGTTCCATCGTTACATATTACAAAAGTTTCACAATGTTCATTCAACACCGTTATCCATCAATTCACAAAAGTTTCACATTGATACAAAATAAAAACACAAATGGAAAAGAAGCACTCCATCCATGCAAGCTTCCGTGAATTAAATCAAATCTGCAAAATGATAAACAAGAAGTTAGAAGAAGAAGAAGAAGAGAAGAAGAAGAAGAAGACTAGAAGAAGAATAAGAAGAAGACTATAAGCTTATTATGTAAACTTGATCATTTTGTGCTAACATAAGTAATTTTGGAGCTAACCTATAGGAAACTAAGCATATAAGCTCTAAGTTAGCATATTAGAGCCAACTTAAGTAAAATGAAGCTAACCTATGTCATTTTGGATAAGAAGAAGAATAAGAAGAAGACTATAAGCTTATTATGTAAACTTGATCATTTTGTGCTAACATAAGTAATTTTGGAGCTAACCTATAGGAAACTAACCATATAAGCTCTAAGTTAGCATATTAGAGCCAACTTAGGTAAAATGAAGCTAACCTATGTCATTTTGGATAAGAAGAAGAATAAGAAGAAGACTATAAGCTTATTATGTAAACTTGATCATTTTGTGCTAACGTAAGTAATTTTGGAGCTAACCTATAGGAAACTAAGCATATTAGCCGATGCTTCAAAGCCTACTGGACACAATTTACATCTATCAGTACGGGATGTCCTGACTAATTTCAAGTGTTCACAGGTGAACTTGTACCATGGATGAGCCTAGTGCTTCATTAGTCAACTGAACAGAGATAACAGTGCATAACACCATACATAAAGTGATGAGCATACATACTACTGTCCAAGCAAATTAACTGAATAGTATTGTGTCAAGTTCAGTTTAAAAATTCAGTTACTGCTTGAGTGATTTGACACCAAAAATTACTCCCAAAAATTACAATGATTGTATATATTCACTGTATAGGCTGTCAAGTTCTATTTCAGCTCAAGTTTCATTACAACACAAACACTGTAATTCATCTGCTCATAGAAAAATTAATAATCAAAATCAAATTACAATAGGGGTCCCAGGTTTGACCCCATGATACGTGCTATCCTCGGATTATTCCTCTTCTGAACAAACCATCATGCATCATTTTCTAACCAAGGCATAGCTCAGGAAAACCACTTGCTTTGACCAGAACTAGCTGATTACCCCAAATCTCATGGTAAAATTAGCAAGGCAAAGCATTTCTCTTACATGACCATAGAAAGAATGACACACTACATATAATCTGGTGAGATAGCAGCAGCAATCTCAAAAAAAGTGGAGACATCATACATACCACCAGAGCATCGCCCACAGACATCCAGGTACATCACCCACTATTATTGCCTGTAAAAAGGCCTAATATCCACTAGTATTGCCTATTGATCATATACTACCTACTCATATTTTATTCAGTCATTTTACCAGTTGTTTAACCACAGATTAGGGTCTGTCTAGGAGGTTAGTCAATGTAAAAATTGAAAAGCTAGCTAGCAGTACAGTAAGCAGAAGCAGCTCAGGCAGGCGCAGGGGCGCGCGCGGGACGGCAAGCAGGGCCGGCATAGCTAGCTGTGTGCGCGGGTGTGCAAGGCAGCGAGCGGCCGCCGGAGGCAGCAGCGGAATGGGGAATGGTGGAGAGAGGGAGAAAGGAGGAAGGAGGAGAGGTACCTGGTCGCCGGAGGGGTCGGGGTCGGCGAAGGAGTCGAGATCGGGGTCCGAGCTCGTCCGGGTCCTCGCTCGCCGCGATCGAAGGAGAGCAGGGGCCGGTGGTGGAGGACGGCAGGAGCAGGCGGGGTGGGTGCGTCGGGGCCGCGCTCGCCGGCTGCTGCAGGGGCCGGAGGAGGCCCTCACTCATTGGAGGGAGGAGGAGAGGAGAGGAGCGGGCGGCGCGCGCTCGGCCGATCCTGTTCGGGGGGCGCGGGGGCGGCGGGGGTGGAGTCCCACGGGGTCGGGGCGGCGGCGTCGGGGCAGCGCAAGACCACAGCGGCGGCGGCGACACCGACGGCGTGCATGCGCGGCGGATGGAGGAGGCGGAGCAAGGGGGCGACGGCGTACGTTTGGGGTCGAGTGGGGGATCTGGCAAGGGAGGGAGGCCACATAGTGTGAGGGGAATAGGTGGACTGGGGGAGGGTTAGCAATGGCGCACCTCCCCCTAGTGCGCCATAAGTACGACGATTCTAATGGCACACCTCCCCCTGGTGCGCCATTAGAATTTTGTTTTAATTACTAGCCCGACTGGTCAGCTTATATTCCACCTAACCCTATCTCCATCAGAACATGCCCACTAGCCTGACTGGTCAGCACGCAGCACACACACTAGGAGGTCCTGGGTTCGATTCCCAGTCTCCCCAATTTTTGTTTTTATGCATTTAAAATGTTTTTTGATATTTATTTGTGTTTAAATATGTTCAAACTTGTTTAAATCATAACATTAATATTTTTTATAAAAAAAGTAATAATTTTTTAAAAAACATCATCAAATTAGTTATTTGAAAATATTTATGAATATGAAAAAATATCATAAAATTTATTATTTTAAAATATCATCAAATTTGTTATTTGAAAATATAATTAAATTTGTTTTTTTGCAATTCTAGTTGCATTCATTTGTGACGGTGGAGCGGGTCGGGAGGGTGCGGGGGAGAGGGTGCGGTGGGTCGTCGACGACGGTGGAGTGGGGGAGG
>NC_041380.1:1437981-1452633 GCF_002162155.2 Triticum dicoccoides
CGGGGGAGATGGTGCGGGGGGTGCTCGTCGGCGGCGGTGGAGCGGGGGTGCTCGTCGGCGGCGGTGGAGCGGGGGAGGGTGCACCACACATACATGCGCCATTAGTAGTTTTGCAAAAAAGTATTAAAAATAATTTTTTATACTAATGGCGCACCGTGGCACAGTGCGCCATTACTAGTTTGAACTAGTAATGGTGCATTATGCGACGGTGCGCCATTAGTAGTTTTGCAAAAAAGTAAAAAAAAGAATACAGTAGTGGCGCACTCAACGGTTGGTGCGCCATTAGTAGTTCTAACTACTAATGGCGCACTTTGCCCGGATGCGCCATTAGTATGTTTGAAAAAATGAAAAAAAAACATTTTGTTACTAGTGGCGCACCTTGTGCCTGGTGCGCCATTAGTGTCTTACACACTAATGGCGTATCTTCACGTGGTGCGCCATTAGTAAATAGTAGTGGCGCACCACTTCTCTGGTGCGCCATTAGTGTCAATTTCATCTTTAGCCCTTTTCCTAGTAGTGATATTCGGACATCGGAAAGGTTCCGAGTGATTCGGGTATTTTTCAGAGTACTGGATAGTTAGGGGATTTTGTATTGGGCCTTAATGGGCCATACGGTAAAGGAGAGGAAGGCCTCAAGGCGCCCCTTCCCCATGGACTGGTCCGAATTGGACTAGGGAAAGGGAGCGCCCCCTTCCTTCCTTCTCCTTCTCCCTTCCCTTTTTCCTATTCCCTGTAGGAGGTGGAATCCTACTAGGACTAGGGAGTCCTAGTAGGACTCCACACTTTGGGTGCGCCTTATGAGGGCCGGCCTCCTCCTCCCTCCATCTTTTATATACGTGGCCAGGGGCACCCCATAGACACACAACTTGATCATTGATCTCTTAGCCGTGTGCGGTGCCCCCCTCCACCATAATCCACCTCGGTCATATCGTAGCGGTGCTTAGGCGAATCCTTGTTCCGGTAGCATCATCATCACCATTATCACGCCATCGTGCTGACAAAGCTCTCCCTCGACACTTTGCTGGATCGTGAGTTCGTGGGACGTCACCGAGCCGAACGTGTGCAGATCGCGGAGGTGTTGTACCTTCGGTGCTAGGATAGGTCGATCGTGAGGATGTACGACTACATCAACCGCGTTGTCATAACGCTTCCGCTTACGGTCTATGAGGGGTACGTCGATGAAACTCACCCCTCTTGTTGCTATGCATCACCATGATCTTGCATGCGCGTAGGAAATTTTTGAAATTACTGCGTTCCCCAAACAGTGGCATCCGAGCTAGGTCTACGCGTAGATGTTATATGCACGAGTACAACACAAAGGAGTTGTGGGCGTGGGTATATACATATTGCTTACCGTCACTAGTTGATTCTTGATTCAGCGATATTGTTGGATGAAGCGGCCCAGACTGACATTACCAGTACGCTTACACGAGACTGGTTCTACCGACGTGCTTCGCACACACGTGGCTGGTGTGTGTCAGTTTCTCCAACTTTAGTTGAATCGGATTCAATGAACGGGGTTCTTTCTAAAGATCAAAAATCAATCAATATACCGCGTTGTGGTTTTTGATGCGTAGGTAAGAACTGTTCTTGCTCAGCCCATAGCAGCCACGTAAAACTTGCAACAACAAGGTAGAGGACGTCTAAATTGTTTTTGCAGGGCTTGTTGTGATGTGATATGGTCAAGACATGAGATATAAGTTGTTGTATGAGATGATCAAGACATGATGAGATAGCAGCCACGTAAAACTTGCAACAACAAGGTAGAGGATGTCTAAATTGTTTTTGCAGGGCTTGTTGTGATGTGATATGGTCAAGACATGATGAGATATAAGTTGTTGTATGAGATGATCATGTTTAGTTGATGTTATCGGCAACTGGCAGCAGCCTTATGGTTGTCTCTTTATTGCATAAGATGCAAGCGCCAAATAATTGCTTTACCTTATCGCTATGCGATAGCAATAGTTACAAGAGCAATAGTTGGTGAGACGACCATGTGACGACACGTTGATAGAGATCAAGATGATGGAGATCATGGAGTCATGTCGGTGACGATAGAGATCATGACAGTACTTTGGAGATGGAGATCAAAGGCACAAGATGATCATGGCCATATCATGTCACATATTTCAATTGCATGTGTTGTTTATCCTTTATACATCTTATTCTAGTTATTTCTGCGGTAGCATTATAAGATGATCTCTCACTAAATTTTAAGGTACAAGTGTTCTCCCTGAGTATGCACCATTGCACAGTTCGTCGTGCCAAGACACCACGTGATGATCGGGTGTGATAAGCTCTACGTTCACATACAATGGGTGCAAGCCAGTTTTGCACACGTGGAATACTCGGGTTAAACTTGACGAGCATAGCATATGTAGATATGGCCTCGGAACACTGGAGACCGATAGGTCGAGCGTGAATCATATAGTCGATATGATCAACATAGTGATGTTCACCATCGAAAACTACTCCATCTCACGTGATGATCGGACATGGTTTAGTTGATTTGGATGACGTGATCATTTAGATGACTAGAGGGATGTCTATCTAAATGGGAGTTCTTAAATAATATGATTAATTGAACTTTAAATTTATCATGAAATTAGTCCTGGTAGTATTACCATATCTATGTTGTAGATCAATAGCTCGCGTTTAGCTCCCTTGTTTTATTTTTTATATGTTCCTAGAGAAAACGAAGTTGAAAGATGTTAGTAGCAATGATGCGGATTGAATCCATGATCTGAGGATTATCCTCATAGCTGCACAGAAGAATTATGTCCTTGACACACCACTAGGTGATAGACCGATTGCAGGAGCAAATGCATACGTTATGAACGTTTGGCAAGCTCGATATGATGTCTACTTGATAGTTTAGTGCACCATGCTTTACGGCTTAGAATTGGGGCTTCAAAGACGTTTCGAATGCCACGGAGCATATGAGATGTTCTAAGAGTTGAATTGGTATTTCATACTCATGCCCGTGTCGAGAGGTAGAAGACCTCTGACAGTACTTTGCCTACAAGATGGAGGAGAATAGCTCAACAAGTGAGCATGTGGTCAGATTGTCTGGGTAATACAATTTCTTGAATCAAGTGGGAGTTAATCTTACAGATTATATAGTAATTGACAAAGTTCTCACCATCACCAAGTTACGAGAACTTAGCGATGAACTATAATATGCAACGGATGACGAAAGTAATTCCCAAGCTCTTCGCGATGCTAAAATCGGTGAAGGTAGAAATCAAGAAATAGCATCAAATGTTGATGGTTAAGAAGACCACTAGTTACAAGAAAAGGGCAAAGGGAAAGAAAGAGGAACTTCAAAGAAGAATAGCAAGCAAGTTGCTGCTCCCATGAAAAAGCTCAAAGCTAGACCCAATCCTGGAACTAAGTGCTTCTATTACAAAGGAAATGGTCATTGGAAGTGGAACTGCCCTAGATACTTGGCGGATAAGAAGGATGGCAACGTAAACAAAAGTATATTTGATATACATGTTATTGATGTGTACTTTACTAGTGTTTATAGCAACCCCTCAGTATTTGATACTGGTTCAGTTACTAAGAGTAGTAACTCGAAACGGGAGTTGCAAAATAAACAGAGACTAGTTAAGGGCGAGGTGATGATGTGTGTTGGAAGTGATTCCAAGGTTGATAAGATCACCATCGCACACTCCCTTTACCTTCGAGATTAGTGTTGAACCTAAAATAAATGTTATTTGGTGTTTACGTTGAGCATTAATATGATTGGATCATATTTATTGCAATACAATTATTCATTTAAGTCAAAGAATAATTGTTGTTCTATTTACATGAACAAAACCTTCTATGGTCATACACTCAAAATAAATTGTTTATTGAATCTCGATCGTAGTGATACACATATTCATAATATTGAAGCCAAAAGATGCAAAGTTAATAGTTTCCAATAGGACCCCGCTGCCACGGGAGGGTAGGACAAAAGATGTCATGCAAGTTCTTTTCCATAAGCACGTATGACTATATTCGGAATACATGCCTACATTACATTGATGAATTGAAGCTAGTTCTGTGTCACCCTATGTTATGATCGATCGCATCTGACATAATTCTCCATCACCGATCCAATGCCTACGACCTTTCCATATATTGTTCTTCGCTTATTTACTTTTCCGTTTCTACTATTACAATCACTACAAAACCCAAAAATATTACTTTTGCTACAGTTACCACTACTATCATATTACTTTGCTACTAAACACTTTGCTGCAGATATTAAGTTTCCAGGTGTGCTTTAATTGACAACTCAGCTGCTAATACTTGCGAATATTCTTTGGCTCCCCTTGTGTCGAATCAATAAATTTGGGTTGAATACTCTACCCTCGACAACTATTGCGATCCCCTATACTTGTGTGTTATCAGGTATATTTAATAGCAGCTTGGTGCTTCCTTAGAACTTTCAATAATCTTTCTTCTTCATGTTCTAAAAGGTTAGCACTAATAATAATAGGATATATCTTCTTTTCATCAAGATAAGCATATTTCAAAGTGTCTGGCAATTGTTTTAATGCGAACGTAGGATCAACTTTAGGTGGAGGAGGACCTCCGGGAGTTTGAATAGTTAAATTCTGTATAAGCAGAGGACATTGTTGAAAGAAAATCTTATCTATTTTATTTCTTTCATGCATATGTAAAACATTTTTATGGTCTAGCAAATATTGTTCTAAAGGATCAGTAGGTGGCACAACAATAGAAGCAACACCATTTAATTCATCCTTACTAGGCAATTCTTTTTCATGATGGTTTCTACTAAACTTGGAAAAATTAGACTCGTGAGACTCATCACCAAAGCTAACACCCACAGTTTGTTTCTGGAAATCTAGCTTAGCATTAACTATGTTCAAGAAAGATCTACCAAAGATAACGGGTCAGAAGTCATCTTGCGGGATACCAAGAACAAGAAATTCAGTAGGATATTTTATTTTCCGACACAAGACTTCAACATCTCTAATAATCCCACAAGGTGATATGGTGTCTCTATTATCAAGTTTAATAGTAACATCTATGTCTTCTAACTCTGTAGGTGCTATGTCTTCCCTAATTTCATGACATAACTTGTAAGGAATAGCACTCATACTAGCACCCACGTCACATAAAACATGATAATAGTGACCTCCTATTTTAACTGAAATGACAGGCTAGCCAACAACTAGTCTATTTGTATCCCTTTTTTGGGTTTGGTAATTCTAGCAGCTTCTGCACAGAAGTAGATAACATGCCCATCCACATCTTCTTCTAAGAGATCTTTAACCGTAGAAATATTAGGTACAATTCTAATTTTTTCATCTAGTTTAGGTGTTCTAATAGAGCTTTTGTTAACAATATATGAAACTTTAGCACGTTCCTTTATCCTAACAAGAAAATGGGGTTTCTCAATATAAGCAGTAGGAACAACTTGATCAACATTATAAGGTATAGTTTCTTCTTTAACTGGTACCGCTTATCTAGTTTCTTCTTTAATAGGTGGGTGATATTTAAGCCGCTTCTCTTTAGGGAATTCAACATCAGTAGCACATGATTCACAAAACGGGGCTACTATCTCAGAGTCAAGTCCATATTTAGTGCTAAACTTTTGAAAAGCATCAGTATCCATAAAAGAGTTAACACAATCATACTTAAGCTTTATACCTGACTCTTTACCATAACTGGGTTGCCAATCTTCAAAGTTGCATTTAATCCTTTCCAAACGATACCACCGAAATTCAATATTTTTCTTCATAAAGGAACCAGCACAAGAAGTACCCAGCATGTTTTTATCATTGCGAGAAAGCAGAACATAAAAGTTCTGAATAATAATTTCTCTTGAGAGCTCATGATTGGGGCATGAATATAACATTTACTTAATCCTCCCCAAGCTAGAGCGTTAATTTCTCCTTCACGAGGCCAAAAATTATATATATAATTCTGATCATGATGAACTAGTAGATGCATAGGATAAATTTTTTGGTGGAACTCCAATTTCAAATGATTCCAATTCCATGATCCAATATCATCGCATAGCCTATACCATGCCAATGATTTTCCTTAAAAGATAAAGGGAAAAACCTTTCTCATCGCCTCATCTCTGGGTAAACCTTCAAGCTTAAACAATGCACAAATTTGTTCCATATATATCAAGTGCATATCGGGATGTTCTATTCCATCTCCTCCATAAGGATTAGCTAGCAGTTGTCCTATCATACCCAATGGAATTTCATATTCAATATTTTCAGTAGGTGCAATAGGTTGAGGGGTAGCTAACTGTGGTTCTAGATGAGGTGAATATACCCGGAACAAACCTCTCAAAGGATTGTTTTCCATAGTAACAAGTGAAAAGAAATTTCAGCACACTATATAAATGTTTCCTTACCGAATTCCACTTACCAAAGGCGCTTCGCTCCCCGACAAGGGCACCAGAAAATAGCCTTGAGGACCCACAAGTATAGGGGATCAATTGTATCTCTTTCCGATAAGTAAGTTGTCCAACCCTACGATGAGCAGAAGGAAATGACAAGTAGTGTTCAGTAAAGCAATGTGTGCAAGTGCTGAAATTGTAAGTAGCTAGTAGTTTGATAGCAATATAATTTGTAACGAGCAAGTACCGATAATTGTAACAAGTATGCAGCAAGGTAGCCCAATCCTTTTGAGGCAAAGGACAGGCCAAAACAGTCTCTTATAATAAGCAAAGCGTTATTGAGGGTACTTTATTTGTGTTCGCTACTTTGGTAATTTGATATGTGGGTGGACCGGTGCTTAGGTTCTGTTGTTACTTGAACAAACCTCCTACTTATGATTAACCCTTATGGAAGCATCCGCAACTACGAGAAGAGTATTAAGAATAAATTCTAACCATAGCATTAAACTCTAGGATCCAATCGGTACCTTACGGAATAGTGGATAAACTAGGGTTTAAGTTTCTGTCACTCTCGCGACCCGCCATCTATTTACTACTCCGCAATGCATTCCCTTAGGCCCAAGTATGGTGAAGTGTCATGTAGTCGATGTTCACATGACACCACTAAGGGAATAACTACATACATACTATCAAAATATTGAACACATATCAAATTCACATCATTACATGGAACATGATTTATCCCATGACCTCAAGAACAAAGGTAACTACTCACAAACAATAAACATGCTCATGATCAGAGGGGTATTAATATGCATAATGGATCTGAGCATATAATCTTCCACCAAATAAACCATATAGTAATCAACTACAAGATGTAATCAACACTACTAGTCGCCCCCTAGCAACAATCTATAGTTCTGGTAACAAGATCGAATACAAGAGATGAAGTAGGGTTTGAGATGAGATGGTGCTGGTGAAGATGTTGATGGAGATTTCCCTCCCCAAGATGGGAGATTTGTTGGTGATGATGATGACGATGATTACCCCCTCCGGAGGGGAGGAGTTCCCCCGGCAGAATCGCTCCGTTGGAGGGCAAAAGTGCTTGATATGTCTCCAACGTATCTACATTTCCAAACAATTTTGCCCTTGTTTTGGACTCTAACTTGCATGATTTGAATGAAACTAACCCAAACTGAAGTTGTTTTCAGCAGAATTACCATGGTCTTATTTATGTGCAGAGACAAACGTTCTCGGAATGAGCTAAAACTTCACGGAGCATCTTTTTGGAAAATATAAAAAATACCTGCAAAATATGAAGGCCATGGGGCCCACCACCTCTCCACGAGGGTGGGGGCGCGCCTGCCCCCTAGGGCGCACCCCCTACCTCGTGGGCCCCCTGGTGCCTCTCCGACACCAACTCCAACTCTATATATTGTGTTTCAGGGAGAAAAAATCAGACAGAAGAATTCATCCTGTTTTACGATACGAAGCGGCCGCCAAGCCCTAAAACCTCGGGAGGAGTGATCTGGAGTCTGTTCGGGGCTCCGAAGAGGGGAATCCGTCGCCATCGTCATCATCAACCATCCTCCATCACCAATTTCATGATGCTCACCGCCGTGCGTGAGTAAATCCATGGTAGGCTTGCTGGACGGGGATGGGTTGGATGGGATCTATCATGTAATCGAGTTAGTTTTGTTAGGGTTTGATCCTTAGTATCCACTCTGTTCTGTGATTGATGCTGCTATGACTTTGCTATGCTTAATGCTTGTCACTAGGGCCCGAGTGACATGATTTCAGATCTGAACCTATTATGTTTTCATCAATATATGTGTGTTCTTGATCCTATCTTGCAAGTCTATAGTCACCTATTATGTGTTATGATCCGTTAACCCCGAAGTGAGAATAATCGGGATACTTACCGGTGATGACCGTAGTTTGAGGAGTTCATGTATTCACTATGTGTTAATGCTTTGTTTAGGTACTCTATTAAAAGGAGGCCTTAATATCCCTTAGTTTCCGTAAGGACCCCGCTGCCACGGGAGGGTAGGACAAAAGATGTCATGAAAGTTCTTTTCCATAACAACGTATGACTATATTCGGAATACATGCCTACATTATATCAATGAACTGGAGCTAGTTCTTTGTCACCCTAGGTTATGACTGTTACATGATGAACGGCATCCGGCATAATTCTCCATCACTTATCCATTGCCTACGAGCTTTCCATATAGTGTTCTTCGCTTATTTACTTTCCCGTTGCTATTGCTATCATCACTACAAAATACCAAAAACATTACTTTTACTACTTTACCTTTTGCTACCGTTACCACTACTATCATGTTACTTTGCTACTAAATACTTTGCTGCAGATACTAAGTTTCCAGGTGTGGTTGAATTGACAACTCAGCTGCTAATACTTGAGAGTATTCTTTGGCTCCCCTAGTGTCAAATTAATAAATTAGGGTTGAATGCTTTACCCTCGAAAACTGTTGCGATCCCCTATACTTGTGGGTTATCAGTGCTCCTGCCCAAGTTCCGCCTCGAGATGGCAGCGCTCCATCTCGAAAGTCCTCTCCTTAATTTTCTATGTGAAAATGACTTATATACGAAAAGTTGGGAACCGGAGGTGGGCTGAGAAGGCCACAACCCACCAGGGTGTGCCTGGGGGCCTGGTGTGCCTTGGTGGGTTGTTCCCACCTGGTGTCCCCCCTCTGGTGTTTATTGGCTCCAGTATTTCTTAAATAATCCATAAAAAATCTCCATGAAGTTTCAGCTCATTTGGAGTTGTGCAGAATAGGTGGCCTGACGTAGCTTTTCCCGGTCCAGATTTCCAGTTGCCGGAATTCCCCCTCTTTGAGTTTTCCTTGCACATTATGAGAGAAAAGGCATTAGAATTACTCCAAAAAGCATTATTATGGATAAAAACACTGTAAATAACAGTAGGAAAACATGATGCAAAATGGACATATCATTGTACAGTTGTCACACCAACTAGAACTGGTCTACCAAATCCTTGTCTTCACCAAGCGACTGGCTCTATCCTTCACTTTCCTTCACTTTACAGTTCGTCTTCATGAAGTCATTGTTTGCCTATATGATATGATTGACTTCACTGAGTGAAGATTGTTTACTATTTGGCTTCATACTATCTTCCATCCTGATCCTTACTACCAAGTTGCTGATAATCTCCATGCTTTCACTTCATTGCAATCTTGACTATGGCTTGTCTAGTGTAGTCTACTTTCCGTTGCATATCAATAGGCTCATTTCTATTGTTTGTCTTCAAAGGCATGATGTTTTTGAAGACTTTCATAAAAATCACCTATTCACCCCCCTCTAGTCGATAACTAGCACTTTCAGTTGGTATCAGAGTAAGGCGCTCCCTTGTTCTGTGTGATTTGGTTTAACCACCTGGAGTTTTAGCTATGTCGACTGCAGTGATAATCAAGGTCTTCGCCGCGTGCACTGATTACCCCTACTAGAAAAATAAGATGGGCACGCATCTTGAAGCCATTGAAGTCAACCTCTGGTATGTCGTTAAGAACGGCGTTCCCAAGGTCATTGAAGGTGTCACCATTGCTGATGTTAATAGATTCATTCAACTGGCCTTGTCCGCCAAGAACAGCATATGTGGTCGTCGGACCAAAGGACAGTATGGCTGTGTGAGTGCTCTGGAAACTGCAAAGCTAGTCTGGGACTGGCTCTCCAAGGTCAACGAAGGCATTGCTACCTCTTGAGCACTGCATTGGTTTTCCTCGAAGAGGAAGGGATGATGCAGCAAAGTAGCGTAAGTATTTCCCTCGGTTTTTGAGAACCAAGGTATCAATCTAGTAGGAGGCTACGCGCGAGTCCCTCGTACCTGCACAAAACAAATAAATCCTCGCAACCAATGTGAATAGGGGTTGTCAATCCCTGCAAGGCCACTTACGAGAGTGAGATCTGATAGATATGATAAGATAATATTTTTGGTATTTTTGTGATAAAGATGCAAAGTAAAATAAAGGCAAAGTAAAGAGAAAAGGAAATAACTAAGTAGTAGGAGATCAATATGATAAAGATAGACCCGGGGGCCATAGGTTTCACTAGTGGCTTCTCTCGAGAGCATAAGTATTCTATGGTGCATGAACAAATTACTGTTGAGCAATTGACAGAATTGAGCATAGTTATGAGAATATCTAGGCATGATCATGTATATAGGCATCACTCAAGCAAGATGACATGATGTAGAGGGATAAACTCATGCAATATGATGAAAACCCCACCTTGTTATCCTCGATGGCAACAATATGATACGTGCCTTGCTGCCCCTATTGTCACTGGGAAAGGACACCACAAGATTGAACCCAAAGCTAAGCACGTCTCCCATTGCAAGACAGATTAATCTAGTAGGCCAAACCAAACTGATAATTCGAAGAGAGTTGCAAAGATAACCAATCATACATAAAAGAATTTAGAGAAGATTCAAATATTTTTCATAGATAGACTTGATCATAAAGCCACAATTCATCGATCTCAACAAACACACCGCAAAAAGAAGATTACATCGAATAGTTCTCCACAAGAGAGGGGGAGAACATTGTATTGAGATCCAAAAAGAGAGAAGAAGCCATCTAGCTAATAACTATGGACCCGTAGGTCTGAGGTAAACTACTCACACTTCAACGGAGAGGCTATGGTGTTGATGTAGAAGCCCTCTGTGATCGATGACCGCTCTGGCGGAGCTCTAGAACAGGCCCCAACATGGGATGTCGTGGATATAGAAAGTTGCGGCAGTGGAATTAGGTTTTTGGCTCCGTATCTGATCATTTGGGGGTACGTAGGTATATATAGGAGGAGGGAGTACGTCGGCGGAGCAACAGGGGGGCCACGAGGGTGGAGGGCGCGCCTAGTGGGGGTGGGCGCGCCCCCCTACCTCGTGGCCTCCTGTTTTGTGTATTGACATAGGGTCCAAGTCTCCTGGGTCTTGTTCGTTGAGAAAATCACGTTCCCGAATGTTTCATTCCATTTCGACTCCGTTTGATATTCCTTTTCTTCGAAACCCTAAAACAGGAAAAAAAAAGCAATTCTGGGTTGGGCCTCCTGTTAATAGGTTAGTCCCAAAAATAATATAAAAGTGGATAATAAAGCCCAATAATGTCCAAAACAGTAGATAATATAGCATGGAACAATCAAAAATTATGGATACGTTGGAGACGTATCAAGCATCCCCAAGCTTAATTCCTGCTCGTCCTCTAGTAGGTAAATGATCAAAACAGAATTTTTGATGCGGAGTGCTACTTGGCATAATTTTAATGTAATTCTTCTTAATTGTGGTATGAATATTCAGATCCGAAAGATTCAAGACAAAAGTTTACTATTGAGATAAAAATAATGATACTTCAAGCATACTAACAAAGCAATTATGTCTTCTCAAAATAACATGGCCAAAGAAAGTTATCCCTACAAAATCATATAGTCTGGCTATGCTCCATCTTCACCACGCAAAATATTTAAATCATGCACAACCCCGATGACAAGCCAAGCAATTGTTTCATACTTTTGGTGTTCTCTAACTTTTTCAATTTTCACGCAATACATGAGCTTGAGCCATGGACATAGCACTTATAGGTGGAAGAGAATGGTGGTTGTGGAGAAGACAAAAAGGGAGAAGATAGTCTCACATCAACTAGGTATCAATGTGAGTGAGTAGGGATTGCCATGCAACGGATGCACTACAGCTATAAATATATGAAAGCTCAAAAAGAAACTAAGTGGGTGTGCATCCAACTTGCTTGCTCATGAAGACCTAGGGCAATTTGAGGAATCCCATCATTGGAATATACAAGAAAAGTTCTATAACAAAAGATTCCCACTAGTATATGAAAGTGACGAAATGAGAGACTCTCTACACTGAATAGCATGGTGCTACTTTGAAGCACAAGTGTGGTAAAAGGATAGTAGCATTGCCCCTTCTCTCTTTTTCTCTCATTTTTTTATTTGGGCCTTTTCTCTTTTTTTGGCCTTTTTTATTATTATTTTTAGTCCGGAGTCTCATCCCGACTTGTGGGGGAATCATAGTCTCCATCATTCTTTCCTCACTGGGATAATGCTCTAATAATTATGATCATCACACTTTTATTTTTCTTACAACTCAACAATTACAACTCGATACTTAGAACAAAATATGACTCTATATGAATGCCTCCGGCGGTGTACCGGGATATGCACTGACTCATGAGTGACATGTATGAAAGAATTATGAACGGTGGCTTTGCCACAAATACGATGTCGACTACATGAGCATGCTAAGCAATATGACAATGATGGAGTGTGTCATAATAAACGGAACGGTGGAAATCTGCATGGCAATATATCTCGGAATGGCTATGAAATGCCATAATAGGTAGGTATGGTGGCTGTTTTGAGGAAGGTATATGGTGGGTGTATGATACCGGCGAAAGGTACGCGGTATTAGAGAGGCTAGCAAAGGTGGAAGGGTGAAAAAAGTGCGTATAATCCATGGACTCAATATTAGTCATAAAGAACTCATATACTTATTGCAAAAATCTACAAGTTATCAAAGCAAAGTATTACGCGCATGCTCCTAGGGGAATATATTGGTAGGAAAAGACCATCGCTCATCCCCGACCGCCACTCATAAGGAAGACAATCAAAAAATAAATCATGCTCTGACTTCATCACATAACGGTTCACCATACGTGCATGCTACGGGAATCACAAACTTTAACACAAGTATTCTTCAAATTCACAACTACTCTACTAGCACAACTTTAATATCACCATCTTCATATCTCAAAACAATTATCAAGCATCAAATTTCTCATAGTATTCAACACACTCATAAGAAATTTTTATTATTAATCTTGTATACCAAGCATATCAGGATTTTAAGCAAATTACCATGCTATTTAAGACTCGAAAAATAGTCTAAGTGAAGCATGAGGGATCAATAGTTTCTATAAAACAAATCCACCACCGTGCTCTAAAAGAAATAAGTGAAGTACTACAGCAAAACTACATAACTCAAAAGATATAAGCGAAGCACATAGAGTATTCAAACAAATTCCAAATCATGTATGGCTCTCTAAAAAGGTGTGTATAGCAAGGATGATTGTGGTAAACTAAAAAGTAAAGACTCAAATCATACAAGATGCTCCAAGCAAAACACATATCATGTGGCGAATAAATATATAGCTCCAAGGAAAGTTACCGATAGAAGTAGACGAAAGAGGGGATGCCTTCTGGGGCATCCCCAAGCTTTGGCTTTTAGGTGACCTTAGATTATCATGGGGGTGCCATGGCCATCCCCAATCTTAGGCTCATGCCACTCCTTGTTCCATAATCCATCAAATATTTACCCAAAACTTGAAAACATCACAACAGAAAACTTAAAGTAGAAAATCTCGTGAGCTCCATTAGCGAAAGAAAACAACTTCTGTATTCCAACTTGTCACGACCGGTTTTCCGGGTAATAAATTTCCAGAAAAGACCGTCGTGCTCATCAGCCCCAGGATTACTGTTAGCTGATGAGGCTCCAACTTGTTACAGAAATTTCAAGCAGAAAACAAAATATGTAGTACAAGGCCATTCTGGCCTGTGAGTACAACAAATGGTTTCTAGTGGTTGATGGCGGAAGCGGGTTGTGAAACATCATGTCTATGGGACTCCATTTCCCACGGGAATAGTTGACCAGGTTAACTCCTATCTTCGCGAGGCTGCTATCTCCATTACTTAGGTGCCGGGGCTGTCATCGCGTCGCTCCTCTTCGTGCAAAAAAAATCTGGCCAAGACAATAGCCAGGGACAAGCCAGTGAGTACTTTGAATGTACTCGCAAACATTATGAACATAGGTATAATATAACAATGATGTGCTGAAAATATTTTATGCTCATGACGTCAGTCACAAAAGATAAATGAAACTCTGATGCGTGCAAGAAAGTTATTTATAAAAATGCAATAACATGGTAGTATTAAAATTTATGAAACAAATAATAAGCAATGCCACAGTCGGGCGTCTTAGCGACACCACATAAAGGGCTTTAAAAGAAATGCCACAGTCGGGCGTCTGAGCGACACCACATAAAGGGCTTTAAAAGAAATGCCACAGTCGGGCATCTGAGCAACACCACATAAAGGGCTTTAAAAGAAATGCCACAGTCGGGCGTCTGAGCGACACCACATAAAGGGCTTTAAAAGAAATGCCACAGTCGGGCGTCTGAGCAACACCACATAAAGGGCTTTAAAAGAAATGCCACAGTCGGGCGTCTGAGCGACAC
>NC_041380.1:1453191-1462894 GCF_002162155.2 Triticum dicoccoides
GACACCACATAAAGGGCTTTAAAAGAAATGCCACAGTCGGGCATCTGAGCAACACCACATAAAGGGCTTTAAAAGAAATGCCACAGTCGGGCGTCTGAGCGACACCACATAAAGGGCTTTAAAAGAAATGCCACAGTCGGGCATCTGAGCGACACCACATAAAGGGCTTTAAAAGAAATGCCACAGTCGGGCGTCTGAGCAACACCACATAAAGGGCTTTAAAAGAAATGCCACAGTCGGGCGTCTGAGCGACACCACATAAAGGGCTTTAAAATAAACAATCATAGTGAATATCCCGGAGGTAGAACCATCCCAGAGATACTCGATAATAACAATAATATCACGGGTTAGTTAACAATAATAATAATCATAATTATCACAAGTCACAGGTAGTAGTTCCAGTTCTGGTTAACAGTTTCACCTCCGAAGACCAACACTAAGACCGACACCTGACCCATCCCAGACTGTAATCCTTAACCATGGACACGGGTATTCGAATAGGTTTATTCTCTGCAGAGGGTGTACTCTTTACCCACGAGTAACGGATTTCTTTAGTCCATCGGGGCTAATTCCGTCTACGGTCTTTTTGTTGAAAACACACCTAACTTGCACACACCAGCTTATCTCACACGTGTCTGGAATCACCCACGACACCTATTAAGCGAACTCTAAGTGGGGAGGCTACAACCTCGCGTAGCATGGGATGAAATTTATATTGCGCGCTCTAAGGGGTGGCCTCCCCTCTCGGTCCCAACCGGAAACACCCATGCCCCCGGACCAGGTGGCCTGCCTACCAGCTACAACCGGTATCTTCCACCATGGCCTCTCTGTACGGTGTGTGCTAGAAAGAGGTTGACAACTTACTGAACCGTACTCTACTTGCTGTAGAGACGAGTGGTAGTACGAAACAAGTATGGGGGTTACTGGCACAAGGCTCGATCTACAGTCGACTCAGGAGGTTTAAGTATTCCCTGCATGATTAGCATGACGAATATATTTCAACCAACAGAGTCACCGCTCATATCACCTTGCCATGCCATACCAGACATAACCGTCCCGACGGAGACCGGCGATAAACTCATGCCTACCCAAGGCAGAGGTTTTCCGGGGTTCCTTCCGGTATGCATGCAAGGCACCTGAGGGTGATTATCGTCACAAGTGTGTCCATTTCCAACAGCATGGAAATCAATAACATGCACCCATGCATATGATCATATCACATGAAATAACAAGTTTCTAGAAAGTGAGGTGATGTTATGAACGTGTCATCGAACACACAAAAATATTATGCCGGGGTTCAGAATGCTTGCCTTCAATGTGTGGAAAGGCAGGGTGCACTCCAAAACTTGAAACTATTCTACTCTCTTCAAAAATCCTATTTTAGCAATATAAAAGAATTAACACACAAAATAAAAACAGCACCAAAAGTTGTTCTGAAATTTTTTCAAATAAATCTTAAAATAAACTAGTTGAAATTTGAGAGAGGTAGGAAAAAGAATCATTTCATTTGGAGTTGTATTTAAAAAGTTATAGCCAGTCAAAGTTTTGGTCAAATCTGTTATTTAAATAAAACAGAAAAGAAAACGTTTCGGAGGGGAATACGCTTTCGGAGCGGGGAAACGTACTGGGGGGATTACGCCTTCACTTAATCCCATGTGGACAGGCACGGGGTCGCTGACAGTGGGTCCAGAGAGTCCCACTAGTCAGGTTTGACAGTCTCTCTTTCCCCCTCCTTCCCCTGTCCCAAGAGGAGGCGGAGCTCAGGCGATCGTCGCCGGCGACTGGCAGCTCTTCGCGGGGCCCCGAGGGTGGGGATGGATGCGCCACTCCAGTGCGGTCCTCCCGGTGGTTGCCAGGCCGGTGGGGACGGAGGGAGCTGCCAGCGGCGAGCTTCGCGGCGGAGGAGGCTTCGGGGGTGGAGTGAAAATTCTCCCGCAGTGAGCCCCGATCGAAATCGAGTAGAGGGAAAGGTTCACGGGAGGATGAGGAAGCTCTTGGTGGAGAGAACGGAGAGGGGGGGGCCTGGTGGTGCCGAATTGGCCAGGGCAGTGGTGGCGGCCGCAGTTGCCGGAGGTGGGGAAGAAGACCTCCCCGGGTCGATTGGCTGCCATAGGAGAACTAGGGGAGCATTCTAAGGTTGCCTGTGTGCTCGGGGAAGCACGGGGGCCTCCTTTTATAGCTCGTCTAGGTCGGTTCCGCGGCGGCCGGATAAGTTCTCCGGTGAACCGCCTCTCTGCAGCTTGCAGGGCAACGTGGCGTGGCTGGGGATGACGGCAGGAGCTAGCGGACGCGTGGGCACTGCTCCAAGGGCGAGCTGGCGAGCGGAGGTGGCTTTGGCGGCGCCGATCGTGGCAGAGGCGCGCTGCGGACGCCGGTGTGCTGCCAAAAATGCCCTGGAGACGGCGCTGTAGCGTGCCAGGGTGGTTTGGCGCGATGCTGCGAGGCGGGGAGTGCGTGGCGAGGTGCTGCCTTGTGGGCCAAAGCCAGGGGGCCAGCGTGTCGGCTCAGGCGCGGCATCGTGCAATACGCGCACTCTGGGCGCGTCCAGTGCACGCACGAGAGATGCTCGACACAATGCCGCGGCATGCTACAGGTCGCAGGTGAGGTTGGGGTTTACCAGATCGAGGTTAGGAGCAACTGGGAGTCTAGTGGACATGCTAGTTTGATCAGAGGTGCAAGCTCACAGTGCAATGCCAAAACTCATGTCAAAACTTGTCATGCCTACAGGGTGCTCGATAGAATGCCACATGCACCTAGGCATCTCTTGGGGTAGCCAAAACTTCCAGGTTGGGGTCTCTTTAGATGTACAAGAGGGTGGTGAGGTTAGTTTGCCAAAAGCAGAAACTTGTTAGTGCAAGTTTTGCAAAACTACAATTCTGGATAGGAAATAAATGACATTATTTCATGAACCAAAAATGATCCAAAGGGTACATGCTCCTGGATTTAGGGGTTTTGTAGGGCTATCTACAAGTAGGAGAAAGCACAAGATCATTGGAGCAAAAATAAATAGGGTTGCAGTAGAAATCACAAGGCTGGACCAGAATGAAAAAGAGGTTGATTCACTCAATATTTTCAAATAACAGCACTAGGTTTTTGCATAAAGTTGCATCATAGGCTATTACCAATATCCCATAATTTTGGTGGAGGCTAGAAAGAATTATTTAAAAGGGTTGTAGTGCAAAATGCACTCTGGACCAGAGAAGGAAAAATTGATGCAGAGCTCAAATTTATTACATAAATAAAAGATATTTTTGTATAAAAGTGATTTGAAAACATCACATGACATCTCCAAATTTTGGTTGGAATTTTAAGTGAATTTATCAAATGGTTGTAGTTCAAATAAGGCCATTTAACCTTGAAAAACCATTTTCAAGAAAGTAAAGATCAAGAAACTTAATTATTTAATTAGTTATATTAAATAAGGGAAAGTTTCTCTTGAGAGATTAAATATGTCCAATGACATATTTGAAAAAAATTCTCTTTGGGAAAAACTCATCATAACAGGGAAGGAAATGATCTAAAAATTAAAATGGAGGAAAGAAATCCAAAGTTTTAATGCCTGGAAAATTTTTTAATTCATTAAAACAAGGCCAAATTTTTGGGGTGTCACAATACTACCCCCCTTAAGAAAAATCTCGTCCTCGAGATTTGTTAAAAGCTGTGTTAAGAAAGACTATACGCAAAAAAATGTGGCTACACTGAGAGGGCAATAAGTGGTGAAAAACCACAGTGTGAAAACTGGTGCTACGTGGAAGAGTCTACGGTTCGGGACAAAATCGTGAGATTCCTACGCTGGATATAAATTTAGAATAACTCCTAAATTTAAATATACGCTGGTCGTACCCAAGAGCACAGTGCTCCCTCTGGCTGACAGGTGGACCCGGGGTCCACTGTGAGTCTCCTCTTCTCCCTCTGGTTCTCTCTTCCTCCTCTCTCCCGCGCGCTTTCTCGCGCTTTCTCCACCGGCGATGCCTAGCGCGTAGGGCATCTAGGTTGTACCGTGGTAGTGCGCGGCGTGCTAGCTGACGGTGCAGCGTGCACTCCCCTCGCGGGCCAGCGTGCTGTCGGCACTGCTCGCGGATTCGACTCCGAACACCGGCGATCGGCGACGAGCGGAGTTGGTGGACTTCGCCCACCGTACACCGAGCTCGAGCTATAAAAACGGCCGGGGTGCCTCTCTCTTCTTCCTCACACCTGGCCTCACTTCTCCTCCTCCTTCTTTCTCCATTACTGCTTACAGAAGCTCGGGTGAGGCTCTAATGGCGGAGGCTATGCCGGACTGGTTTGTGATCCTGATATGCGGAGGGCTGGCGACACTGCTTTGGGCTCTCTGTGCTCCTGTGCGCGATGATCCTCGACGAGTGTCGCGACGCTGCGGCTCGGGTGTTGGCTCTCCGCGGTGGTGGTGATCATGAGGAGTAGATGGAGTGTGCCGGGTTCTAACTGTTGTTAGGGGGTGATTAGGTGGATGTAACACCGTTGCAAGGTTTTGCAAACAGTGTATGTGTCAGAATGATTATGGTTGTGAGTCTGCTGCGTGGTGCTGTGTGAAATTAAATAATCCACGTCGTGAGAAGGGGAAGGTGTAGCAACTCAGGGAAAAGAAATCTCACTCCAGGATTTTGCGAGGGAAAAACAATTAATTTAAAGGAGCATAAACCACAACAAAAACTACATACATTAGTAGAAGCCAAATATTTGACTCGTCGTAAAAACTCAGGATATCACGCATAGGTCACACACATAAATAAATGTTGCAAATAATGAACACAGCAGCGGCGTCTAAAATGGAAACGGTAACTGGACGGGGTCCTGATAAAATGTCTCTGGTAAAGGGATACACTCCTCTTCTATCAGAGGAAGTGGATTGACCAGTCGATGCACGTGTCTCTCCTGGTCGGGCCTTAGTGCTCTGCTGATGGCGATCTGAGGATTTAAATCTGCGAGGCTCTGAAGATAATCCATCACTCGCTGGTTCAAATGCTCTTGATCAATGATGTACTGGATAAGGTTGGCCAGAACTGGGTCTCTCTCAATACGCCCACCGGGAAAAGACGTTACTTCTCCGGGTGCTGCATGGCTCGGAAAGTAATAATATCCTCGTTCGCGGGCATAGGGTACTGCGGATCGAAGGCGAGCAATCGCTTCTTTCGCAGCAGCTTCTATGGCCAAGTGTGGGGTTCGCATAGATTTCCCCACAAAGGAAACTTCTGTTGGATCTTGGTTGGGGTCTACAGGAGGAATGTGTACTGCTGCCCAATATTCCGAGGTGGATGGGGTGATTCTAGATTTGAACAGCTCGTACTGGGGTGGCTGGGTAGAACCCATGGTACTGTGGGTAAAATCCCACAATATTTTGACAAAGCTACCTGGGGTTGCATCTGGGGTTCTCAGATGAATGCTGGGGCTCGGCATGACAGGAAAAAGTTGTGAGTGTGGTGCACAAAGTGAGGGTTGCTGGGTAAGGTCACAAGGTGGCCTTTATATAGCAATGGAGCCGGATCGTTTTATCGTGGTGAAAGGTAATAAATTTGCCAGCTTAGCTCCAAAGGTCAGGTCAGTGTCAGAGATACACATATCTCATAAAGAGACGTGTCACTGTGGTTGTTGTCGGGTTGGTTTTGGTAGTTGTGCCCGGAAAAATATGCAACTATGCGCTGACCAAATATGCAAGGCTACTATAACGACAGGCTGCGTTAATATACACGGTCGCATGATTACAACGCGAGGATACACTGAAACTCGGTGCTACTCATACGGCTTAGTCTACCTCGTTTATGTCTAAACGGGCGTGCCTGGTGGATGTCGAGGCTTCTCCACGTGTCTCACTGCCGGGATTAGTCGGAGATGGTGGAGGAACTGCAGGGTCGGGGTAGTGATGATGACCATCGCGGGGATTGTTGGCCACAACCCCGTTGGGGTGTGCTCCCAATATGCGACGAAGCACCTCTGGGGTTATCGTAGAACCTTGGCCGATGGCTGGGGCAGGCCTCAGGGACTCGATCGGGTGTCCAAACAGCATGACTGGGTTGTCGGCGTTGGGCTCGTTCTCTTCTCTCGCCGGGGCTCGACGAACCAGCTCTCCACGAGCTGCGATCAGATCAATAGTGATCTGGTCGAACAGTGCCTCTAGTGCACTTACATAGCGGACTAGGTGCAACAATGCGGGATCTGTCTCGTGATCTCCGTTGGCAACTTGGGGAGGTCTACCATACCCTTCACGTCTGGGGTAGTAGTGGAACGAGCGACAGTTAACTCTGGGCGACAAGTGCCTGAGATGAACTTGTCAGGACCCCGACTCGATGTCACATCGAGCTAGCCGGTAACACCTCATATCACTTTGCGGCCTCACGCACGGTATCCCCACGGGTGTCGCCTTACCTTTGCCCGGGACCGTTTGCGCCTTTTGGCTCATGTATATGATAGTGTCGCTAGCATCCATATGATAAGGAGCCCGGGCTGACATGACTAGTCGTAAACCCAAAGTGGCACAGACTTACAGGGACAGGCATCCATGACCCAGCTTCGAACGTGTCAGTCATCAGCAAGTGGGTCCGGGCTGTAGCACAGGGCTAGCAGGACTCCGGTAAACCGGGCTGTAGCGGGCTAACAGGACTCCGGTACTCAATGCGTGACATTTCCCCGAAGGGACAGACACAGGAACGAAGAAGGACACATGCCGGCCAGCCTAAGTGTTCCAGAGCAGTAGCAAGCTACCATGGCTCAGCAGTAACACTAGGAGACATTTCCCGGTAAGAGAGGCTACTAAAGATAAACAACTAGGTAGTCAGATCCCACACATACCAAGCATTTCAATCATACACACAATATGCTCGATATGTGCAAATACAACGAAGCATCACAACATGACTCTATGACACAAGTACTTTATTTAAGGCTCAGGGAGCCATACATAACATACACAAAGGAACGGGTCACACGACCCAGCATTCAAGTCATACAGTCATACAAACCAGCAGCGGAAGTAACTTGTGTGAGTACAGACAACTAGTAAAATAAAAGAGGCTTGGAAAGCCTAACTATACTACGTGGTCCTTCACAAGCTCAGGGTCACCACCTGGGCCTTTAGCCTACTCGTTGATGTCAACATCTACGTAGAACCCATCAGAAGGGGTTGCAGCGTCTTCTGTAAAAATGTAAATTATAGCAACATGAGTACAAAGGTACTTAGCAAGACTTACATCAGATCCTACATACATGCATATTGTCAAGAAGGGTTGGTGGAGTTATTGCAGCAAGCCAGCTTTGACTCTTGGCTAGACTATCCTACGATACTTCAACTTGAAATGGTTTTGCGCACACGAGTCCACTACTCACCACTTCAATACACTACCGAGGATCCGCCTCTGTCTTCCTACGGAAGAGCCATCCTCGGCACTCACACTTATCTTGAGGCTTTTAGCAGTTTCCATTTACTTGTCTATGAACTGTATAGGCAACCAAGTAGTCCTTTACCGCGGACGCGGCTATTCGAATAGATTATGATAACCCTGTAGGGGTGTACTTCTTCATACACGCTCTCACCACTTACCGCCGTTTACACGACATGTACTCGGCAACCTTCAAGCGGAAGCCCAACGTGGGTGTCGGCCACGACCTACCTAATCACCTAAGCCTCCAGTCCAGGTTTATCGCCTATCCAGGTTCCATCCGCAGGGAGTCCGGCCGAGGTTTCCCATACGGCCCCGAACGATGTGAACAGGGTTCCCGAGATACCTAACGGGTATTCGGTACACCGTGCCACGTACCTACCGCATCACAGCCCACCCCTACGGTCAGCGCTGTCCACGGCCTCCAGTAGGCTACAAACACCAGAAACTACTTGCAACTCCTGGACGGAGAACTAGGGTGAATAAGAAGCCGAGAGGGTCCATTGGTTTCGGGCCCAATGCATGGTAGTAGCTGATTCTTAAATCACACATACAGATCTCAGTGCTTAAGGTCGGCTTCAATAAAACAACCCGCCATGTACTCCTACATGGCCTCTCATCGATACCTTTACCAAATCGTGTTCACCACACCACTCTCATTACCGACATAATCATTTCACTCTAGCCCATCACCCAGATGAACCAGACCTGACCCGACTCTAAGCATAGCAGGCATAGCAAGGTAGGAACAACACATACATATGGCTCAATCAACTCCTACACATGCTAGTGGGTTTCATCTAGTTACTGTGGCAATGACAGGTCATGCAGAGGAAATGGGTTCAACTACCGTAGCACACAGCAGTTTGAAACGCGTTGTCTTAATGCAGTAAAAGAGAGCAGGAGCGAGAACATGGGATTGTATCGATATGATCAAATGGTTGGTTGCTTGCCTGATGGTTCGATGCACTGATACGGTTCTTCGTTAGGGTAATCACGGTACTCCTCGGAGGCAGAACCTGTCGCAAAGGACACCGATACACAACCATCACCAAACAATGTGCAACAATATGGTGCATGCATGAAACATGGCAATATGAGTGTGTTGGGCTAATGCAACTAAAACCAGAAGGGTTTGAACCAATTTGAATCAAAGATTCAAATTTCAAACTCAAACATGGCCTTTTAAAGTGCTTTTCCTTGTTCTGCATTAAACATCAAGTTAACTTGTTTAGTCATGCATGAAAATAGTACAGATGGATAGATTGGATTTTTCTGATCATTTTTCATATATAATTTGTCTGATTTGGAGTTACAGAATAAAAGTTATGAATTTTTGAAGTTTAAATTATATTCTGGAATTTCCTGATTTAATTAAATCCAGAAATATATATATTGCGTCAGCATTGAGTAAGCATGACGTCAGCAGTCAACTGGGCTGGTCCGGGTCAAACCTGACGTGTGGGGCCCACACGTCAGTGACAGGGGGGTTAAACAGGGGTTAATTTAATCCTAATTAGAAGTTAGTGGCGCTGGGGCCCACTGTCAGTGTCAGGGGGGGGTTAATTAAGCGGTGATTAGCACTAAGCTAATCACCTGACGGGTCGGGCCCACATGGCAGGGCTCAGGCGACGGGGCTCGCCGCCAGCGACCTCTGGACGCGGCGGAGTCCGCGCCACAGGCCACGGGGCGGCGTCTGAGAGCACCGGGGCGTAGCCCGGGCTCGTCCGCATCCAGGGGAGCAGACGGGAAGCCGCGGGGATGCCGGAGCTCGCTGGAGAGAAGCTCGGGGCGGCGGCCGGAGTTCGGCTTCGAGCGGAAATGGGCTGCGGGGCACGGGGAGGCCACCTGAGGGGCTCGGCGGCACCCTCGTGGCACTGGGAGCGCGAAGGGATGCTCGGTTTGGGCGGAGGCGGGCCGAGACGGCGACGGCGACATGGACGGCGGCGAGCGGCTTCGGCCGTGGTGGGAAACGGGGTTACGACGCGGGAACGAGGGGGAAAAGAGGGGGAAACGGTGGCGGAGCTCACCGCGGTTGCAGTGGGCGTCGAAGCGGGCTCGGGGACGCGCTGGAGACGGCGAATCGACGGCGATGGTGGTCGGAGCCCGAGGAGGAAGACGATGGCGACGGCGGCTCCACAGGGCGTCCGGCGTCTTGTGGCTTGACGAGGAGGTAGAGGGGGTCGCGGCGGAGCTGGGGAGCGTGTCGGGGAGGCGAGGGGAGGCCGGTGGCGGCGACTATGGCGAACGGCGGCGACGGGTGCGTTCGGACACGGGAGAGAGAGAGAGCGAGGGAGAGGAGAGGAAGAACC
>NC_041380.1:1468581-1473740 GCF_002162155.2 Triticum dicoccoides
TTAGTCCTCTGATGGTGTGCTGTGTTCTGTTCAATACGCTCCAACAAACGGTTGGTCTCCCGCTTGTTTCTCTCAGCTTCCATCATAACCTCGGCTAGGGAAGGAGGATGAGGCAGATTTGCATCCCTGACTTCACTGCCTTCGGCCTGCTCTTGAGGAGCAGGGTTAGTGCGCGTGTTGACCATCCTAGGTAAACAAGACAATGATTTAGTCAGGATGATAAAATTCCGACATAGGATATAAAATGTAAGGAATAACTCGAAATGCAAGATGATCATCCGTATGACATGGTAAATACAGAAACTGCTTCTTTATTCCATCGTCATACACACCATACAGGGTTTAGTACAAGACCAAACAAAGTACTATTACGGTGAAAAGAGGATTACATCTCATCGGAGGCATTCCAAGCTCCTATACATTATTTTTCTACTCCTCCGGAAAGAGTACAACCTAGGTCATATCCCACGAGTCACGCGGAACGATAGACGACACAGCTAGTGCGAACTAGTGATACTACCACTAACTCAGACCGATCCGTAGTAGTCCTCGTAGAAGTCACCTCCATAGCTTGGAAGCTCAACATGATCATCCGGAAACAGACGATCTCGCGGAGCTTGTGGACCATAGGGGCTAGGATGAGGCCTTGGACCAACAGACGGTGGCCTGCGGGGACCACGAGGTGGGGTGATGCCTCCTACATCACGCCAACCCATCACGTCTGGCAGAGCAGATCTCACAGGATAGAGATCGCGCATATCTGAATATCCAGCTTGCACCGCCGGTGCGAACCGAGTCAATGTGGCCCAGTGGTCAGCACGGGTATTGAAGAGCTCTAACCTTAAGGCCCGATTTTCACGGTCCTTATCCTCGAGCATCTCAGCAGTGGTGCGAGTCCGTGAATCCTCCTGGGCGGGGTCAGCATAGATAGCCTGGAGATACCCTTGTGCTCCCGAAAGTGATCCTGGCATATACCGGAAATCAGAGTCCCGAAATAGTCCAGATCTGACTCGCATGATGGTCATCATAGAGTAGGCGGCGTCCTGCACAGCCATCTCAATAGTAACCCCGAGTCCATAGGAGCAGTGAAGGGGCTCGGTGGATCCAGGATAAGATGGAAATATCCTGACAGTGCAGAGATACTGGCTTTGATTGAAGTCCCGAAATTGCTCTTCGACCGTGTACTCAGGATACCAGCGGTATCCAGCCTCAGTCATTACCCTGACCAACTTGGCAGTATGGCCGGGTACATCTAGGCATCGAGTCAGGCGAACCACTTGATTGAGGTCGCGAGTGGCCATCTGAAAGCACAATCATAATGCAAAGGCATTAGAATTTCTAGCAAAATTTCGGCAGCATAACAGCTGTAAATGCTCAAGAAGGATTTTGAGACATTTGACAAAGGATTTCATACACACTCAACATCATCATATCAAGTTCTGAGTCCATCCTAGCAACATAATGTGGTAATAGGATTGAACTAGGCTTGTATCCATCAAACCTATAAGGTACTACTGATTAGTAACACGTGATCCTGATAGAGAGAACAGATCCTAATTCCTTAACCCCCGGTGGAAGAATGGACTGACTCAGATCAGAATGTCATTAGATAAAGGAGTAAAAAGAGCCTTACGTTCCAACCCACAAACAATTCCCCTACATATAACTAAAGAATTTCTAGACTCAACATCGACCAGATTGGCTTGGAGAACCTACAGGCAGTCCGGCTCTGATGCAAACGCTGTCAGGACCCCGACTCGATGTCACATCGAGCTAGCCGGTAACACCTCATATCACTTTGCGGCCTCACGCACGGTATCCCCACGGGTGTCGCCTTACCTTTGCCCGGGACCGTTTGCGCCTTTTGGCTCACGTATATGATAGTGTCGCTAGCATCCATATGATAAGGAGCCCGGGCTGACATGACTAGTCGTAAACCCAAAGTGGCACAGACTTACAGGGACAGGCATCCATGACCCAGCTTCGAACGTGTCGGTCATCAGCAAGTGGGTCCGGGCTGTAGCACTGGGCTAGCAGGACTCCGGTAAACCGGGCTGTAGCGGGCTAACAGGACTCCGGTACTCAATGCGTGACATTTCCCCGAAGGGACAGACACAGGACCGAAGAAGGACACATGCCGGCCAGCCTAAGTGTTCCAGAGCAGTAGCAAGCTACCATGGCTCAGCGGTAACACTAGGAGACATTTCCCGGTAAGAGAGGCTACTAAAGATAAACAACTAGGTAGTCAGATCCCACACATACCAAGCATTTCAATCATACACACAATATGCTCGATATGTGCAAATACAACGAAGCATCACAACATGACTGTATGACACAAGTACTTTATTTAAGGCTCAGGGAGCCATACATAACATACACAAAGGAACGGGTCACACGACCCAGCATTCAAGTCATACAGTCATACAAACCAGCAGCGGAAGTAACTTGTCTGAGTACAGACAACTAGTAAAATAAAAGAGGCTTGGAAAGCCTAACTATACTACGTGGTCCTTCACAAGCTTAGGGTCACCACCTGGGCCTTTAGCCTACTCGTTGATGTCAACGTCTACGTAGAACCCATCAGAAGGGGTTGCAGCGTCTTCTTTAAAAATGTAAATTATAGCAACATGAGTACAAAGGTACTCAGCAAGACTTACATCAGATCCTACATACATGCATATTGTCAAGAAGGGTTGGTGGAGTTATTGCAGCAAGCCAGCTTTGACTCTTGGCTAGACTATCCTACGATACTTCAACTTGAAATGGTTTTGCGCACACGAGTCCACTACTCACCACTTCAATACACTACCGAGGATCCGCCTCCGTCTTCCTACGGAAGAGCCATCCTCGGCACTCACACTTATCTTGAGGCTTTTAGCAGTTTCCATTTACTTGTCTATGAACTGTATAGGCAACCAAGTAGTCCTTTACCGCGGACGCGGCTGTTCGAATAGATTATGATAACCCTGCAGGGGTGTACTTCTTCATACACGCTCTCACCACTTACCGCCGTTTACACGACATGTACTCGGCAACCTTCAAGCGGAAGCCCAACGTGGGTGTCGGCCACGACCTACCTAATCACCTAAGCCTCCAGTCCAGGTTTATCGCCTATCCAGGTTCCATCCACAGGGAGTCCGGCCGAGGTTTCCCAAACGGCCCCGAACGATGTGAACAGGGTTCCCGAGATACCTAACGGGTATTCGGTACACCGTGCCACATACCTACCGCATCACAGCCCACCCCTACGGTCAGCGCTGTCCACGGCCTCCAGTAGGCTACAAACACCAGAAACTACTTGCAACTCCTGGACGGAGAACTAGGGTGAATAAGAAGCCGAGAGGGTCCATTGGTTTCGGGCCCAATGCATGGTAGTAGCTGATTCTTAAATCACACATACAGATCTCAGTGCTTAAGGTCGGCTTCAATGAAACAACCCACCATGTACTCCTACATGGCCTCTCATCGATACCTTTACCAAATCGTGTTCACCACACCACTCTCATTACCGACAAAATCATTTCACTCTAGCCCATCACCCAGATGAACCAGACCTGACCCGACTCTAAGCATAGCAGGCATAGCAAGGTAGGAACAACACATACATATGGCTCAATCAACTCCTACACATGCTAGTGGGTTTCATCTAGTTACTGTGGCAATGACAGGTCATGCAGAGGAAATGGGTTCAACTACCGTAGCACACAGCAGTTTGAAACGCGTTGTCTTAATGCAGTAAAAGAGAGCAGGAGCGAGAACATGGGATTGTATCGATATGATCAAATGGTTGGTTGCTTGCCTGATGGTTTGATGCACTGATACGGTTCTTCGTTAGGGTAATCACGGTACTCCTCGGAGGCAGAACCTGTCGCAAAGGACACCGATACACAACCATCACCAAACAATGTGCAACAATATGATGCATGCATGAAACATGGCAATATGAGTGTGTTGGGCTAATGCAACTAAAACCAGAAGGGTTTGAACCAATTTGAATCAAAGATTCAAATTTCAAACTCAAACATGGCCTTTTAAAGTGCTTTTCCTTGTTCTGCATTAAACATCAAGTTAACTTGTTTAGTCATGCATGAAAATAGTACAGATGGATAGATTGGATTTTTCTGATCATTTTTCATATATAATTTGTCTGATTTGGAGTTACAGAATAGAAGTTATGAATTTTTGAAGTTTAAATTATATTCTGGAATTTCCTGATTTAATTAAATCCAGAAATATATATATTGCGTCAGCATTGAGTAAGCATGACGTCAGCAGTCAACTGGGCTGGTCCGGGTCAAACCTGACGTGTGGGGCCCACACGTCAGTGACAGGGGGGTTAAACAGGGGTTAATTTAATCCTAATTAGAAGTTAGTGGCGCTGGGGCCCACTGTCAGTGTCAGGGGGGGGTTAATTAAGCGGTGATTAGCACTAAGCTAATCACCTGACGGGTCGGGCCCACATGGCAGGGCTCAGGCGACGGGGCTCGCCGCCGGCGACCTCTGGACGCGGCGGAGTCCGCGCCACAGGCCACGGGGACGGCGTCTGAGAGCACCGGGGCGTAGCCCGGGCTCGTCCGCATCCAGGGGAGCAGACGGGAAGCCGCGGGGATGCCGGAGCTCGCCGGAGCGAAGCTCGGGGCGGCGGCCGGAGTTCGGCTTCGAGCGGAAATGGGCTGCGGGGCACGGGGAGGCCACCTGAGGGGCTCGGCGGCACCCTCATGGCACTGGGAGCGCGAAGGGATGCTCGGTTTGGGCGGAGGCGGGCCGAGACGGCGACGGCGACATGGACGGCGGCGAGCGGCTTCGGCCGTGGTGGGAAACGGGGTTACGGCGCGGGAACGAGGGGGAAAAGAGGGGGAAACGGTGGCGGAGCTCACCGCGGTTGCAGTGGGCGTCGAAGCGGGCTCGGGGACGCGCTGGAGACGGCGAATCGACGGCGATGGTGGTCGGAGCCCGAGGAGGAAGACGATGGCGACGGCGGCTCCACAGGGCGTCCGGCGTCTTGTGGCTTGACGAGGAGGTAGAGGGGGTCGCGGCGGAGCTGGGGAGCGTGTCGGGGAGGCGAGGGGAGGCCGGTGGCGGTGGCTATGGCGAACGGCGGCGACGGGTGCGTTCGGACACGGGAGAGAGAGAGCGAGGGAGAGGAGAGGAAGAAC
>NC_041380.1:1473921-1569667 GCF_002162155.2 Triticum dicoccoides
GAGGAGGGGAGGGGCAGGCAGGCAGGCGAGCTGGTGGCATGGCGCGGTGGCGCGCGCGCGCGCCGGGCACACTCCCCTCCCTCTGTCGAGGACGAAGACGACAGAGGAGGGAGGCGGGCTGGGCCGCCTGCTGGCTGGGCCGGCCAGCTACTGCTGGGCTGCACAGGGAGGAGCCCAGGTAAGCTTCTCCCTCTTTATTTATTTTAGTTTTCTAATTTCTGACATTTGTTTTGATTTAAATAAAATATTAAATCATTTATTTACCTTATGCCAATTTTTGCAGGAGCTAGATATATTATTCCAGAGCTCCCCAACAGGTGGCATAATTTTTGGACATATATTAATATATATAACTAATATATTTCCAATGCAAATATTTATGCATTAATTCCAAATGCCCAAAATAAATACCTATGAGCTCTTAAAAAATATTGGTTTGATTTTTAGCTCTGTCCAATATTTTCAGAGAGCAACATGAGCATTTTCTTGGACCCTTTTGGAGAAATTTTTATTTGGGTCATTTTTCAAAATGATTCTGAGGGTTTCACAAATCCCCATTTCAAGTTTCTGATGAAAGAGTAAACATGATGCAACACTCTAATGCATGACTAGCTAGGGTGTGACAGAACTATAGCCTCTCGAGCAGCTAGTTGGATGGCTTGTGGCTCGAAGGAAGTTGTTCTTCCGGTGAACCTGTAGGGGCGCTCGGGTGCTAGACCCCTACCGTAGATGTGTACAGTGGCCCAAAATTGACGGTCTTCACCGCTCATGGGTCCTTGGTACACAACAAATTCTGGTGGCTCTTCTAACGCATAGGCACGACGGGTGAGGTTTGCGAGTATGGTCACAAAACCTCCAAGGTTGGTTGCTGTGGTTTCATTGTGCACGACAGGGCCAGGCATTGTGGCTCGGTTTGGGGTAGAGGCTATGATGTGCTGTGTTGGGACTAGCGTGCCCTTTTTTATAGGAAAAAGGGGACGGATCCTTCCTTCGCACGCTTGCGAGAAAGGACTATTTAGGGGCCGGTCACTGGCGTATGAGTGACAGGTTAGGTTGATAGGGTGGGCACCGACTGCCAAAAAGGTGTTGGGTCACTGCGTGGCTATCTTGCACGAGAAGCTTGGCTGGGGTTTGGTTATGGCTTGGTGGGTTGGTTTGCCTAAATTTATTGACCTGGCTAAGATAGGATTAGCCAATGGTCAGCCTGGCTCTGATACCAAGTCTGTCACGACCGGTTTTCCGGGTAATAAATTTCCAGAAAAGACCGTCGTGCTCATCAGCCCCAGGATTACCGTTAGCTGATGAGGCTCCAACTTGATACAGAAATTTCAAGCAGAAAACAAAATATGTAGTACAAGGCCATTCTGGCCTGTGAGTACAACAAATGGTTTCTAGTGGTTGATGGCGGAAGCGGGTTGTGAAACATCAGTGTCTATGGGACTCCATTTCCCACGGGAACAGCTGACCAGGTTAACTCCTATCTTCGCGAGGCTGCTATCTCCATTACATAGGTGCCGGGGCTGTCATCGCGTCGCTCCTCTTCGTGCAAAAAAAATCTGGACAAGACAATAGCCAGGGACAAGCCAGTGAGTACTTTGAATGTACTCGCAAACATTATGAACACAAGTATAATATAACAATGATGTGCTGAAAATATTTAATGCTCATGACGTCAGTCACAAAAGATAAATGAAACTCTGATGCGTGCAAGCAAGTTATTTATAAAAATGCAATAACATGGTAGTATTAAAATTTATGAAACAAATAACAAGCAATGCCACAGTCGGGCGTCTTAGCAACACCACATAAAGGGCTTTAAAAGAAATGCCACAGTCGGGCGTCTGAGCGACACCACATAAAGGGCTTTAAAAGAAATGCCACAGTCGGGCGTCTGAGCGACACCACATAAAGGGCTTTAAAAGAAATGCCACAGTCGGGCGTCTGAGCGACACCACATAAAGGGCTTTAAAATAAACAATCATAGTGAATATCCCGGAGGTAGAACCATCCCAGAGATACTCGATAATAACAATAATATCACGGGTTAGTCAACAATAATAATAATCATAATTATCACAAGTCACAGGTAGTAGTTCCAGTTCTGGTTAACAGTTTCACCTCCGAAGACCGACACTAAGACCGACACCTGACCCATCCTAGACTGTAATCCTTAACCATGGACACGGCTATTCGAATAGGTTTATTCTCTGCAGAGGGTGTACTCTTTACCCATGAGTAACGGATTTCTTTAGTCCATCGGGGCTAATTCCGTCTACGGTCTTTTTGTTGAAAACACACCTAACTTGCACACACCAGCATATCTCACACGTGTCTGGAATCACCCACGACACCTGTTAAGCGAACTCTAAGTGGGGAGGCTACGACCTCGCGTAGCATGGGATCAAATTTATATTGCGCGCTCTCAGGGGTGGCCTCCCCTCTCGGTCCCAACCGGAAACACCCATGCCCCCGGACCAGGTGGCCTGCCTACCAGCTACAACCGGTATCTTCCACCATGGCCTCTCTGTACGATGTTTGCTAGAAAGAGGTTGACAACTTACTGAACCGTACTCTACTTGATGTAGAGACGAGTGGTAGTACGAAACAAGTATGGGGGTTACTGGCACAAGACTCGATCTATGGTCGACTCAGGAGGTTTAAGTATTCCCTTCATGATTAGCATGACGAATATATTTCAACCAACAGAGTCACCGCTCATATCACCTTGCCATGCCATACCAGACATAACCGTCCCGACGGAGACCGGCGACAAACTCATGCCTACCCAAGGCAGAGGTTTTCCCGGGTTCCTTCCGGTATGCATGCAAGGCACATGAGGGTGATTATCATCACAAGTGTGTCCATTTCCAACAGCATGGAAATCAATAACATGCACCCATGCATATGATCATATCACATGAAATAACAAGTTTCTCCAAAGTGAGGTGATGTTATGAACGTGTCGTCGAACACACAAAAATATTATGCCGGGGTTCAGAATGCTTGCCTTCAATGTGTGGAAAGGCAGGGTGCACTCCAAAACTTGAAACTATTCTCCTCTCTTCAAAAATCCTATTTTAGCAATATAAAAGAATTAACACACAAAATAAAAACAGCACCAAAAGTTGTTCTGAAATTTTTTCAAATAAATCTTAAAATAAACTAGGTGAAATTTGAGAGAGGTAGGAAAAAGAATCATTTCATTTGGAGTTGTATTTAAAAAGTTATAGCCAGTCAAAGTTTTGGTCAAATCTGTTAATTAAATAAAACAGAAAAGAAAACGTTTCAGAGGGGAATACGCTTTCGGAGCGAGGAAACGTACTGGGGGGATTACGTCTTCACTTAATCCCACGTGGACAGGCACGGGGTCGCTGACAGTGGGTCCAGAGAGTCCCACTAGTCAGGTTTGACTAGTCTCTCTTTCCCCCTCCTTCCCCTGTCCCAAGAGGAGGCGGAGCTCAGGCGATCGTCGCCGGCGACTGGCAGCTCTTCGCGGGGCCCCGAGGGCGGGGATGGATGCGCCACTCCAGTGCGGTCCTCCCGGTGGTTGCCAGGCCGGTGGGGCCGGAGGGAGCTGCCGGCGGCGAGCTTCGCGGCGGAGGAGGCTTCGGGGGTGGAGTGAAAATTCTCCCGCAGTGAGCCCCGATCGAAATCGAGTAGAGGGCAAGGTTCACGGGAGGATGAGGAAGCTCTTGGTGGAGAGAACGGAGAGGGGGAGGCCCTGGTGGTGCCGAATTGTCCAGGGCAGTGGTGGCGGCCGCAGTTGCCGGAGGTGGGGAGGAAGACCTCCCCGGGTCGATTGGCTGCCATAGGAGAACTAGGGGAGCATTCTAAGGTTGCCTGTGTGCTCGGGGAAGCACGGGGGCCTCCTTTTATAGCTCGTCGAGGTCGGTTCCGCGGCGGCCGAATAAGTTCTCCGGTGAACCGCCTCTCTGTAGCTTGCAGGGCAACGTGGCGTGGCTGGGGATGACGGCAGGAGCTAGCGGACGAGTGGGCACTGCTCCAAGGGCGAGCTGGCGAGCGGAGGTGGCTTTGGCGGCGCCGACCGTGGCAGAGGCGCGTTGCGGACGCCGGTGTGCCGCCAAAAATGCCCTGGCGACGGTGCTGTAGCGTGCCAGGGTGGTTTGGCGCGATGCTGCGAGGCGGGGAGTGCGTGGCGAGGTGCTGCCGTGTGGGCCAAAGCCAGGGGGGCCAGCGTGTCAGCTCAGGCGCGGCATCGTGCAATACGCGCGCTCTGGGCGCGTCCAGTGCACGCACGGGAGATGCTCGACACAATGTCGCGGCATGCTACAGGTCGCAGGTGAGGTTGGGGTTTACCAGATCGAGGTTAGGAGCAACTGGGAGTCTAGTGGACATGCTATTTTGATCAGAGGTGCAAGCTCACAGTGCAATGCCAAAACTCATGTCAAAACTGGTCATGCCTACAGGGTGCTCGATAGAATGCCACATGCATCTACGCATCTCTTGGGGTAGCAAAAACTTCCAGGTTGGGGTCTCTTTAGATGTACAAGAGGGTGGTGAGGTTAGTTTGCCAAAAGCAGAAACTTGTTAGTGCAAGTTTTGCAAAACTACAATTCTGGATAGGAAATAAATGACATTATTTCATGAACCAAAAATGATCCAAAGGGTACATGCTCCTGGATTTAGGGGTTTTGTAGGGCTATCTACAAGTAGGAGAAAGCACAAGATAATTGGAGCAAAAATAAATAGGGTTTCAGTAGAAATCACAAGGCTGGACCAGAATGAAAAAGAGGTTGATTCACTCAATATTTTCAAAGAACAGCACTAGGTTTTTGCATAAAGTTGCATCATAGGCTATTACCAATATCCCATGATTTTGGTGGAGGCTAGAAAGAATTATTTAAAAGGGTTGTAGTGCAAAATGCACTCTGGACCAGAGAAGGAAAAATTGATGCAGAGCTCAAATTTATTACATAAATAAAAGATATTTTTGTATACAAGTGATTTGAAAACATCACATGACATATCCAAATTTTGGTTGGAATTTTAAGTGAATTTATCAAATGGTTGTAGTTCAAATAAGGCCATTTAACCTTGAAAAACCATTTTCAAGAAAGTAAAGATCAAGCAACTTAATTATTTAATTAGTTATATTAAATAAGGGAAAGTTTCTCTTGAGAGATTAAATATGTCCAATGACATATTTGAAAAAATTTATCTTTGGGAAAAAATCATCATAACAGGGAAAGAAATGATTTAAAAATTAAAATGGAGCTCAGAAATCCAAAGTTTTAATTCCTGGAAATTTTTTTAATTCATTAAAACAAGGCCAAATTTTTGGGGTGTCACACAACTTCAAGGTACTGTAATGAACTCATTCTTTATTTATATTGGTGTTATACCTACTGTATTCCAACTTATCTATGGTTTATAAACTATTTTACTAGCCATAGATTCATCAAAACAAGCAAACAACACACGAAAAACAGAATCTGTCAAAAACAGTACAGTCTGTAGTAATCTGTAGCTACCGCAAGATCTGGAACCCCAAAAATTCGAAAATAAATTGCTGGACGTGAGGAATTTATCTATTAATCATATTCAAAAATAATTAAATAAATAGCACTTTCCAAATAAAAATTGCAGTAGTTCTCGTGAGCGCTAAAGTTTCTGTTTTTTACGGCAAGTGTAACAAGACTTTCCCCAAGTCTTCCCAACGGTTCTACTTGGCACAAACACTAATTAAACACAAAAACACAACCAAAACAGAGGCTAGATAAATTATTTATTACTAACAGGAGCAAAAATCAAGGAATAAAAATAAAATTGGGTTGCCTCCCAACAAGCGTTATCGTTTAACGCCCCTAGCTAGGCATAGCAAGCAAGGATAGATCTAGGTACTGCCATCTTTGGTAGGCAATCCATAAGTGGATCTCATAATAGATTCATAAGGTAATTTAATTTTATTTCTAGGGAAGTGTTCCATGCCTTTCCTTAATGGAAATTGGAATCTACTATTTCCTTACTTCATATCAATAATTGCACCAATCGTTCTAAGGAAAGGTCTACCAAGAATAATAGGACATGAAGGATTGCAATCTATGTCAATAACAATAAAATCTACGGGCACATAATTCCTATTTGCAAAAATAATAACATCTAATTCTTCACATAGGTTTCTTAATAGTGTAATCCGCAAGGTGCAAGTTTAAAGAGCAATCATCAAAATCACGAAAACCTAACATATCACACAAAGTCTTTGGAATCGTGGAAACACTAGCACCCAAATCACATAAAGCATAGAATTCATGATCTTTAATTTTAATTTTAATATTTGGTTCCCACTCATCTGTCACACCCTAGCTAGTCATGCATTAGAGTGTTGCATCATGTTTATTCTTTCATCAGAAACTTGAAATGGGGATGACAGAACCCCCAGTCCCCTCTGAAACCAACTAGGGTTTACTAAAATAATTTTTCAATGAACCTGAAATGCCCTTCTAAAATGCCCATCATTTTTGTCTTGGTTCAGAACTTCTGCCAAAAATGGTGCACATTTTCCTAGGCCATCCTAGGGTTTTTGAATTAAATCATAAATGTTTGAATTTGGGCATTTAAAATTATATAAAATATTTAAATGCTCAAATATCTCCAAACTAAAATGTTTCATGTTGGAAATAATCCAACTATGGGCCAGGAATAGTTTGGTGATTTTTGAAGTTGCCTAGGTATTTTATTAAATTCAACAAAGTTGCAGATATATTAAATAAAACAGAAACAGAAGAAAAGGGGAAAACTTACCTGGGCTCCTCCACTGTGCGGCCCAGCCAGCTGGCCGGCCCAGCCAGCAGCCGGCCCAGCCCACCACTGCAGCTCTCCGTCGTCTTCCTCCCCTCGCCCCGAAGCTGCTGCGTGCTCGCGCGCGCACGGCCGCGCGGCCACCTCCTGCTTGCCGACGAGCTCCTGGCCGCGTGGACGACTCCCGCAGGCCGTCCCGATCCCCCCCTGCTCTCTCTCACTCTCTCCCGGCTCTTCCTTCCTCTCTCTCGCTCTCTCTCTCCCACGGCCGAACACCACCGTCGCCGCCGTTCGCCATAGCAGCCATCTCCGGCCACCCCTCGCTCCCCCGACTAGCTCAGGAGCTCCGCCTCGACTCCCTCTTCCTCCCCACCGCTCCACAGCTCCCCGGAAGCCCTGCATCGCCGCCACGTCGCCGTTCCCCTCTTCGGGCTCCGACCACCGTCGCCGTCGATTCGCCGTCTCCAGCGCGTCCCCGAGCCCACTTCGACGCCCACTGCAAGCGCGGTGAGCTACGCCACCGTTTCCCCCTCTCCTCCCCCTCGTTTCCCCACCGTAGCCTCCTCCCCACCACGGCCGAACCTCCGCCGTCGCCGAGCTCGCCGTCGACGCAGCTCCGGTGACCATTTGGTCACCCCGGCGAGTCCAACGAGTTCGCAAGACCCCGTAGAGCATCCCTAGCGCCTCGCTTCGCTCGACTTCGAGCTCCAACCCTGTTCCCGTGCACGACCGAACCCCGGCGGCCGCAGCCGAGCTCGCCGCCGTCAACTCCGGCCACCCCGAGCCCAACCACCACCACCAATAGTCGCGGCTCAACCTCAGCAACACGTAGATACCTTCCGCCGTCCATTTGGTTGCCGGAATGGCAAAAAGCACTTTCGCCGCCGTCTCGGCGTCATGTCGCCGGTGGGGTTTGACCTGTCCGACCTGAGGTTTGACCCCCCAGGGTCACTGACGCGTGGGCCCTGTCGGACAGGTAGTTAGTTAGTACTAATTACCGTTAGTCAACCCCCCCTGACACTGACAGTGGGCCCCAGCGCCACTAATCCCTAATTAGGATTAATTTAAACCTGTTAAACCCCCCCTGTCACTGACGTGTGGCCCCCACACGTCAGGTTTGACTTCAGCCAGCCGCAGTTGACCACTGACGTCATGCTGACGTCATGCTGGCGCAATAATTATAATTTCTGGATTTAATTTAAATCAGGAAATTCCAGAATATTATTTAAACTTCAAAAATTCATAACTTTTATTCTGTAACTCCAAATTGGACAAATTATATATGAAAAATGATCAGAAAAATCCAATCTATCCATCTGTACTATTTTCATGCATGATCAAACAAGTTAAATTGATGTTTTAAGCAGAACAAGGAAAAGCACTTTAAAAAGACCATATTTGAACTTAAAATTTGAATCCTTGATTCAAATTTGTTCAAACCCCTCTGTTCTTAGTTGCATTAGCCCAACACACTCATATTGCCATGTTTCATGCATGCATCATATTGTTGCACATTGTTTGGTGATGTTTGTGTATCGGTGCTCTCTGCGGCAGGTTCTGTCCCCGAGGAGTACCGTGATTACCCTAACGAAGAACCATATCAGTGCATCGAACCATCAGGCAAGCAACCAACCATTTGATCATATCGATACAATCCCATGTTCTCGCTCCTGCTCTCTTTTACTGCATTAAGACAACGCGATTCAAACTGCTGTGTGCTACGGTAGTGGAACCCATTTCCTCTGCATGACCTATCATTGCCACAGTAACTAGATGAAACCCACTAGCATGTGTAGGAGTTGCTTGAGCCATATGTATGTGTTGTTCCTACCTTGCTATGCCTGCTATGCTTAGAGTCGTGTCAGGTCTGGTTCATCGGGGTGATGGGCTGGAGTGAAATGGTTATGTCGGTAATGAGAGTGGTGTGGTGAACACGATTTGGTAAAGGTATCGATGAGAGGCCATGTAGGAGTACATGGTGGGTTGTTTCATTGAAGCCGACCTTAAGCACTAAGATCTGTATGTGTGATTTAAGAATCAGCTACTACCATGCATTGGGCCCGAAACCAATGGACCCTCTCGGCTTCTTATTCACCCTAGTTCTCCGTCCAGGAGTTGCAAGTAGTTTCTGGTGTTTGTAGCCTACTGGAGGCCGTGGACAGCGCTGACCGTAGGGGTGGGCTGTGATGCGGTAGGTACGTGGCCGGGTGTACCGAATACCCGTTAGGTATCTCGGGAACCCTGTTCACATCGTTCGGGGCCGTATGGGAAACCTCGGCCGGACTCCCTGCGGATGGAACCTGAATAGGCGATAAACCTGGACTGGAAGCTTAGGTGATTAGGTAGGTCGTGGCCGACACCCACGTTGGGCTTCCGCTTGAAGGTTGCCGAGTACATGTCGTGTAAACGACGGTAAGTGGTGAGAGCGTGTATGAAGAAGTACCCCCTGCAGGGTTAACATGATCTATTCGAATAGCCGCGTCCGCGGTAAAGGACTACTTGGTTGCCTATACAGTTCATAGACAAGTAAATGGAAACTACTAAAAGCCTCAAGATAAGTGTGAGTGCCGAGGATGGCTCTTCCGTAGGAGGACGGAGGCGGATCCTCGGTAGTGTATTGAAGTGGTGAGTAGTGGACTCGTGTGCGCAAAACCATTTCAGTTGGAGTATCGTAGGATAGCCTAGCCAAGAGTCAAAGCTGGCTTGCTGCAATAACTCCACCAACCCTTCTTGATACTATGCATGTATGTAGGATCTGATGTAAGTCTTGCTGAGTACCCTTGTACTCATGTTGCTATAATCTACATTTTTTACGGAAGACGCTGCAACCCCTTCTGATGGGTTCTATGTAGACGTTGACATCAACGAGTAGGCTAAAGACCCAGGTGGTGACCCTGAGCTTGTGAAGGCCCGGGCTCTTTATCATATGGATGCTAGCGACACTATCATATACGTGAGCCAAAAGGCGCAAACGGTCCCGGGAAAAGGAAAGACGACACCCGTGGGGATACCGTGCGTGAGGCCGCAAAGTGATATGAGGTGTTACCTGCTAGATCGATGTGACATCGAGTCGGGGTCCTGACAGCGTTGGCATCAGAGCCGGACTGCCTGTAGGTTCTCCAAGCCAAACTGGTCGATGTTGAGTCTAGAAATTCTTTAGTTATATGTAGGGGAATTGTTTGTGGGATGGAACGTAAGGCTCTTTTTTACTCCTTATACCTTATGACTTTCTGATCTGAGTCAGTCCATTCTTCCACCGGGGGTTAAGGAATTAGGATCTGTTCTCTCTATCAGGATCACGAGTTACTAATCAGTAGTACCTTATAAGTTTGATGGATACAAGCCTAGTTCAGATCTACTACCACATTATGTTGCCAGAATGGTTTCAGAACTTTGATATAATGATGATGAGTGTGTACGAAATCCTTTGTCAAATGTCTCAAATCCTTTTTGAGCATTTACAGCTGTTATGCTGCCGAAATTTTGCTAGAAATTCTAATGCCTTTGCATTATGATTGTGCTTTCAGATGGCCACTCGCGACCTCAATCAAGTGGTTCGCCTGACTCGATGCCTAGATGTACCCGGCCATACTGCTAAGTTGGTCAGGGTAATGACTGAGGCTGGATATCGCTGGTATCCCGAGTACACGGTCGAAGAGCAATTCCGAGATTTTAATCAAAGCCAGTATCTCTGCACTGTCAGGATATTTCCATCTTATCCTGGATCCACCGAGCCTCTTCACTGCTCCTATGGACTCGGGGTTACTATTGAGATGGCTGTGCAGGACGCCGCCTACTCTATGATGACCATTATGCGAGTCAGATCTGGGTTATTTCGGGACTCTGATTTCCGGTATATGCCAGGATCACTTCCGGGAGCACAAGGGTATCTCCAGGCTATCTATGCTGACCCCACTCAGGAGGATTCACGGACTCGCACCACTGCTGAGATGCTCGAGGATAAGGACCGTGAAAATCGGGCCTTAAGGCTAGAGCTCTTCAACACCCGTGCTGACCACTGGGCCACTTTGACTCGGTTCGCACCGGCGGTGCAAGCTGGATATTCATATATGCGCGATCTCTATCCTGTGAGATCTGCTCTGCCAGACGTGATGGTTTGGCGTGATGTAGGAGGCATCACCCCACCTCGCGGTCCCCGCAGGCCACCGTTTGTTGGTCCAAGGCCTCATCCTAGCCCCTATGGTCCACAAGCTCCGCGAGACCGTCTGTTTCCAGATGATCATGTTGAGCTTCCAGGCTATGGAGGTGACTTCTACGAGGACTACTACGGATCGGTCTGAGTTAGTGGTAGTATCACTAGTTCGCACTAGCTGTGTCGTCTATCGTCCCGCGTGACTCGTGGGATATGACCTAGTTTGTACTCCTTCCGGAGGTGTAGAAAAATAATGTATAGGAGCTTGGAATGCCTCCGATGAGATGTAATCCTTTTTTTCACCGTAATAGTACCTTGTTTGGTCTTGTACTAAACTTTGTATGGTGTGTATGACGATGGAATAAAAGAAGCAGTTCTGTTTTTACCATGTCATACGGATGATCATCTTGCATTTCGAGTTATTCCTTGCATTTTTATCCTATGTCGGAATTTTATCATCCTGACTAAATCATTGTCTTGGTTACCTAGGATGGTCAACACGCGCGCTAACCCTGCTTCTCAAGAGCAGGCCGAAGGCAGTGAAGCCAGGGATGCAAATCTGCCTCATCCTCCTTCACTAGCCGAGGTTATGATGGAAGCTGAGAGAAACAAGCGGGAGACAAACCGTTTGTTGGAGCGTATTGAACAGAATACAGCACACCATCAGAGGGCTAACGTGGTGTCACTCAGTGATTTTATCAAATTGCATCCACCCACGTTCCACCACTCCGTCGAGCCTCTCGACGCTGATGACTGGCTTCGCAGTATCTCTCACAAACTGCGTTCCGCGCTGGTAGCGGAGGCTGACAAGGTCACCTTTGCTGCATATCATCTTGAAGGCCCCGCCAGTCTATGGTGGGAGAATTATGGAGCTATGCGCCCAGCGGGCCATGTCACTACTTGGGCTGAATTCAGCGAGGCTTTCCGTGAACATCACATTCCGGAGGATCTCATGGACCGTAAACGTGAAGAATTTTGCAGTTTCACCCAAGGCCGACTTTCTGTGGATGCTTACAGCAGGGAGTTTGGTAATCTCGCACGATATGCAACCGAGGAAGTGTCTACCGATGCCAAGAAGCAAGCAAGGTTCCGTAAGGGCCTTAGTCCTGAGCTTCGCCGCGACCTCCGTCTGCATGAGTGCACATCTTTTTCGAAACTTGTCAACAAAGCCATCAGTGCTGAAACTGGTCAGACTGACTATGACGCAACACGCAAGCATGGACGTGACATGGGTTCCTCATCCGGTGCTGGTCCTCAGAAGCGCCGCGTGTGGGTACCCAACACCGCCCTGCCACCCAGGTTTACACCGAGGCCATTCTTCCAGGCGCCTCGCCCCGTTCAACAGTCTGCTCCAGCCAAGCCCTATGGGGGTCCAACCAATAATGTTCCTCCACGTACCAGCTCCGTGACTTGTTTCAAGTGTGGGGAATCTGGTCACTATATGCGTGAATGCCCCCAGACCAACCCCAATCAATCTGCTAAAGCTGTTGGCCGTGGCAAGCCGACAGGAAAAGTATTCCACGCCAAGCCGGTCACCGCTTCACGTGGCCATGTCAACTGTATCTCTGCCGAAGAAGCTCAAGAGGATCCCAACGTCGTTCTCAGTACGCTTCTTGTTAATTGCCACCCGACATCTGTCCTTTTCGATACAGGAGCCTCTCATTCCTTTATATCTGAAAATTATGCTCGTTTGCATAACGTTGCATTCTGTGACATGCCATCCACTATGGAAATCTCTACCCCTGGGTCTAGATGGCAGACCTCTAGGGTAAGTTATGGAAATGAGATCCAAGTCGACAGACTTGTTTTCCTTGCGTCTTTGATAGCCCTTAAATCTTCAGATATTAATATCATTCTGGGTATGGACTGGATGTCAGCTCATCATGCCCAAATTGATTGCTTCTCTAGGACTGTTCAACTCACCCATCCTTCGGGGAAGATAGTCAATGTCTTGACCCGAATAGCCAAGCGAAAATTATATTCTCTTAACGCCAGCCCTTTGCCAGACCTTGAGGACGTTCCGGTAGTCCGTGACTTCCCGGATGTCTTTCCAGAGGAATTGCCAGGTGTTCCACCTGACAGAGATGTTGAGTTCGTAATAGACCTCATTCCAGGAACCGTTCCGATTGCTAGAAGACCTTATAAGATGGCACCACTAGAACTAGCCGAGCTTAAGAAACAACTCGATGAGTCCTTGAAAAAGGGTTTCATCCGCCCTAGTTCATCTCCGTGGGCTTGCCCCGTCCTATTCGTCAAGAAGAAGGATGGTACGGACCGGATGGTTGTAGATTACCGACCTGTCAACTTGGTCACAATCAAGAACAAATACCCGCTTCCCAGGATCAACGACCTGTATGATCAGCTCGCTGGATCCTCAGTCTTCTCCAAGATGGATTTGAGGTTGGGCTACCACCAAATCAAAATCAGAAACGGGGACATTCCTAAAACGGCCTTTGTTACTCGTTATGGCCAATACGAGTACACCGTCATGTCCTTCGGTTTAACCAACGCTCCAGCCACCTTTTCTCGGTTAATGAACTCAATCTTCATGGAGTATTTGGATAAATTCGTCGTGGTTTACCTCGATGATATACTCATCTACTCCAAGAACGAGGAAGAACATGCCGAACATCTAAGGCTAGTGTTGCAGAAACTTCGAGAGCATCGCCTTTATGCCAAATTTTCTAAATGTGAATTCTGGTTGTCAGAAGTGACCTATCTGGGTCATGTAATATCTGGTAAAGGTATTGCTGTTAACCCTGAGCGAGTTCAAGCTGTCCTTAATTGGACTCCACCTGAATCGGTCAAGCAAGTTCGGAGTTTTCTAGGCTTAGCGAGCTATTGCCGTCGCTTTGTCGAAAACTTCTCCAAAGTTGCTAAACCTCTAACCGAACTCCTCAAGAAAGATAAGAAGTTCGAATGGACTCCACAATGTGAGCACAGCTTTCAGGAACTGAAAAGACGCCTGACCTCTGCTCCCGTACTGGTACCGCCAGACTTCTCTAAGGATTTTGTTATCTACTGCGACGCCTCGCGACAAGGACTAGGTTGCATTCTCATGCAAGATCGACACATAATTGCCTACGCTTCACGGCAATTGCACCCACATGAGGAGAATTATCCTACCCATGATCTAGAGCTTGCAGCCGTAGTCTATGCACTTAAGACCTGGCGACATTACCTCCTCGGTAATCATTGCGAAATATTCACTGATCACCAAAGTCTGAAGTACATTTTCACCCAACCGGATCTAAATCTCAGGCAAAGACGCTGGGTTGAATTGATCACAGACTTCGACCTAGGAATAACCTACACCCCAGGGAAAGCCAACGTCATGGCTGATGCGCTAAGTCGTAAATCTTATTGTAACAACCTGATGTTACAACAAAGTCAACCGCTTCTCCATGAGGAATTTCGGAAGCTTAACCTTCACATTGTTCCTCAAGGTTTTCTTTCCACCTTGGTGGTAAAACCTACCATTACGGATCAGATTATCAAAGCACAGAAGGTAGATCCGGGAATTTCCCGCATCAAAAGAAACATCCAGAAAGGAATTGCGAATTGCTTCTCCATTAACGATCAAGGGGTCGTATACTTCGGAAATCGACTAGTGGTTCCCAAAGTGCGAAACCTGAGGCGTTTGATCCTTAAGGAAGCTCATGAATCTCCTCTCACCATTCATCCCGGTAGCACTAAGATGTATCAGGACCTACGCCAGAGGTTCTGGTGGACTAGGATGAAGAGAGAAATTGCTCAGTATATTGCAAATTGCGACGTCTGTCGTCGTGTAAAAGCAGAGCACCAACGGCCTGCTGGCACCCTTCAACCCTTAGCTATTTGTCACAACCTAGCTAGTTATGCATTAGAGTGTTGCATCATGTTTACTCTTTCATCAGAAACTTGAAATGGGGATGACAGAACCCCCAGTCCCCTCTGAAACCAACTAGGGTTACTAAAATAATTTTTCAATGAACCTGAAATGCCCTTCTAAAATGCCCATCATTTTTGTCTTGGTTCAGAACCTCTGCCAAAAATGGTGCACATTTTCCTAGGCCATCCTAGGGTTTTTGAATTAAATCATAAATATTTGAATTTGGGCATTTAAAATAATATAAAATATTTAAATGCTCAAATATCTCCAAACTAAAATGTTTCATGTTGGAAATAATCCAACTATGGGCCAGGAATAGTTTGGTGATTTTTGAACTTGCCTAGGTATTTTATTTAATTCAACAAAGTTGCAGATATATTAAATAAAACAGAAACAGAAATAAAAAAAGGGGAAAACTTACCTGGGCTCCTCCACTGTGCGGCCCAGCCAGCTGGCCGGCCCAGCCAGCAGCCGGCCCAGCCCACCACTGCAGCTCTCCGTCGTCTTCCTCCCCTCGCCCCGAAGCTGCTGCGTGCTCGCGCGCGCACGGCCGCGCGGCCACCTCCTGCTTGCCGACGAGCTCCTGGCCGCGTGGACGACTCCCGCAGGCCGTCCCGATCCCCCCTGCTCTCTCTCACTCTCTCCCGGCTCTTCCTTCCTCTCTCTCGCTCTCTCTCTCACACGGCCGAACACCACCGTCGCCGCCGTTCGCCATAGCAGCCATCTCCGGCCACCCCTCGCTCCCCCGACTAGCTCAGGAGCTCCGCCTCGACTCCCTCTTCCTCCCCACCGCTCCACAGCTCCCCGGAAGCCCTGCATCGCCGCCACGTCGCCGTTCCCCTCTTCGGGCTCCGACCACCGTCGCCGTCGATTCGCCGTCTCCAGCGCGTCCCCGAGCCCACTTCGACGCCCACTGCAACCGCGGTGAGCTACGCCACCGTTTCCCCCTCTCCTCCCCCTCGTTTCCCCACCGTAGCCTCCTCCCCACCACGGCCGAACCTCCGCCGTCGCCGAGCTCGCCGTCGACGCAGCTCCGGTGACCATTTGGTCACCCCGGCGAGTCCAACGAGTTCGCAAGACCCCGTAGAGCATCCCTAGCGCCTCGCTTCGCTCGACTTCGAGCTCCAACCCTGTTCCCGTGCACGACCGAACCCCGGCAGCCGCAGCCGAGCTCGCCGCCGTCAACTCCGGCCACCCCGAGCCCAACCACCACCACCAATAGTCGCGGCTCAACCTCAGCAACACGTAGATACCTTCCGCCGTCCATTTGGTTGCCGGAATGGCAAAAAGCACTTTCGCCGCCGTCTCGGGCCTCGCCGGCGTCATGTCGCCGGTGGGGTTTGACCTGTCCGACCTGAGGTTTGACCCCCCAGGGTCACTGACGCGTGGGCCCTGTCGGACAGGTAGTTAGTTAGTACTAATTACCGTTAGTCAACCCCCCCTGACACTGACAGTGGGCCCCAGCGCCACTAATCCCTAATTAGGATTAATTTAAACCTGTTAAACCCCCCCTGTCACTGACGTGTGGCCCCCACACGTCAGGTTTGACTTCAGCCAGCCGCAGTTGACCACTGACGTCATGCTGACGTCATGCTGGCGCAATAATTATAATTTCTGGATTTAATTTAAATCAGGAAATTCCAGAATATTATTTAAACTTCAAAAATTCATAACTTTTATTCTGTAACTCCAAATTGGACAAATTATATATGAAAAATGATCAAAAAAATCCAATCTATCCATCTGTACTATTTTCATGCATGATCAAACAAGTTAAATTGATGTTTTAAGCAGAACAAGGAAAAGCACTTTAAAAAGACCATATTTGAACTTAAAATTTGAATCCTTGATTCAAATTTGTTCAAACCCCTCTGTTCTTAGTTGCATTAGCCCAACACACTCATATTGCCATGTTTCATGCATGCATCATATTGTTGCACATTGTTTGGTGATGTTTGTGTATCGGTGCTCTCTGCGGCAGGTTCTGTCCCCGAGGAGTACCGTGATTACCCTAACGAAGAACCATATCAGTGCATCGAACCATCAGGCAAGCAACCAACCATTTGATCATATCGATACAATCCCATGTTCTCGCTCCTGCTCTCTTTTACTGCATTAAGACAACGTGATTCAAACTGCTGTGTGCTACGGTAGTTGAACCCATTTCCTCTGCATGACCTGTCATTGCCACAGTAACTAGATGAAACCCACTAGCATGTGTAGGAGTTGCTTGAGCCATATGTATGTGTTGTTCCTACCTTGCTATGCCTGCTATGCTTAGAGTCGTGTCAGGTCTGGTTCATCGGGGTGATGGGCTGGAGTGAAATGGTTATGTCGGTAATGAGAGTGGTGTGGTGAACACGATTTGGTAAAGGTATCGATGAGAGGCCATGTAGGAGTACGTGGTGGGTTGTTTCATTGAAGCCGACCTTAAGCACTGAGATCTGTATGTGTGATTTAAGAATCAGCTACTACCATGCATTGGGCCCGAAACCAATGGACCCTCTCGGCTTCTTATTCACCCTAGTTCTCCGTCCAGGAGTTGCAAGTAGTTTCTGGTGTTTGTAGCCTACTGGAGGCCGTGGACAGCGCTGACCGTAGGGGTGGGCTGTGATGCGGTAGGTACGTGGCCGGGTGTACCGAATACCCGTTAGGTATCTCGGGAACCCTGTTCACATCGTTCGGGGCCGTATGGGAAACCTCGGCCGGACTCCCTGCGGATGGAACCTGGATAGGCGATAAACCTGGACTGGAGGCTTAGGTGATTAGGCAGGTCGTGGCCGACACCCACGTTGGGCTTCCGCTTGAAGGTTGCCGAGTACATGTCGTGTAAACGACGGTAAGTGGTGAGAGCGTGTATGAAGAAGTACCCCCTGCAGGGTTAACATGATCTATTCGAATAGCCGCGTCCGCGGTAAAGGACTACTTGGTTGCCTATACAGTTCATAGACAAGTAAATGGAAACTACTAAAAGCCTCAAGATAAGTGTGAGTGCCGAGGATGGCTCTTCCATAGGAAGACGGAGGCGGATCCTCGGTAGTGTATTGAATTGGTGAGTAGTGGACTCGTGTGCGCAAAAAATCATTTCAGTTGGAGTATCGTAGGATAGCCTAGCCAAGAGTCAAAGCTGGCTTGCTGCAATAACTCCACCAACCCTTCTTGATACTATGCATGTATGTAGGATCTGATGTAAGTCTTGCTGAGTACCTTTGTACTCATGTTGCTATAATCTACATTTTTACAGAAGACGCTGCAACCCCTTCTGATGGGTTCTATGTAGACGTTGACATCAACGAGTAGGCTAAAGACCCAGGTGGTGACCCTGAGCTTGTGAAGGACCACGTAGTATAGCTAGGCTTTCCAAGCCTCTTTTATTTTACTAAGTTCTCTGTACTTAGACAAGTTACTTCCGCTGCTGGTTTGTATGACTGTATGACTTGTATGTGGGGTCGTGAGACCCGTACCTTTGTGTATGTTATGTATGGCTCACTGAGCCTTAAATAAAGTACTTGTGTCATAGAGTCATGTTGTGATGCTTCGTTGTATTTGCACATATCGAGCATATTGTGTGTATGATTGAAATGCTTGGTATGTGTGGGATCTGACTATCTAGTTGTTTATCTTTAGTAGCCTCTCTTACCGGGAAATGTCTCCGAGTGTTACCGCTGAGCCATGGTAGCTTGCTACTGCTCTGGAACACTTAGGCTGGCCGGCATGTGTCCTTCTTCGTTCCTGTGTCTGTCCCTTCGGGGAAATGTCACGCTTGAGTACCGGAGTCCTGTTAGCCCGCTACAGCCCGGTTTACCGGAGTCCTGCTAGCCCAGTGCTACAGCCCGGACCCACTTGCTGATGACCGACACGTTCGAAGCTGGGTCATGGATGCCTGTCCCTGTAAGTCTGTGCCACTTCGGGTTTACGACTAGTCATGTCAGCCCGGGCTCTTTATCATATGGATGCTAGCGACACTATCATATACGTGAGCCAAAAGGCGCAAACGGTCCCGGGAAAAGGTAAGACGACACCCGTGGGGATACCGTGCGTGAGGCCGCAAAGTGATATGAAGTGTTACCAGCTAGATCGATGTGACATCGAGTCGGGGTCCTGACATCATCATAAAGCTTTCTAGGGATAGAAACTTCCAATTCAAGTTTTCCTTCATAAGATTGCATCAAGGCAACAACGATATGTTTAGTAAACGCTTTATTTTGACTATAAGCATAAGGAGAATTTAGCACGGATTGTAACAAGGAAATGCAATCAATCAAAGAGAAATTTTCATAGTTAAATACCTTGAAATCCATAATAGTGGGTTTAGCAACATCTAGGGTTTTAATTTCTTCAATCCCACTTTTATCAATATTAGCATCAAGATCAAAAAATTCCGAATTCTAGGAATGCCTTCTAGATAAAGGTAGATCATATTAAGTCCCATCATTATCAAGATTCATATTGAAAAACAAATATTTAATAGGGGACACATCAATAACTTTTAGATCTTCATCATTATTTTCATAGGAACTAGAAGAACACGCTCTTATAAAGGCATCTTTCTTAGCACGCATCCTAGCGGTTCTTTCTTTGCACTCATCAACGGAAATTCTCATGGCTTTGAGAGACTCATTGATATCATGCTTAGGTGGAATAGATCTAAGTTTCAAAGAATCAACATTAAGAGAAATTCTATCAACGTTCCTATCCAACTCATCAATCTTAAGCAATTTTTCTTCAATCAAAGCATTAAAATTCTTTTGCGAAGTAATAAATTCTTTAATATTAGATTCAAAATCAGAGGGCATCTTATTATAATTTACATAAGAATTGTTGTAGGAATTACCATAATTATTAGAGGTATTACTAGGATAAGGACTAGGATTAAAATTTCCTCTATACGTGTTGTTACCAAAATTGTTCCTACCAAAAAAATTCACATCCATAGATTCGTTATTATTCTCAATCAATGTAGACAAGGGAATATCATTAGGATCAGAAGAAACACTCTTGTTAGCAAATAATTTCATAAGTTCATCCATCTTTCCACTCAAAACATTAATTTCTTCTAGCGCATGCACCTTTTTATTAGTAGATCTTTCAGTATGCCATTGAGAATAATTAACCATAATATTATCTAGGAGTTTAGTAGCTTCTCCTAAAGTGATTTCCATAAAAGTGCCTCCCGTGTCCGAATCTAAAAGATGTCTAAAAGCAAAATTCAACCCGGCATAATTTTTTTGAATAATCATCCACAAATTCAAACCATGAGTAGGGCAATTACATATCATTAGTTTCATTCTCTCCCAAGCTTGTCCAACATGTTCATGATCAAGTTGCTTAAAATTCATAATATCGTTTCTAAGAGAGATGATCTTAGCGGGAGGAAAAATACTTAGAGATAAAAGCATCTTTGCACTTGTTCCATTAATCAATACTATTTTTCGGCAAAGACGAAAACCAAGCTTTAGCACGATCTCTAAGCAAAAAAGGTAATAGCTTCAATTTAACAATATCATTATCCACATCTTTCTTCTTTTCCATATCACACAAATCAATGAAGCTATTTAGATGGGTAGCGGCATCTTCACTAGGAAGGCCGGAAAACAGATCTTTCATGACAAGATTCAGTAAAGCAGTATTAATTTAACAAGATTCAGCATCGGTAAGAGGAGCAATCGGAGTACTAATAAAATCATTGTTGTTGGTATTGGTGAAGTCACATAATTTAGTATTATCTTGAGCCATCGTGCCAAGAAAGCAAACTAACAAACAAGCAAACAAAAAGCAAGCGGGCAAAAAGAGGCAAATAGAGAAAAAGAGGGAGGATAGAGAGAGAGGGCGAATAAAATGGCTAGGGTGAAGTGGGGGAGAGGAAAACGAGAGGCAAATGGAAAATAATGTAATGCGGGATATAAGGGTATGTGATGGGTACTTGGTATGTTGACTTTTGCGTAGACCTGCCCGGCAACGGCGCCAGAAATCATTCTTGCTACCTCTTGAGCACTGCGTTGCTTTTCCCCGAAGAGGAAGGGATGATGCAGCAAAGTAGCATAAGTATTTCTCATGGTTTTTGAGAACCAAGGTATCAATCCAGTAGAAGGCTACGTGCCAGTCCCTCGTACCTGCAAAAAACAAATAAATCCTCGCAACCAACGCGAATAGGGGTTGTCAATCCCTACAAGGCCACTTACGAGAGTGAGATCTGATAGATATGATAATATAATTTTTTTGGTATTTCTGTGATAAAGATGCAAAGTCAAATAAAGGAAAACTAAAGAGCAAAGGAAATAACTATGTAGTTGGAGATCAATATGATAAAGATAGACCTGGGGGCCATAGGTTTCACTAGTGGCTTCTCTCGAGAGCATAAGTATTCTATGGTGGGTGAACAAATTACTGTTGAGCAATTGACAGAATTGAGCATAGTTATGAGAATATCTAGGCATGATCATGTATATAGGCATCACGTCCGAGACAAGTAGACCGACTCCTGCCTGCATCTACTACTATTACTGCACTCATCGACCGCTATCCAGCATGCATCGAGAGTATTAAGTCAAAAACAGAGTAACACCTTAAGAAGTATGACATGATGTAGAGGGATAAACTCATGCAATATGATGAAAACCCCATCTTGTTATCCTCGATGGCAACAATACAATATGTGCCTTGCTGCCCATACTATCACTCGGAAAGGACACCGCAAGATTGAACCCAAAGCTAAGCACTTCTCCCATTGCAAGAAAGATCAATCTAATAGGCCAAACCAAACATATAATTTGAAGAGACTTGCATAGATAACCAATCATACATAAAAGAATTCATAGTAGATTCAAATATTGTTCATAGATAGACTTGATCATAAACCCACAATTCATCGATCTCAACAAACAAAGCGCAAAAAGAAGTTTACATTGAATAGTTCTCCACAAGAGAGGGGGAGAACATTGTATTGGGATCCAAAAAGGGAGAAGAATCCATCTATATAATAACTATGGACCCGTAGGTCTGAGGTAAACTACTCACACTTCATCGGAGAGGCTATGGTGTTGATGTAGAAGCCCTCCATGATCGATGCCCCCTCTGGCGGAGCTCTGGGACGGGCCCCAAGATGGGATCTGGAGGATACAGAAAGTTGCGGCGGTGGAATTAGGTTTTTGGCTCCGTATCTGATCGTTTGGGGGTACGTAGGTATATATAGGAGCATGGAGTACATCGGTGGAGCAACAGGGGGCCCATGAGGGTGGAGGGCGCGCCTGGTGGGGGTGGGCACGCCCCCTACCTCGCGGCCTCGTCTTGTGTGTCTTGATGTAGGGTCCAAGTCTCTTGGGTCTGGTTCGTTGAGAAAATCACGTTTCCCGAAGGTTTCATTCCGTTTGGACTCTGTTTGATATTCCTTTTCTTCGAAACCCTAAAACAGGCAAAAAACAACAATTCTGGGTTGGGCCTCCGGTTAATAGGTTAGTCCCAAAAATAATATAAAAGTGGATAATAAAGCCCAATAATGTCCAAAACAGTAGATAGTATAGCATGGAGCAATCAAAAATTATAGATACGTTGGAGGCGTATCAAGCATCTCAACCCAGAGAGACTCAAGGATTGATGTTCTTCGCAACCTCTTCATCCGCTTCAAGAGAAACGACAATGAGAATGTCCAGCTCACGTTTGATCGCCTCACTGATATAAAAATGAGCTTCGAGCGCTTGGCGCCACTTAGATCACCAAGCACAATATAGTCAAGAAGCTCCTGAGATCACATGACAGCTCATTCGACACCATGGCCCAGATGATTCAAGAACGTCCTGACTTCAAGACTCTCGATCCATCTCACATACCTGAGAGGCTCAACACACATGAGTTTCAGTTATCTTAGAAGAGAGATATCTATGGCCCCAGCTATGGCCGAACCCGGGCTTTGATAGCAAAGGGTGTGTCCTCATCTGAAAAAGAATCTGACTGCAGTTCTGAGGATCGGGAAAACATTGGAAGGGAGCTAGCTATGCTCATGAGAAGTTCCAGAAGTTCTCCAAGAAGAAAGGTTTAAGAATGTCTTCAATATCCATCTCAAGAAATGATGAATCTTCCTGTCGCAAATGCAAGAAACCAGGTCACTACATCTCTAAGTGTCCTCAATGGGACAAAGAGAGCATGAAGAAGAAGAAGACCAAAGAATATGATTATGATGAGAAGAAGAAGAAGAAATCCTCAAAGTATTCTTCAAATTCTTCATCAAAGCCTTCATCATACAAGAAGAGCTCATCAAGTAAGGCTTGTGTGTTTGTTGGAAAGGAAATTGATTTAGAGGAGGAGTCTGCTTCTGAGGAGGCGGAGCTGGAGTCGGAGGAGTAGTCAGGTTCAGGTGTGGCAAGCCTGACTCTAGCTTCAGCGTATGTTGCCAAGTCCATCTTAAACATTGAAGACAATTACATCATCGCCAACGCTGATGCTGATGATGAAGATGACTCTGCTCCTACTTACTGCTTCATGGCATGTGGTGTCAAGGTAAACTCACGCGATGCTTACTTTCAAACATCCAGTGAAGATGACTCTGAATGTGAATCCAAACATAGCTACAAGACACTTGCTAAAATTGCAACGGAACAACAAACTACTATGGAACATATTCAAAAGTTGCTAGAAAAAAGGGATGACATGTTGGATGCGAAAATGAATGAAACTCAGTCCTTAATTGAAGACATAAAAAATCTTCATGTTAAGTACGAGGAACTTGAAAGTCGTCATGAAACTCGCTCAGCTACTCGTGAGAAGCTTTCCTACGATTATCTTCAAAGGAAGAAAGAACTTGAGAACCTAAGAGCGTCTCATGGAGATCTTCAAAAGGAGAATGTGCGCTCAACAGATCAGTACCGCTTAGGAAGACTTTCAGCCACCATGTTTAAAATGTCTTGACTGTGATAATGTTGTCTGTGTTGCTGAATGTTCTACTGTTGCTACTATTGCTATGTCTTCAACTACTAATGTGGAAACTAACCCCTCTTCTGACGATACCACTACTATTGCTTATGAAAATGCTAGGTTGAAGACATTGCTTGTAACAGGGATGTACAAAAGCCTCAATGGGAATCAGACTCTTTGTGATGTCCTCAAGAAACAGATTCTGAACCGAAACCCTAGGAAAGAGGTTGTTGGGTTCGAGAGGAAAATGAACGTTGATGGTTCTTACTGGAAGCCTAAACAGTACCCCAAAACCACATGGGTTTCTGCAAAGGAACCTTCAGTGGATCCATCTACCTTATCTGGCTTCACTTGTGCTAGCCCAATTATCATTGATGAATCCTTTGATGCAAATTATAAATTGTTTAAGAATCAGAATGGTGAAGCATTTTCCAGGTATATTTGTCGGGCATATACCCCGCCGTATGACCCGGCCGGAATCATGACCTGGAGAGGCTTGGCGACTCACCAGAGACCTGGCTGGAGCTTGGTGACTCACTGGCAATCCGCCCGGACATGGCGGTTTACATGTAACCCGCCTGGACATTGTGACTCACTGGAGACTCGGCGGGCGGATTAGACGGACGACAAGGCCCAAAGCCCAGTAGGCCGGCTTATACTCTGGTGGGTCGGCTTAAGAGGAAAGGGATGACGAATATTTCCTTTACGAGGAAGCAAGACCCGAAGTTGTATTCAACTTGTGAGAAAGGATAGACTATTCCTAGCCCTACTAGGACTCCCCATGTAACCCACCCCATCAACATATATAAGGAGGGGCAGGGCTCCCCAAAGAGGGAGAGAAAAATAATCTTTAGGGCTAGACACAAAGATCCGGCCTACCGGCGACTCCCTCATGATCATAATGAGACCTAGCCACAAACAGCATGTAGGGTTATTACCGGATGATGTTTTCCGGGGCCCGAAGCTGTCTAAACCCTTGTCTTGTGTCGCGTCTCTCAATTCCTCTCAACTCCTCTCAAGCTACCACATAGATGCGTTGGCCTCGCGACTAAGTCCTGACACTAAGGACATCTGCCATGACAATTCCACGATAGTTGGCGTCCACCGTGGGGCTCGCGCACGGTGGTGTTGAGTTCTTGAAGGGATCTACTCTCAGGGATCGAGAAGCTCGCAATGTGCTGGATGAAAAAGAGCCGGTGCAGAAGGATATACATCGTGTCCATGGCCGACAATCGGAACAACATACAAGAGTTGAGATAAAGGGAAATTTAGGGTTGCGTTTTTTGCGGTCGCTGCAAGAGCCCTAGCGGTCCGACCAAACCGAGAGTTTTCTTATGATGAAGTACCAAAGTGCACCCGAAGGAAACTACAAACGAGTCATGCATGTACGCGACAGAGCATGTTTGCCAAAAGTGGTGGATTAGAAAAGAATCTTTTCAAGGAAAAGCGAATCAATGGGACAAGTCTATGAGGAAAACTGTGATGTTAAATCATGTATGGATTGTCTTGGATATACGCGACTGGGCGATTTACCAAAATTAGGCTGAGATTGTCAAAGTACCAATGTTGCTGCTCCAAACCGCATTCAACTCAGATATACATGATCCGAACACGGATGGCCCATGGGCTCAGACTCCTCCTGCGACTTGCTTTGTGACCTGCCTTCTCCGCCGCAAGTTTGCCTGTGTGGCCTTGAGACACGGATGCCGCGGGCTGACGCTATCAAGCTGCCTTGCCGTGCGCCAAACTCCGCCGTGGTCAAGTCGCCGGCCGTCTTACCTCTGTGATGAGCCGCCGCGCCGGCCTGCCTCGCCGCCGAGCTGGCCTCGCATCTCTTTCTACTTCGAGTCGCCTCCTATTCCGGGTCACTTTGCCGCCTTGCTATTCCCCCTCAAGTCGTCGACTTCATCACTGAGCCGTCCCGGCCTTGGTCGCCTTGACCTCGCGTCCACCTCACCTCGGGCTGACCCTACTGTCTCCACCGCGGCAGTCAACGGTCGTGTCACGGGCCGGCCATACCTTCTGCTCAAGTTGCCGGTGGCCGTCGTCACGTTTGCGGCTACCGCAGCGTTGCTACGAGCCGCCGCCTCTGGCCTTGAGCAAGTCACCGCTGTCATTTTGTCTCCAAAGCTGCCCGTGGAACACAAGCCGACACTACAAACCGCCGCAGCCTCGTGCCATCTCAAGTGCTGCCCCTGTGTTGTTCCTCGCTGACCAGCCCTTCGCTTTGGACTCCGTCGCCAGCCAGCAAGGGCGCACGGCCTGAGCCCTGTCGCTGCTCCACAGCCACTGTTGGCCCTGCCTCTACACCGTCTGAGCTGTTGTACTCTCCAGATAGGTCGTGGCCGAGCCGCCACCACGTCTCTGTCTCTGGTACAGCCCCGTTACCTCTATGAGCCGCCCGTTGCCGCGAGGGCTTATGCGTCACTTAAATCACCAGGGTGCTACTCCCCATGGCTTAACTGAAGATTATTCATGGGTTACCAAACCGAGCATATATCTGGGGCATCTGACAATAAAACATCAAGTTGAAAGGTCAACCATATTATCAGGCCATGGGCGTTGACCGTTTTTTATGGAACAGTCACGTGTATGGCTATTATCAGGGGAGGGTAGCGGCTGGAGATGTTCAGATGAGCTGCTATCAACATCCAAAAAATATATCAGGAGAATTATTCATTACAAAGTGGCATTATACAACGAAGATGGAGGCGCGCCAATATCATTTGGCATAGATGGTCGTCGTTAATCAACGGACTCCCGCACCAGCTTACAACGCCATGGCCGTCTCTCGCAACCGCACTGGCTTACAACGCTGCTGCCGACTCACCTGCCTGTGCTGGCTTACAAACATCGCGGCCGACTCACCCGCCCACGCTGACTTACAAACACCGCGACCGACTCATCTATCCATGCCACCTCTGATGTTGTGGTCGTTTTACTGTCCGCCCTGCGTTCCGGCCTATTCAACGTGCTAGGCTGACTAACAGACATCGCTGAGGATCATAAATACATCAGGTGATATCTGTCCAAACTATTTTAAATAGCACGTATCAACGTTTTCCATTTGAGAACAATTACTCCGGGTTATGATATTATTTATGCACGACATTTGGTCACTTCAAGAGCGATAGCGACTCGCCCGCGTCCATACTGCCTCTAATGTTGCAGTTGTTTTTTCTGTCTGCCTCCGTGGTTTGGTGTATATCAACATAATGCGGCTAACTTGCCCATTCGCACGGTTTACCGTGTCGCTTCATCGTGGTGGTCAACTGATCATCAACTCTGCGGCGGATAAATTTTAGCGTGATATATCAGGTGAGATTCTTCCAGTATATTTTTTATTGATTTCCTTTAAAGAGAAATTACTCTGGCTTGCAAGTTCTGCAGTGTAGGACAAGTTATATCACTGAGATGTTGAATGATCCCTACCGGTTTATATCATGGTCAAAGATGGAGAATCTCAAGACAACTCCTCAAATCGCCTTGAGACTCGGGGGCTACGATGACATGACTTAGCAAATATCGTGAGATTTAAGACCCCGGGTCATCGGAGGGAATGATAACCCGGTTCCGGAGGCTACTACCATATTGATGAAAATTTAAAGTCCGTCAGAAAATTGCCGGTTCCAAATAAATATTCCGGTTTAAAATACGGTTCAAGAGACGTCTCTCTCCCGCAAAGCTTTGAAGCTCTCAAATCCGGTTTAAACATCCGGCTCAAGAAAAAATTACAGGGACCAAAGAGAGTTTCTTGCACAACACAACTCACACATAGGCACCCGGCGAGCACAGCTCGGAAATATATCACTTGTTGGCTTCCGGCTTATTGAGCTAAGCTATGATTACCCTTTGATCCGGCTCATAGCCACAGTTACAGGTCATTTGGGCACTTCCTATGCAAACATAGGTCATATTCGAACCAAAGAGAATATAGTTGTCATAACCCTTTTGATCGGCGCAAAGCTAAACTCACTAGGGGACTTCTTTATCGTATGTGAACCATAGCTTAAACCCTTTTGGTTCAGACTTGGATCGTATTCGAATCAGGGTCGTTAAAAACCTCTTAAGGTCATTTGGGGCTTCCTGTTCAAAGATAGGTTGTATTCAAACCAAAGAGAACATAGCTGTCGGTACCCTCTTGATCGGCGCAACGCCAAAGCCACTGGGGGCTACATGATCGTATTCGAATCCTAGCTTAACCCATTTGGAATGGTTTATTGATCGTATTCGAATCAGAAACCTCGATTTTTATTTGGTTTAAGTTTTTGCAAAAAATCTTTTGGGTTTTGATACTTTTTGCTCATATCTGAAGCATATAAGTGTGGTTTCGTTGAAACCCGGCTTAGCTTTGGACGATAAGTCGCCAGCATGTGATAATCATCATATATTTTGAAGTATTGGCTTCTAAGGATTGGTTTATCACCCTTACTGCACATGTAATGTAAACCGGTAGTACAAATTAAATATCACAATGGTTATATGTGGGAAATTATGATCCGCCCTGCGGTAAACCGCCAAGGGAACGTGTGATTTACTTATGTGCAGGATAAGACTACATTTGAGTAGTTACCCGCCCTGGCTTTGACGTTAAGTCGCCAGGGCATATGTTGTTTAAACTCTATGGAGGATTTATAGAGCTATGACTTATATAAATGATTAAGTTCCAGCCCATCATCAAAGATTGAAATTGGTGTCTCAAAAGGGTTATCAATTCTTGATTTTCTCAAAGGCTATAAGCCGCCGGGTTACAAAAATTCCGGCTTACAATGGAGGCATATTAAATCGCCATCGGCCAAGAGCCGCCGGGTATTTAAACTCCGAATTTACTTGTCAACAGATAAGGTATTCAAAGTCGCTTTGGGGCATTGAGTATTATTTTATCAATGGATATGATATATTCTACAATGGAAAGAATAGTCCCGAGTTGCTGCCGGCTTACAACCCAACACTTGGGGGCTACATTATTCAGTTTGAGATTATATCAAATATGCAAGTACCATGTCACTGCTAGCATGCACCATGGCACTTGGGGGCTAATGCGAAAGTCATTTTTTGCTCAACTTATTGAAGACCCGGCTCATCACATTGTAATGAACCGGCCCTTGGGGGATACCAATTGCTCCTGTCGAAAATTCAAGGTACATAAGCCTTAATCCATTATATTGAAAGATCCACTACTCAGTTGGTAGAGTACAAAGCTCTTAAACTTGTGGACGTGGGTTGAAGCCCCATGGTGGAGATTACATCATATGATGTTATTATCAATGAATCATATGCAATGTCCCAGCTTAGAAATATCTTACTGAGCAGTCCTTGGGGGCTACACATTGCTGCTCACATTTACATGATCATATTTACAAAGTCCCTTCTCATTATTGCATAATGACCTGGCCCTTGGGGGCTACACTGGTTGAATTTTTTATGAGCATTAGGCAATTGCAAGTTCCAGGTTGCTGCAAGCATGACAACCCGGCACTTGGGGGCTACAGGTGACCTGCATATAAAGGAGGAATAACTTCAAATTTTCAGTTTTGAGCAAATCAGTTATTATATTATTATCGGAGAAATCTGCAAAGTTTATGACCCGGCATCATCATAAGATTAACCCGGCGTCAGCGACAATTACATGACTCGGCATCATTTGATTATAACCCGACAATTTTGGCAATCATAAATTGGCAAGATCTACATCTTTAAGCCAGCTGAATATCAGTTGAATATTTCAAGACCAATATTTTTGTCAAATTAGAGCATTGAAAGCCGATTCAAGTGGATTATTTATTACAATATCTCTCTATAAAATACCAATGTCTACAAATTCGCTCTGAAGCTGGCCTATTGACCCAAATTTCTCAAAAGAAGTATCTGGATTTTTTGCATTGGCAAGGTTTGGACATATCTGTTAAAAGAGATTTGCTATAAGATCTTTGAGTATGCATCCAGGAAGAAATGACAAGGACTTAAAGATGATCAGGTGCCAGTTCAGGAAAATATATAACCCAAAACACAACCTATCAAGTTTATTCTTATGTTTATTTTACAGGATCAGTTTAACATGGATGAATCCAAATTAAACTGGGGGCTAATGTCGGGGATATATCCCGCGGTATGACCCGACTGGAATCATGACCCGGAGAGGCTTGGCGACTCACCAGAGACCTGGCTGGAGCTTGGCGACTCACTGGCGATCCACCCGAACATGGCGGTTTACATGTAACCCGCCTGGACATTGTGACTCACTAGAGACTCGGCGGGCGGATCAAATGGATGACAAGGCCCAAAGCCCAGCAGGCCGGCTTATACTCTGGTGGGCCGGCTTAAGAAGAAAGGGATGTTGAATATTTCCTTTACAAGGAAGCAAGACCCGGAGTTGTATTCAACTTGTGAGAAATGATAGACTATTCCTAGTCCTACGAGGACTCCACATGTAACCCGCCCCTTCAACATATATAAGGAGGAACAGGGCTCCCCGAAGAGGGAGAGAAAAATAATCTTTAGGGCTAGACACAAAGAGTTGGCCTACCGACGACTCCCTCATGATCATAATGAGACCTAGCCACAAACAACATGTAGGGTTATTACCGGATGATGTTTCCCAGGGCCCGAAGCTGTCTAAACCCTTGTCTTGTGTCGTGTCTCTCGATTCCGCTCAACCCCTCTCAAGCTACCACATAGATGCGTTGGCCTCGCGACTAAGTCCTGACACTAAGGACATCTGCCGTGACAATTCCACAACAATATTGGCACTAACTACAAGAATGAACCACCTTCGAAGAAGATATGGGTGCCCAAAAGTTGTCTTGAGAAGCTTCATGTGAATGTCATGATGACCCCACCAGGGAAGAAGAGAAACCCCAGATCAAAGGCTTCATATGCTCCAAAGGGTTTTTACAGAAACTAGACTCATCAGAGTCACCCTAACGCCAATGTTTTGCAGGGAAACCATACTCGGACGTATGAATATGAGCATATTTCATCAAACTGCTATGTTCATAAGACCAGGAACAATTCTGCGTATTCTTATGAGTATTATTCACCTCCTACAAGGCTATTTTCTAGGGCTCAAAAGCCTAAATTCTCAGATGCTGTACTTAGACTCATTGCTTCTAAACCACCCCTGAAAATGTGGCTGGTTAAGAAGAATTAACTCTCTTTTGCAGGGAATGGTCTCTAGCCGAAAATCAACAGCTTTTGATGCTTATGATGGGGACCTAAAACATCTTGTGGGACGCAAGATAGAATGTTAAAATGGTTCTACTATGTATTCGTCCCAGGATATCTTGACAAACATCCTATCTATCCTAACCAGGACTTGAACTTTGATAATATACTTGTGCGTCAAATGTTTATGCTTCACACTTCTCTTGGTGAAGCCTATCCCCCCAACTGTACTGTAGGGTTCGACATCGAAGGCTTCTGAGTGGATGATGGACAGTGGGTGCACTAACCACATGACTGGTTCGACATCGAAGGTATTTTCTGCAAGCACTGAAATTATCGGTAACAGATAGTTTTGTGATAAGGTAATTTGTAGCGAGTAACAAGTAATGCAAGTAAATAAGGTGCAAAATATGGCAGAATCTTTTTTGTAGCAAAGGACAAGTGTCGGTGTCAAAACCGGCGGATCTCGGGTAGTGGGTCCCGAACTGTGCGTCTAGGTCGGATGGTAACAGGAGGCAGGAAACACGATGTTTTACCCAGGTTTGGGCCCTCTTGATGGAGGTAAAACCCTACGTCCTGCTTGATTAATATTGATGATATGGGTAGTACAAGAGTAGATCTACCACGAGATCAAGGAGGCTAAACCCTAGAAGCTAGCCTATGGTATGATTGTTGTATATGGAGTTGATGTCCTACGGACTACAACCCTCTGGTTTATATAGACACCGGATAGGGTTAGGGTTACAGAGAGTCGGTTACAATGGTAGGAGATCTTGAATATCCGCATCGCCAAGCTTGCCTTCCACGCCAAGGGAAGTCCCATCTGGACACGGGACGAAGTCTTCAATCTTGTATCTTCATAGTCCAGGAGTCCGGCTGAAGGTATAGTCTAGGACTCCCTCAGTAGCCCCTGAACCAGGCTTCAATGATGACAAGTCCGGCGCGCAAATTGTCTTCGGCATTGCAAGGCGGGTTCCTCCTCCAAGTCCTTCATAGAAGATTGTAAACACCAGGAGTAGTGTCCGGCTCTGCAAAATAAGCTTCCACATATTGCCATAGAGAGAATGATATCAACACAAATCAAGTCTGCTGACGTATTCCGCAGTGCGTCATCACACTACAGCCAAATCCTTTACTCGAATCGTTTTCACTTTTCCACCTCAGCGTGTTTTGCGAGGCAGTTTCCTTGGTGTGTCTTGTCAAAGCAGAGATCGTGTGCCCCCCTTTTACGGGATTCTCATCAATACGGACGTGGGTAACCCAATCGTGCCCGTTAGCATGTTTTCTCGATTAAAGGCGAGTCCCAAATGGTTATGGGGAGGGCTCCTGGTATTCAACCTCTTATAAAGAGACCAGTGCCTTACTCCTTTTCTCCAATCCCAAAACAAGTTCGCCCGTCGCCTCGAGTTCCAACACCCTAGGCTCCAGATTCTGGGCGCCTCAGACCTTCGACAATGTCCGGTTCCGACCTTCAAGGCCGATGGATGACGGAGGAGGACGTGCTAAAGTTGAGAGAGGCTAAGTTCTTGACCGCCGAAATTTCACACAGGTTGCATGTTCAAAGGCAGGCTATCCCCAGTCCCTAGCCCGGTGAGAGCGTAGTGTTCGTGTCTCACTTCCTTCGGGGGTTAGGCTTCCTGATGGATCCCTTTATGAGGGGACTGCTGTTTTATTACGGGCTGGAATTCCATGACTTAGCTCCGGAGTCCATCCTCCATATCTCCTCGTTTATCGTTGTATGCGAAGCGTTCCCCCGTGTTACCCCTCACTTCGGATTATGGCTCAAGATTTTCAAAGTGGAGCCGAAGATGATCAAGGGACGGCACGCAGAGTGCGGATGCGCTGTTATAAGGAAAAATGCTGATGCTCCATGGCTCGAGGGCAATTTTCAAGAGGAGCTAGGCTTGTGGCAACGAGAGTGGTTTTATATCACCGCTCCCCGGAGCACCAAGTGGGTGGCGCTTCCTGCCTTTCGCTCGGGTCCCCCACCACGGCTAGCGTCATGGGTTAACAGAGGGTTAGATTGGGGTTTGCCCAAGGACGTGCCCTTGTTACAGGGCCGAATTAAGGATCTCTTGGAAGGAGACCTCAGCTTGGTCAAGGTGACGCAGGTCATGCTGATTCGCCGAATATTGCCCGACAAACGTCGCCCCCTTCGCCTGTGGGAGTTTAATCTAGAGGGACCGCGAGCTCTCAAGAACTTTATGGGTGCAACGCCCGCGGAGATGTATAGACTGTTCTTCGGATCACAAGAGATGTGTCCGGATTTAACCGAGGACGCAGGCCTAAGCTGCAATCGCCCGGATACTCAAGTAAGCAACCTTGTGACCGGACCTTCTATCCGTATAATTGTCATAAACTTGCCCCTAAAAGAGCCGTCCTTTTAAACAGGAGTGGATAGCGAAGGCAAAGCTGATCAGGTGTCCGGCTCCCCTTCCTGAAACTAGGCCGGATCCCGTGCTGGTCAGGATGTTGGAGATAATGCCTTTGGAGGGGGAGGACAAGGAAGCTATGGCCTCCTCGAAGGAGGCTGCTCCGAAGGGAGGAACCGACAATTCCTCTCCTAAGGGGAAGAAGAGAGCTGCCTCTGACGACCCGGAAAACATGGCCTCGAAGCGGGGGAGAAAATCCTCGTCAGAGGGTCCGACGCCGGGGAGTTCCTCGGCCGGACTACGCCCTCAAGGGGATCAGCCCTCCAGCGAGCCGTAAGTGGAGAAAGATTTTCCTTTTGAGGGATGAGGGAAATCCTTGATTTATATCTGATAAGATTAACCAAACCTTTACCTTGTAGCACCTCAGCCCTTCTCAGCAGAGCTCGTCTTCGGGGGATCTCCTTCCGGAGATGATGGTGAGCGGGACGCCTCCCCCTACCGTGCCGCCTAGCGAGGCGGGCGACCCTGAGGTGTCGTCGCGGAGGGTTTCTCCGAATCCGGTAGGGGAGGAAGGTAGCTATGCGGCCCCCCGAGGTTCTCCGCGTCCGGCGTTCGAAAGAGATCATGGGACGAGCCCGGCACCATCTGGTGCTCGGCCGGAGGAGCTAAAGATTCTGTTGGGGCGAGCTTCTATCTCAGAGGAGCACCGCGCATTGATGGGCACGGTGATTGAAAGGATTTCATCCGCCGAGAGCGGATTGTATGAGGCCGTCAAAAGTTTACTGACGGGTTTCGAGGTACATTAGATAATGTATACTTCTGTCAGTTGCGCATGAATAAGATGCGCCCTGTGTAGATAGTAGCCCCTGAGACTCTGCGCGTCGTCAAGAAATGACGGCACGTGGAGGATCATAATCCCAGGTCTAAGATGTCGCCTTTGAATGTAGGCGGCAGGGTGTCCGGAATGGAGCCGAACTAACGATTTTGCCGAACTAAAGCGGCAACTGGACGTGGCAGATGCCGACATCACGCTTGTCAATAAGCGGCTTGATGAGGCTCAAGGTATGTAATTCCTCGGGCAGCATCAGGTAAGAACAATTTTATGCCTGTGTCTTACGATGTGTGTGCTTGACGCAGATGGTGCGGCCGCCGTGGAGAGTCTTAGGGCAGAACTTGCCCGATCTAAAGAACAAGCCAGCGAAAGTGATGTGGCCACCAGGAAAGCCCTTGAAGAGATGAGAGCCGAATAGGCTGCTCATTGCCGAAGCAAGGAAGAGATGGCCGAGATGACTGAAAAGTTAAAAATCGCTATAGACCGTTGCAGACTTCTTGAAAAAGAAGACCAAGCGAAACAGACAGACTTAGAGGAGGCCGTTGCCAATGCCAAGGACGCGCGCTCTACGATGAGAGCTCCGAAGGAGGAGCTGTGTCAGGCCGAACAGATTGCGGCTGGAAAGCCCTTTATGCTGCGAAGGAAATTTTGCGATCCGAAGTTTGCTCCGTTGGGCCGGATGTGGAGTGTGGAGGATACCTATCTGGACTTGGCAGCGAGTGCTGCTGATACGATCGAACACATTCGAGATCAGAAAGATCGCAAAGTGGAAAAGCTTTTCTGGTCGCAGTTTCACAATCCAGAGCGTCCACTGGCAGTGGATGATCGTTTGGCTCAATCGGCCGAACTGAATAGGTTGTCTGGACTCGCCATGAAGTACGTCATGGGTCACCTGTGGCCGGGGAGATCGGAGCCGAAGAGTTATTTCATCTTAGTGCAGCAATTCCTTGACGCGGTGCCGTGTATAAATGCAATGAAGAGGTCTGCATGCATAGAGGGCGCTAGGATGGCTCTTTCCCATGTTAAGACATACTGGGCAGAGATGGAGACCACCGTTGTTGCGTCCCGAGATTCGGACAAAAGCCGAGTACCCTCCGAGCACTATTTTCAGGAAGTTCTTGAAGGCGCTCGTGTAATAGAGACGCAGTGCCCGAAAGATGCTATGTTATGATAGCATATGTAATTATAAAGTAATATTTTGATAAACTGTAGTGGCCTTTTTTATACTTGTGCCTCCAAGTATTGGGAACACCTCTTGTGCGGCCGTTTTAAGGTATATATATATATATACAAAATCTGAAAGATGGCAGTCGTTGGCTTCAGCCCCCATGCACATAGTGCGGGGGTGCTCGCAGAAAACGCATTTTCACACTTAACCCAACGTCTTGGTCCTACAAAGGAGGTGATAGCGCAGCGGGCCAGGCAACCGGACTATAATGCTTTAACACTTTCACTTAGCCATAGGAGTTTGACAGTGAGACTATTTAGGTAGCCCCTTGGTGGCAACAGCGCTTGTCCAAGTTCGGGGCGCGTATGTGCCTCACCGAGAAGCGGCCCTTCATTAAAGCGAAGGAATCCGATAGATTCCGATAGGTTATCGAGTGGCTGACCAGTCTCACGCTACATCATGACAGCCAGTTTTCGGCTTTCTCTACTGAGGTGCTCGCCCGGCCGAACCAGGGCACAATCGCAGTAGTTCTCCTGGTGCAACCATAGCCGATAGAGAGGAACGTAAGGTAGCTGAACTCAGGAGCGGGGCAACCCAACATTTGACCAAAGACATGATTCAGAGCTGATGCATATAATGTCAAAACTCGCGACGTCGAACACACCCTAAGGTTTCGGTCTTTATGAGTGCGGCCGAAACAACACTCTTTATTAAAAAAGCCCCTAGTGTCCAGGTAGGTGCAAAAATTCTGACGTGGCCACATGCCAAGACGCCAGCCTCCTCCTTGGTTATATCAGAAAAAACCAGGGGATGTGTAGCAACAAGAGACAGTAAAAAAGGTTTACACAGGGTCTTAATCTAAAAAGAATCCTTTAGGACGGGTCCCTACTGCACGTCTACGCTTGTGTCTACATTGTGCCGTATCCTGGACGGGCGCTGCTCGACGTTCATCTGTAAAAGAGAGGAACTGAGTTGAAAACCTGTCGTGCCGAAAAAGTTTAAAATAAAAAAGAATAAAGTAAAATATATAAGATTGAACTTTATTGTCTCTTATTGTATATGCGTGGAGCCCCTAGTGCGGGGGTATATGGCCTCTAGGCCTGCATCAATGATGATTTTGCACCGAACTCGTCTATCCGCGTTCGTGGTCTTTAAATGACCTATTTCGATGTTTTTTGGCCGGTGAGGCCATTTTGCTGTGGGGCAGTCAAAGCGGCCGCACAGTCCTCCGCTTGGGGAGGTGCACTTTAGTGCTTCCCCTTCAAAGAGATGATGCCTCGTGGACCGGGCATCTTAAGCGTAAGAGATGCATAATGCGGTATTGCATTAAAGCGAGCGAAAGCTTCGCGTCCCAGTAGTGCTTGATAGCAACTTGAGAACGGGACGATATGGAAGGTCAGCTTTTCGTGGCGGATGTTATCGGCAGAGCCGAATATGACTTCGAGCCAGAGAAAACCCATACAATGGGTGTCCGGACCAGGTATTACCCCTTGAAAGGAGGTTTTGCTGCGGCGGACTCTTGCTGGGTTTATCCCCATGTGCTAGATTGTATCCTGATATATCAGGTTTAGTCCATTGCCGCCATCCATAAGGACATTTGAAAACTGGAGTCCGCCAATTATTGGATCGAGTATAAAGGCAGTCCAGCCTACATTCTTGATATTTCTAGAATAATCTAGCTGATCGAAGATGATCGGGTTTGACAACCAGTGGCAGGACCCTTTGGGGATGGGCCGTGTGGTGCGTACCTTTACGGGCGCCGCACGTTTTGTTATGTGAAGTGAGTTCACTGTTTTTACTTCTTGTGGGAAGTTCTTTTCTTTCCTGGTGGTCTGCTTTTGGGGTTCGTCATCGTCTTCGCTTGGTGTGTCGAGCCCCTTGTGTTCAGCATTGAGTCTGCCGGATTGTTTGAAAACCCAACAGTCTCTGTGGGTATGGTTAGCAGGCTTCCCGGGAGTACTGTGTATCTGACATATCCTGTCCAGGATTTTATTTAGGTTGGATGGATTGTCCCTGTTATCCTGTGGGGGCGATTTTGCCTGATTTTGTCGTGAGCCTTTGAATCCGGCATTGACTGTCGTGCTCTTCAGACTTTTGTCCTTAGTCCAGCGATGGTGCTTGTTGCGTCGCGGTTTTCCGTATCCATCCCTAGTTTCGGATGTACTTGGGTCGCTGGGGCTGCACCTTGCCAACCAGCTATCCTCCCCTGCACAAAAGCGGGTCATGAGGCATGTTAGTGCAGCCATTGTTCTTGGCTTTTCTTGGCCGAGGTGTCTGGCAAGCCATTCGTCTCGGACGTTATGCCTGAAAGCTGCTAAGGCTTCAGCGTCCGGACAGTCGACTATCTGATTCTTTTTAGTGAGGAATCTATTCCAGAACTACCGAGCTGATTCTCCGGGTTGTTGAGTTATGTGACTAAGATCGTCTGCATCCGGAGGCGGACATAGGTCCCTTGAAAGTTTGCTCGGAAAGCATCCTCGAGCTCTTCCCAGCTTCGAATTGTGTTTTCGGGAAGGCTTTTAAGCCAATGCCGGGCTGGCCCTTTAAGCTTAAGGGGTAAATATTTTATGGCGTGGAGATCATCTCCTCTAGCCATGTGTATGTGGAGGATATAATCCTCGATCCAAACTCCAGGGTCTGTTGTTCCATCATATTCCTCTATGTTTACGGGTTTGAATCCCTCTAGAAATTCATAGTCCAGGACCTCATCAGTGAAACATATGGGGTGTGCGGCGCCCGTGTATTTGGGTGTGCCGGATTCTGATGATGGCTTCATAGCGTTGCTTACGAGAGCTTGCTTTCTTGGCCCATAAATGGACCTGACTGGGCCATGACGCGAATCCTTAAGTGGGTCGCATGCCGATTTAGGTGCGGCGCCGCTTGCCGCTTTATGGGGTCATCTATCCGACCGTGTGGCTTTCTTATTTTTTGAATGCGAGGGCTCTAGGGCCTCTTCGTCGAATTCAGGCAGTAGCTTTCTTTTCGGATAGATTTTAGTGCGGCGACTGTTGCTGTATTTATCTGCGGTATTGATTACTTTGCTCCATCTAATCCGGAGTGCATCTTCCGCTGTTTTTAGCTTCCGCTTCTACTTTTTTAGGCTGCGTGCAGTTGTAACGAGCCTCTCGTGGAGATTCTTCTGCTCCATAGGTTTATCTGGTGTGAGGTCGTCCGGAATGCCGTTTTCGCCGGAGGAGTGATGTTCGGTTTCTCTATCCGTGTTGCCCTGTTCGGACGGTTGCTCTAAGGCCTGCTCGTCGTCTACCGGCTCGCCCTGCTCTATGGCTGGGTTTTTGTCGAGGCGGGGCTTGGGTCGGCGTTTACGCCGACGCTTTGATTGTTTTCGGGGGGTCGAACTCCCGTCCCATCCCCTTTTTCCTCGTTTTCGCTTCCTTTAGGGGTACCCACCATGTACACATCGTGAGATGAGGTGTCTGTCCAATGCCCTATGGGCGTTGGTTCGTCGGTATCTCCTGCATCGTCATCCATGTTGTCGATGTCTCCGGAGGCGAAGTTGAGCACGTCGTTTAAATTGTCGACAGTGGCTAACAAGTGGGTGGTGGGTGGGCTTTGAATTTCTTCATCGTCCGTATCCCATCCTCGCTGACCGTAGTTCGGCCAAGGCTCTCCTGATAAGGAGAGAGACTTGAGAGAGTTCAGGATATCGCCACAAGGCGAGTGCTGAAAGATGTCTGTGGCGGTGAACTCCATTATCGGCGCCCAATCGGATTCGATCGGCAGGGGCGCGGAGGGTTCGGTGTTCGGAAAGGAGTCGGGATCCTCGGAGTCACGGATCATGCAGAGTGCGGGGCTAGCGTTCGGCTCGACCGCCTTTGAGATTGAAGCCCCCGAGGTGACGTCCAACCGCTCATCCTCGATTGGCGCAATAGGCTCCAAGTTAGGGGTCGGAGCCGATGCGTGTGCGGCCTCCAGGACACTGTCCGGAGGCAGAGCTAGATCATGCCCCTCGGGATAGTGCAGCGCGCTTGGCCGTGCGTCGAACCCGTCGAAGATCAAGTCTCCGTGGATGTCAGCCGTGTAGTTTAAGCTTCCAAACCTGACTTGATGGCCAGGGGCGTAGCTTTTGAGCTGCTCCAGGTGGCCGAGCGAATTGGCCCGCAGAGCGAAGCCGCCGAAGACGAAGATCTGTCCGGGGAGAAAAGTCTCACCCTGGACCGTATCATTGTTCATGATCAAAGGAGCCATCGGGCCTAAAGGCGACGACACAGAGGAACTCTCAATGAAAGCACCAATGTCGGTGTCAAAACCGGCGGATCTTGGGTACTGGGTCCCGAACTGTGCATCTAGGCCGGATGGTAACAGGAGGCAGGGAACACGATGTTTTACCCAGGTTCGGGCCCTCTTGATGGAGGTAAAACCCTACGTCCTGCTTGATTAATATTGATGATAAGGGTAGTACAAGAGTAGATCTACCACCAGATCAAGGAGGCTAAACCCTAGAAGCTAGCCTATGGTAGGATTGTTGTATATGGAGTTGATTGCCTACGGACTACAACCCTCCGGTTTATATAGACACCGGATAGGGTTAGGGTTACATAGAGTCGGTTACAATGGTAGGAGATCTTGAATATCCGCATCACCAAGCTTGCCTTCCACGCCAAGGAAAGTCCCATCCGGACACGGGGCGAAGTCTTCAATCTTGTATCTTCATAGTCCAGGAGTCCGGCTGAAGGTATAGTCCGGCTGCCCGAACACCGCCTAATCCAGGACTCCCTCAATGGTGATGATTTCCCCGTCCCGGAGGGAAGTTTCCCCAGCAGAACACCTCCGTCGGAGCCCTATATTGGTTCCGCCAATGTTCCGCCTCGTGGCGGCGGAGTTTCGTCCTGTGAGCTTGCTTATGAGTTTTTCCTCAACAAAAGACTCCATATAGCAAATGATGGGCATCACAGGGCTACCAGGGGGCCCATGAGGCAGGGGGGCATGCCCATGGGGGTAGGGCGCGCCCCCACCCTCGTGGACGGTGGGTGGCCCCCCTCTGGTACTTCTTTTGCCCAATATTTTTTATATATTCTGACACATGCTCCCATGAAGTTTCAGGACTTTTGGAGTTGTGCAGAATAGGTCTCCAATATTTGCTTCTTTTCCAGCCCAGAATTCCAGCTGCCAGAATTCCCCCTCTTCATGTAAACCTTGTAAAATAAGAGAGAATAGGCATAAGTGTTGTGACATAATGTGTAATAACAGACCATAATGCAAAAAGCATTGATATAGAAGCATGATGCAAAATGGACGTATTAAATCCCCCAAGCTTAGACCTCGCTTGTCCTCAAGCGAAAGTCGATATCGAAAAATATTTCCACATGTTTAGAGATAGAGGTGTCGATAAAATAAAATACGGACATGAGGGCATGATACGTCTCCAACGTATCTATAATTTTTGATTTCTCCATGCTATATTATCTACTGTTTTGGACATTATTGGGCTTTATTATCCACATTTAAATTATTTTTGGGACTAACCTATTAACCGGAGGCCCAGCCCAGAATTGCTGTTTTTTTGCCGATTTTAGGGTTTCGAAGAAAAGGAATATCAAACGGAGTCCAAACGGAATGAAACCTTCGGGAACATGATTTTCTCACCGAACATGATCCAGCAGACTTGGACCCTACGTCAAGCAACCAACAGGGAGGCCACGAGGTAGGGGGCGCACCTAGCCCCCCAGGCGCGCCCTCCACCCTCGTGGGCCCCCTGTTGCTCCACCAACATACTTCTTCCTCCTATATATACCTACGTACTCCCAAACGATCAGATACGTAGCCAAAACCCTAATTCCACCGCCGCAACTTTCTGTATCCACGAGATCCCATGTTGGGGCCTGTTTCGGAGCTCCGTCGGAGGGGGAATCAATCACGGAGGGCTTCTGCATCAACACCATAGCCTCTCCGATGAACAATATCTTAATCTTCTCTGAATTCTTTTATGTATGATTGGTTATCTTTGCACGTCTCTTTGAATTATCAGTTCGGTTTGTCCTACTAGATTGATCTTTCTTGCAATGGGAGAAGTGATTAGCTTTGGGTTCAATCTTGAAGTGTCCTTTCGCAGTGGCAGTAGGGGCAACAAGGCACGTATTGTATTGTTGCCATCGAGGATAACATGATGGGATTTTTATCATATTGCATGAATTTATCCCTCTACATCACGTCATCTCGCTTAAAGCATTACTCTGTTCTCCTGAACTTCATACTCTAGATGCATGCTGGATAGCGGTCGATGTACGGAATAATAGTAGTAGATGCAAGCAGGAGTCGGTCTACTTGTCTTCGATGTGATGCCTGTATACATGATCATACCTAGATACTCTCATAACTATGCTCAATTCTGTCATTTGCTCAATAGTAATTCGTTCACCCACCGTAAAATACTTATGCTCTTGAGAGAAGCCACTAGTGAAACCTATGGCCCCCGGGTCTATCTTCATCATATTAATCTTCCAATACTTAGTTATTTTCATTGCCTTCTATTTTATTTGCATCTTTATCATAAAAATACCAAAAATATTATCTTATCATATCTATCAGATCTCACTCTCGTAAGTGACCGTGTACGGATTGACAACCCCTTATCGTGTTGGTTGCGAGGATTCATTTGTTTTGTGTAGGTATGAGGGACTCGCGTGTAGCCTCCTACTGGATTGATACCTTGGTTCTCAAAAACTGAGGGAAATACTTACGCTACTTTGCTGCACCACCCTTTCCTCTTTAAGGGAAAACCAATGCAAGTTCTCAAGAGGTAGCAGGGCATGATGATCATTATTATATAAGCAACTTATATATATCGTCATATGATCTCTTATGCTAAAGGAACAATTCATTCATAGTTTCAAGTATGAATCATAAATTTCATTGAAAACTAACAAACTGTAATCTCATTCATTGAGGCAATTGCAATTTATCATAACATAAGAAAGAGTCAATAAGAGCTTTTCAGCAAGTCCACATACTCAACCATCTTTTAGTCTTTCAGAATTGTTAACACTCACGCAATATTTATGGTTATGAAGTTTTAATCGGACACATAGAAAGATAGGGGCTTATAGTTTCTCCTCCCATCTTTTTACCTCAAGGGTAATGTCAACAATAATAGTTCATGAATACTCACATCCAATTAGCTATTTATATCTGGATCTTTCCAACACATTGTGCTTGCCAAAGGATAAAATGTAAAAAAGGAAAGGTGAAGATCACCATGACTCTTATATGAAGTATAAGACAAGAATAAAAGATAGTCCTTTCGTAGAGGGAAGCAGAGGTTGTCATGTGATTCTATGGTTGGTTGCACAAAATCTTAATGCGAAAGAACATCACTTTATATTGCCACTTATGATATGGACCTTTATTATGCAGTCCGTCACTTTCATTTCTTCCACATCACAAGATCGTATAAAACTTATTTTCTCCACACTAATAAATCATGCATATTTAGAGAGCAATTTTTATTGCTTGAAATGATGACAACTTACTTGAAGGATCTTACTCAATCCATAGGTAGATATGGTGGACTCTCATGGCAAAACTGGGTTTAAGGATATTTGGAAACACAAGTAGTATCTCTACTTGGTGCCAAGAATTTGGCTAGCATGACAGGGAAAGGCAAGCTCAACATGTTGGATGATCCATGACAATATAAATTATTTCAGATGTAAGCAAACATAACCCATTACGTTGTCTTCCTTGTCTAATGTCAATTCTTTAGCATGTCATATTATAATGATTGCTCACAATTATAAAAGATGTCCAAGATAGTATATTTATATGTGAAAACCTATATTTCTTTATTACTTCCTATTAATTGCAACGATGACCAAAACTATGTCTGTCAACTCTCAACAACTTTTATTCATCATACTCTTTATATGTGAAGTCATTACTCTGCATAAGATCCGTATGATGTCTTTATTTTTTTATTCTTTCTCTTTTATTTTATTCCCTCAAGATCATAGTAAGATAATCAAGCCCTTGACTCAACACTAATCTTTATTATATATAGCTCACGGACTCGATTACATAGAAGGATCATAAAGAAAAACTCAAAACTAGATCATAATAAAACTTTATTCTACTAGATCAAGATATTACCAAAAGGATCGAACTAAGAAAAGCGGTAAAGATAAAAGGGTGATGGTGATAAGATACCGGGGCACTCCACCAAGCTTGGCAGTTACAAAGGGGAGTGCCCATACCCATGTGTTTATGTCTCCTTCCTTGGAGGTGGTGATGATGGAGTTGTTGATGATGTAGGCTTGTCGTCCATCTTCCAAGGCATAGGCTCGCTGATACGTCTCCAATGTATCTATAATTTTTGAATGCTCCATGCTATATTATCTATTGTTTTGGACTATACTGGGCTTTATTTTCCACTTTTATATTATTTTTGGGACTAACCTATTAACCGGAGGCCCAGCCCAGAATTGTTGTTTTTTGCCTATTTCAGTGTTTCGAAGAAACGGAATATCAAACGGAGTCCAAACGGAATAAAATCTTCGAGAACGTTATTTTCTCACTGAACGTGATCCAGGAGACTTGGACCCTTCTCCAAGGAACAAAAGAGGCGATCACGAGGGTGGGGGGGGCGCCCCCCTAGGGCGTGCCCCTGCCTCGTGGGCCCCTCGTTGCTCCTCCGGCGTGCTTATTCCTCCTATATGTACACACGTACCCCCAAAGGATCATAACAGGAGCCAAAAACCTAATTCCACCGCCGCAACTTTCTGTATCCACGAGATCTCATCTTGGGGCCTATTCCGGATCTCCACCGGAAGAGGGCCGTCATCACGGAGGGCTTCTACATCACCATATCCCCTCCGATGAAGTGTGAGTAGTTTACCTCAGACCTTTGGGTCCATAGTTAGTAGCTAGATGGCTTCTTCTCTCTCTTTGAATCTCAATACAAAGTTCTCCCCCTCTCTCATGGAGATCTATTCGATGTAATCTTCTTTTTGCGGTGTGTTTGTTGAGACTAATGAATTGTTGGTTTATGATCAAGTCTATCTATGAATAATATTTGAATCTTCTCTGAATTCTTTTATGCATGATTGGTTATCTTTGCAAGTCTCTTCAAATTATCCGTTTGGTTTGGCCAACTAGATTGGTAGTTCTTGCCATGGGAGAAGTGCTTAGCTTTGGGTTCGATCTTGCGGTGTCCATACCCAGTGATAGAAGGGGCAACAACGCACATATTGTATCGTTGCCATTGAGGATAACAAGATGGGGTTTATTTCATATTGCATGAATTTATCTCTCTACATCATGTCATCTTGCTTAAGGTGTTACTCGGTTTTTAACTTAATACTCTAGATGCATGCTGGATAGCGGTCGATGAGTGGAGTAATAGTAGTAGATGCAGAATCATTTCGATCTACTTGTCACAGACGTGATGCCTATATACATGATCATGCCTAGATATTCTCATAATTATGCACAATTCTATCAATTGCTCAACAGTAATTTGTTCACCCACCGTAGAATACTTATGCTCTTGAGAGAAGACACTAGTGAAACCTATGGCCCCCGGGTCTATTCTCATCATATCAATCTCCATCACTTTTATATTGTTTTCCTATTTACTTTGCCTTTACTTTTTACTTTGTATCTTTATATCAAAAATACCAAAAATATTATATCTATCAGATTTCACTCTCGTAAGTGACCTTGAAGGGCTTGACAACCCCTAACCGCGTTGGTTGCGAGTAGCTATCGCTTTGTGCAGGTACGAGGGACTTGAGCGTGGGCTCCTACTGGATTGATACCTTGGTTCTCAAAAACTAAGGGAAATACTTACGCTACACTGCTGCATCATCCCTTCCTCTTCGGTGAAAACCAACGCAAGCTCAAGACGTAGCAAGAAGAATTTCTGGCGCCGTTGCCGGGGAGTCTACGCAAAAGTCAACATAACAAGTACCCATCACAGTCCTTATCTCTCGCATTACATTATTTGCCCTTGCCGTTTTATTCGCCCTCTCGTTTTCCTCTCCCCCCAATTCACCCTTGTCGTTTTATTCGCCCTCTCTCTGTCTATCCTCCCTCTTCTTCTCTATTTGCCTCTTTTGCCCGTTTCTTGTTTGCTCGTATGGTTGGAATAGTTGTTTATTTATTACTAAATAGAGAACCTAAGATCTATGGATCCTCGTCCACTTGCTAATCCTTTTAAGAGATCCAATTATGATGAACCAATTTCTAGTGAGTTTTGTGCACTAGATTATCTATATGAAGTTTTGCTTGAAATTCATGAATCTGAAAAGCGTGATGAATTAATTTATGAAGCGATTCATGATAGATCTTTGAATAAAAAGCATGATTGCAATGATTTTACTATAAATTCTCTTGATGTCAATTATGCTAATAATATGCAAAACCCTAAGCTTGGGGATGCTAGTTTTGCTATGTCTACTACTTGTTGTAGTGATCATGATTGGGGTGATTCTTCTTATGATATTGAAAATTTATTTAAGCCACATGATGAATATGAGATTGATAATAGTGTTTGCAATATATTGAAAGTGGGTTTGGAGAAGTCATGACTTTAGTTAATGTTAATCCCACTATTTTGGAAGAGTGTCAACTTTGCATGTATGTGGATCATGTTGAAAATATTTTATGTAACAGCTATTTTGTTGAATTTTATTATGATCCTACATGTAACTACTACGAGAGAGGAAAATATGGTTGTAGAAATTTTCATGTTACTAAATTACCTCTTGTTATGTTGAGATTGCTATTGTTTCTTTCCTCTTCCTTGCATATGCTAGTTTTTGCATGCCTTGATAATTTGTTTGCCTATAAGATGCCTATGCATAGGAAGTATGTTAGACTTAGATGTGTTTGTAACATGCTCTATAATGCTCCTTTTGTTCTTCAATTCTTGTCTTTCATGTGAGCATCATTAAAATTATCAATGCCTAGCTATAAGGCTTTAAAAGAAAAGCGCTTGTTGGGAGACAACCCAATATTTCTCCTTTCTGTTATTCAATAAATAAATTATCTGGCCTCTGTTTTGGTTGTGTTTTTTTGTGTTTAATTAGTGTTTGTGCCAAGTAGAACCGTTGGTAAGACTTGGGGAAAGTCTTGTTGAACTTGCTGTAAAAAACAGAAACTTTAGCGCTCACGAGAACTGCTGCCATTTTTATTTGGAGAGTTCTATTTAGTTAATTATTTTGGAAGATGATTAATAGATAAATTCCTCACGTTCCGCAATTTATTTTAGAATTTTTGGGGTTCCATATTTTGCACTAGCTACATATTACTACAGACTATTCTGTTTTTGACAGATTCTGTTTTTCGTGTGTTGTTTGCTTATTTTGATGAATCTATGGCTAGCAAAATAGTTTATAATCCATAGAGAAGTTGGAATACAGTAGGTCTAACACCAATATAAATAAATAATGAGTTCATTACAGTACTTTGAAGTGGTCTTTTGTTTTCTTTCGCTAACGGAGCTCACGACTTTTCTATTTTGAGTTTTGTGTTGTGAATTTTTCAAGTTTTGGGTAAGGATTTGATGGATTATGGGGGCGCGAGGGTGCCCCCCCCTAGGGCGCGCCCCCCTGCCTCATGGGCCCTCGTTGCTCCTCCGGCATACTTCTTCCAACTATATATACACACGTACCCCCCGAACGATCAGAACAGGAGCCAAAAACCTAATTCCACCGCCGCAACTTTCTGTATCCACGAGATCCCATCTTGGGGCCTGTTCCGGAGCTCCGCCGGAAGAGGGCCGTCATCACGGAGGGCTTCTACATCACCATAGCCCCTCCGATGAAGTGTGAGTAGTTTACCTCAGACCTTAGGGTCCATAGTTAGTAGCTAGATGGCTTCTTCTCTCTCTTTGAATCTCAATACAAAGTTCTCCCCCTCTCTCGTGGAGATCTATTCGATGTAATCTTCTTTTTGCGGTGTGTTTGTTGAGACCGATGAATTGTGGGTTTATGATCAAGTCTATCTATGAATAATATTTGAATCTTCTCTGAATTCTTTTATGCATGACAAGTTATCTTTGCATGTCTCTTCGAATTATCCGTTTGGTTTGGCTAACTAGATTGGTAGTTCTTGACCAGTGACAGAAGGGGCAACAAGGCACGTATTGTATCGTTGCCATCGAGGATAACAAGATGGGGTTTATTTCATATTGCATGAATTTATCTCTCTACATCATGTCATCTTTCTTAAGGCATTACTCTGTTTTTAACTTAATACTCTAGATGCATGCTGGATAGCGGTCGATGAGTGGAGTAATAGTAGTAGATGCAGAATCATTTCGATCTACTTATCACGGATGTGATGCCTATATACATGATCATGCCTAGATATTCTCATAATTATGCACAATTCTATAAATTGCTCAACAATAATTTGTTCACCCACCGTAGAATACTTATGCTCTTGTGAGAAGCCACTAGTGAAACCTATGGCCCCCAGGTCTATTCTCATCATATCAATCTCCATCACTTTTATATTGTTTTGCTATTTAATTTGCCTTTACTTTTTTACTTTGCATCTTTATATCAAAAATACCAAAAATATTATATCTATCAGATCTCACTCTCGTATGTGACCGTGAAGGGCTTGACAACCCCTAATCGTGTTGGTTCCGAGTAGCTATCGCTTTGTGCAGGTATGAGGGACTTGAGCGCGGGCTCCTACTGGATTGATACCTTGGTTCTCAAAAACTGAGGGAAATACTTATGCTACTCTGCTGCATCATCCCTTCCTCTCCGGGATCCTCAGATCTGCAGCCAAACTCACCCTCTTGAATCTATATTCATACTCATAGTTTTGGTTTTGCAGGTCATAGATCTGGGCTTGGAGGCGCTCGATTTTCTTGTTAAGCTCGAAGATGGCCTCCCCAATGTTCTTGTCATCCATCTTGTGGTTGTTGGTGAACTCCATCATCATTATATGATTGGAGTCAAGTCCATGTTCCACCATCTCATGGCACTTAAAAACTTGTTGCTCCATTGCCTCGAGCCTTGTCTCCACGCTTCCGGTCCTCCTTGGTCCCTCAAAATCGCGGATATGCAGCAACCCCTCACGCATCTCAATGGTTTGAGGGTGTCGCAACACCACCGCGAGGTAGGGGTTGATGACCTTTTCTAAGAACTTGTCCTTGGGGCACTTGAAGACGCCATGGCGATCTAGATTTGACAGAAAAACAGCTCGAAACAACGATAGAAGATTTTTGCGTGATACGGTGGTTGAGGGAGTCCTGGATTAGGGGTTTCCGGAAAGCCGGACTATATCTTTCGGCCGAACTGTTAGACTATGAAGATGCAAGATTGAAGACTTTGTCTCGTGTCCGGATGGGAGTCTACTTAGCGTGGAAGGCAAGCTAGGCAATATGGATATGTGTATCTCCTCCTTTGTAACCGACCTTGTGTAATCCTAACCCTCTCCGGTGTCTATATAAACCGGAGGGTTTTAGTCCGTAGGACAACATACAATCATACCATAGGCTAGTTCTAGGGTTTAGCCTCTTTGATCTCGTGGTAGATCTACTCTTGTACTACCCATATCATTAATACTAATCAAACAGGACGTAGGGTTTTACCTCCATCAAGAGGGCCCGAACCTGGGTAAAACATCGTGTCCCCTGCCTCCTATTTCCATCATCCTTAGACGCACAGTTCGGGACCCCCTACTACGATTGTGCCCCGGTTCTGCTGGTCCAAGCACCTCAGTAGAGAAAGCTAAAACTGACTGTCATGATAAGGCGAGAGACTGGTCGCTGTTCGGCGAGGTTTCGAGTCCCTAAAGACTTATGCCGCTTAGAGCGATGAGCCGGTCCTGTTTGGCTTAAAGGCGTGTATCGCGCCCCGAATTCGGCCTTCCGAATACCAGGGGCTTCGCCGAAGTTTAAAATTATAGAGTTCTATGGCTAAGTGAGAGTGATAAAGCATTATTAGTCTGGTTGCCTTGTTCGATGTGCTGAGCACCTCCCTCGAAGGACCCAAAAATGGGAACAAGAGTGCTCAGGTTTATCCCGAACACCCTAGCACTCGCGGCATGGGGGCAGAAGCCGAGGACTAGCCATCTCTCAGATTGGATAAACAGCCAAACATAAGGTAATATTTTAAATTCAAACAAGCGTTGCATAGCGCATATGAACAAGTTTTCATTAATACAGGATCACACGAGCAAGTTTCACTCAAATATTACATCTTTCGTGCACTTGTCCGCTACGAGATGGGCACCCTTCAGAACACCCTCGTAGTACATCTCGGGGTGGCGATGCTCCTTGCCCTCCGGCGGCCCTTCCTTGATCAGCTTCACGGCGTCTAGCTTGACCCATTGCAACTTCAAACGGTCGAAAGCCCGGCGTGCACCTTCAATGCAGACGGATCGCTTGACGACCTCCTGCCGCAGGCAGGCATTCACAAGCCGCCTCACAAGGCCGAAGTAGCTGTTCGGAAGGGCGTCGCCAGACCACAGCCGGACTATAAAGCCCTTCATGGCCTGTTCGGCCGGCTTGTGTAGCTTGACCAGCTACTTTAGTTGGTCGCTCATTGGCATCGGGTGTTCAGTCCCAGTATATGGAGACCAGAACAACTTCTCCGTTGAGCTTCCCTCCTCGGCCTGGTAAAATTGTGCGGCATCGGACATGCTGCGGGGCAGATTTGCGAATGCTCCTGGAGAGCTCCGGATTCGGGTAAGTAACAGGTAATTTACTTTCACATATTTGCTTTGCATATAGAATGCCTTACCCGCCGCTATCTTCTTCATCCCATCAATCTCCTGGAGGGCCCTTTGGACTTCGGCCTTGGCATTCTTCACGCTCTCAAGGGCCGCGGCAAGCTTAGACTCCCGCGTCTTCGAGTCAAGCTCCAATGCCTCGTGCTTCGTCACGAGAGCTTGGTGCTCTTGTTGCACCTCGCCCACCCGCGCCTCCTGCTTTTCTCGCTCGGTGCGCTCCTTGGCCGCTTTGTTTTCGGCCTCGGACAGTGCTTGCTTTAGGGTCGCCACTTTGGCCATGGCCCCTGGCAAATTCATGATGATCCTGTCATTTTGCAATCGCATTATTTTTATACATATACATAGACTAGGTACTTATATTAGACTCCTGCGATATTGTTTGATCCTCTGTTCAGCTTTTCTTTGTGAACACCGAACAAAGCATTAGGGGCTACTGTCTATGCGGTAATATTTTTCCTATATTTCAAACACTTACCTCAAAGCCTGTTAGAAGGCTGGCACATGCTTCAGTGAGTCCGCTCTTGGCGGACTGAACCTTTTGGACCACCGCACTCATAATAGTACGGTGCTCCTCGTCGATGGAAGTGCTACGAAGCGCTTCCAGCAGACTGTCCGGCGCCTCTGGATGGACAGAGGTCACCGGCACATGCGTCTTTCCCCTCTTGGAAGGAGGCCGCCTACCCGTGTCCGGAACCACTGGAGGTTCCGGCGCATTGTTCGGCTGAGGGCCGAACTCGGAGCCCTCAGGGGCCTTGTCCCCTCTGCTCCCGGAGTCTGGAAGGCCGCCTTGAGGCGCCTCCGGGGCTGTCTCCCCTCGACCCGGTGCCTCTTGAGACAATACCTTGGCGTAGTCCGCAGGTTAAGGGGAGGTGGCGGTCGGAAGTGGATCGCTATCCATATGCGACGAGCCCAGGGAGCCGTCTGACGATACATCGATACGGGCTCGTGGCGGCCTGCATAATCATATTCGGCGTTAGGTGAAGCAGTGCAACAAAGGAATGCTATGAGTTACTCTGGTATCCGAATACTTACGACTTCCCCAGGGGCTTGGCCCTGGGCAGCCACTCGTCTTCGCCATCGGCGGCGGTGGTAGAGCTGTCCGGAAGGAGAGTCCTTCCTTTCTTGGACCCTTCGGCCTCCCCAGTTGGGGCGGCCTTCCTTTTCTTGTCTCCCCCGTCTGGAGGGGGAGCATCTTCTTCTGCCTCCTCGTCTTCGGGGGAGGAGTGCTCCGTAGAGTCATCAGACGGTGAGTCTGATGACGCCTGGCGTCGGGAACTCTTTCGAGTTCCCTTGGCCTTCTTGGTCTTCTCTGGCACCGTGTAAGGAGCCGTAGTCAGCATCTTCGCCAAGAGAGCGTCTGCTGAGCCTTCGGGCAAGCGAGCCGGACAGTCGATCTGTCCGGCCGTCTCCTGCCAATCCTGTTAAAGGTACGGGAGCTTAGATCCCGCATAAAGTCAAACTATGGAAAACAAGTATCCTATGAGAGGTAAAACAGCTTACCGCGCTGGCTTGGTGCTTCGCGCATAATCCGCGGTCCTCAGTAGTAGGAGGGGGAACCTCGGCGCTCTTGAATAGCACCTTCCAGGCATCTTCATGAGTTGTGTCGAAGAGCCTGTTCAGAGTTCGGTGCTGGGCCGGCTCGAACTCCCACAAGTTGAAAGCCCGTTGTTGGCACGGGAGGATCCGGCGGATGAGCATGACCTGGACTATGTTGACGAGTTTGAGCTTCTTGTTCACCGTGTTTTGAATACATGTTTGGAGTCCGGTCAGCTCTCCCGAACTACCCCGGGACAGGCCCTTCTCTTGCAAGGAGGTGAGCCACATGGGGAAGCCAGATCGGAACTCGGGGGCCACTGCCCATTTAGGGTCAAGCGGCTCGGTGATGTAGAACCACCCCGATTGACACCCCTTTATGGTCTCCACGAAGGAGCCTTCGAGCCATGTGACGTTGGGCATCTTGCCCACCATGGCGCCTCCGCACTCCGCCTGGCGGCTGCTCACTACCTTCAGCTTGACATTGAAAGTCTTCAGCCATAAGCCGTAATGGGGCTTGATGCGGAGGAAGGCCTCGCACACCACGATAAACGCCGAGATGTTGAGGATGAAGTTCAGGGCCAGATCATGGAAATCCAGGCCATAGTAGAACATGAGCCCCCGGACGAATGGGTGGAGAGGGAATCCCAGTCCACGGAGCAAATGGGTAAGGCACACTACGCTCTCATGGGGCCTAGGGGTGGGGATAAGCTACCCCTCTTATGGGAGCCGGTGCGCGATGTCGTCGGGCAGGTATCCGGCTCTCCTCAGCTTATTGATGTGTCCCTCCGTGACGTAGGAGACCATCCACCTGTCTCCCGCTCTGGACATGTTTGGAGAGGGTTGAGGTGGGAAGTGCGGACTTGGGCACTAGAGCTCTAGTGTGCGAAAATGGATGAGCAAAGGAGGAAGAAGGCGTCGATGGAAAGGTGAATCCTTATCCATTTATATGGGCGGACGAAACTATGCGTCCCCACTAGCCTAGTAAAACTCGCTTATCCCCCAAGCGCCGTAATCGATCGCGCGTTTGGGTTACCCACACCCGTATTGATGAGAATCCCGTGATAAGGGGACACGATCTCTGCTTTGACGGGACGTGTCAAAAAACTGCCTCGCGTTATGTGCGGGACTAGTTAAAGGAAACGGTTCGAATAATCGCCGAGCCATGGCATAATGTCGTGTTGCCAAAACAAGTCAACAAATTGGATTTGTGGAAATATTATTCTCTCTACGGTGGTATGTGGAACTTATTTTGCAGGGTCGGACACTATCCTTGTATTCAAATTGTTCTGTGGTGTATTCGGAGGAGGAACCCGCCTTGCAATGCCGAAGACAATACTGCACGCCGGACTCATCGTCATTGAAAGCCTGGTTCAGGGGCTACTGAGGGAGTCCTGGATTAGGGGGTCTCTGGACAGCCGGACTATATCTTTCGGCCAGACTGTTAGACTATGAAGATACAAGATTGAAGACTCCGTCTCGTGTCCGGATGGGACTCTACTTGGCATGGAAGGCAAGCTAGGCAATACGGATATGTGTATCTCCTCCTTTGTAACCGACCTTGTGTAACCCTAACCCTCTCCGGTGTCTGTATAAACCGGAGGGTTTTAGTCCGTAGGACAACATACAATCATACCATAGGCTAGCTTCTAGGGTTTAGCCTCTCTGATCTCGTGGTAGATCTACTCTTGTACTACCCATATCATCAATATTAATCAAGCAGGACGTAGGGTTTTACCTCCATCAAGAGGGCTCGAACCTGGGTAAAACATCGTATCCCCTGCCTCGTGTTACCATCCGCCTTAGACGCATAGTTCGGGACCCCTACCCGAGATCCGACGGTTTTGACACGGATAGTGGTCAAAACCTTCGGGAGATTATATAATGAATTTTTACCGACCAAAAGAAGTATAGTGCAAGAAAACGTAGTCCGGAGAGCACACGAGGTGCCCATGAGGCAGGGGGCGTGCCCAGGGGGTAGGGCGCGCCCTCCACCCTCGTGGAAGCCTCGTGTCATTCCCAGACTGCTTCTTATTTTCCTATTTTCTTAAATATTCCAAAACACAGAAAAAGTGCCATTAGAACTGTTTTGGAGTTGGTTTACTTACCCCACCACGTACCTATTCCTTTTCGAAGTCTAAAATATTCTGGAAAGTATCCCTTATGTATTCCTCCGGGGTTAGTTTTCAATAGCATTAGTTTCAATATTTATAGGATTACCAGAGATATAATATTTAATTCTTTGACAGTTCACCACCCTCGGATTTGAGCCTTCGAAGTTGTTGATTTTTATAGCACCAGAACGATAAACCTCCTCGATGACGTAAGGACATTCCCATTCACAGAGGAGTTGTATAACAATACATAATGGCCTACATTAAACTCATGTTTTTGTATCCTTTTGTCATGCCATCTTTTAACTTTTTCCTTAAACAGTTTGGCATTCTCATAAGCCTGGGTCCTCCATTCGTCAACTGAGCTAATGTCAAATAACTTCTTCTCACCGGCATGTTTGAAATCATAATTGATCTCTTTAATGGCCCAGTATGCCTTATGTTCTAGTTCAAGAGGTAAGTGACATGCCTGTCCATAAACCATTTTATACGGAGACATACCCATAGGATTTTTGTATGCAGTTCTATAGGCTCGTAATGCATCATCAAGTTTCTTAGACCAATTCTTCCTAGATCTATTAATAGTCTTTTGCAAAATTAAATTAAGCTCTCTATTGCTCAGTTCTACTTGACCACTAGACTGTGGATGATAAGGAGATGCAATTCTATGGTTAACATCGTACTTAGCCAGAATTTTACGAAAAGCTCCATGAATAAAATGTGAACCACCATCAGTCATTAAGTATCTAGGGACTTCAAACATCGGAAAAATAACTTCTTTAAGCATCTTAATAAAGGTGTTATGATCAACACTACTACTTGGAATAGCTTCTACCCACTTAGTAATGTAATCAACAGCAACTAAAATGTGTGTATACCCATTAGAGGAAGGAAACATTCCCATATAATCAAAGCCCCAAACATCAAATGGTTCAATAACAAGTGAATAGTTCATAGGTGTTTCTTGACGTCTACTGATATTACCAATTCTCTGACATTCATCACAAGACAAAACAAACTTATGGGCATCCTTGAAGAGAGTAGGCCAATAAAAACGGGATTGCAATACCTTATGTGCAGTTCTATCTCCAGCATGGTGTCCTCCATAAGCCTCAGAGCGACACTTGCGTATGATATGTTCTTGTTAATGGTCAGGTACACAATATCTAATAACACAATATACTCCTTCTTTATAAAGGTGTGGGTCATCCCAAAAGTAATGCCTTAAATCATAGAAGAACTTTTTATTTTGCTGGTATGTGAAACTAGGTGGTATAAACTTAGCAACAATATAATTAGCATAATCAGCATACCATGGAGCAGTATGAGAAGCATTTATCATAGCTAATTGTTCATCAGGAAAGCAATCATCAATAGTGTAATGCCCCGGACACAGCCGCTGGTGGTCGTTACTCCTAGCAGGATCTATACTAGCCCCACAGATCAATACTAGTCTTTTCTGCGCACCTTGTCCTCACTCGTGCACACCCTGGAGCAACTTCCCGGTCGGTCACCCATCCTGAAATTACTCCAAGTTAAGCAAGCTTAACATTGGAGTTCTGTCCGAATGTGCTTCCGAAAAGGAAGGAATTCCTTATTGATATGAGTAGTCCATCATCCCTATTAAGCCATGCTATCACATACACCCCACTCTGAGGAACCGACGTCCTCGTCGGGCCACAGGAACGTTCCCTCTTAGCACATACGTCTGTGCATCTAATCCGATACATGTGCCATATCATGTGCCACGATGGGTCACAAACTTCATGAACAACATGACCGCTCACCTGTCTACAAACATCTGTGTAACCGCGAGGGTCGGCTCTGATACCAACTTGTAACGCCCCGGACACACCTGCTGGTGGTTGTTACTCCTGGCAGGATCTAGACTGGCCCCACAGATCAATACTAGTCTTTTCTGCGCACCTTGTCCTCACTCTTGCGCACCCGGGAGAAACTTCTCGGTCGGTCACCCATCCTGAAATTACTCCAAGCTGAGCACGCTTAACTTTGGAGTTCTATCCAAATGGGCTTCCGGAAAATAAGGAATTCCTTATTGATATGAATAGTCTATCATCCCTATTAAGCCAGGCTATCACATATGGTATCATCGGCACCTCGGGGGATCCCGAGAGAGAGTGGCGGCGACGCTAGGGTAGGATCCCTAGAAATTAGGTGGTTTGTCTAGATATATATATAGTAGGTGGGTTTGACTTAGGGGTATATAGTCCCTCCGATCATACCCGGACGAACCAGAAAAATAGGCTAGGGAGTCCAAATAGGAAAACGATAATAATTTAGGGATGTTTGGGGAGATGATCCGGACCCATCGGTAATGACTGCTCGAGTCGGGTTTGGGACAACTTTCGGACGCGCACGAGTGGTCCGAGCACTATGCAAGGAGGGGTTTCGGGGCCTGGCGGTTGGTAGAGAGCGGGTTGGGCTAAGAAGAGAGAAGAGAAGGAGAGGCCCGATAGAGTCTTCGGACACCGAAAACGTCCGACGTATGACCGACTATAATGCCGCTATATGTTTAACGGTTGGGCTATCGAACGAGCTTCGAATGCGATGAAACTTGGCAGGCGACCTACTAACAACATAACAACACCGCACGCCAACGTTCATCCCATTCCGAGAACATTTTCCAGCCACTTATAAAATAATATTTCAGAGGTGCCGCGGGCATGTGCAAATGTGTCTGGGCTCAGAACGGACAACGGATAGAACCGGGGAACCCGGACGAATGCAAGTTTTGAAAACATGCAGGTGCAATGCGGATTATGACATGGCAAGATGCAACACGCAAATGAATGACATGGCAACAACGCGCGAAACTGGAAGACACCTGGCGCAATGGTCTCAGGGAATTACAACACTCCACCACTACAAGAGGATCTCGTCCCGAGATCTAGGATGGCACCGAAGAGAAGCAGAAAAGGAAGAGGAGAGGTAAACTAAGTTGCTTCTTTGACAAATGAGTGAAACCAAAGAACCTTGAGAGGTTATATCATTTACGAGAAAAGAATACAATGGAGATGAACTAAGTTGAAAACACTTCGTTAGAAAAGAGGAACAAGGAACATTGTGAAAACCTTGTAGGATGAAAGACATAAGAAAAGTGTTACAATGGATAAGAAGTACATGCAAGCAGTCCGGTTGAAATGAGATGTACAAGGCACATTAAAGATCAATTGCGACAACACTCTGGTTAGAAATGGAAGGCATAGAATATGAACTTGACAAGATGAGAGGATACTTGATGAAATCTACAACACACTCCGTGAGGAATTATTGAAAGAATGGCACAAGGGGTAAGAAAGATTTCAGACGGCACTCTGGTTGAGAAGGGAGGCAAAACTTGACAGAATGGGAAGAACTTGAAAATAGGGCACAACACTCCAGTTGAATGGATAAGGAAAGGAAAGAACATGATCTTTGCCAAAAATGGGATGATGGGTCGAAGAGTGCAACATCACAATGCTTCCGGAACGAACGAATATAAGCTAGATCGTTAGGAAGAATGAAAGTAGAAGAAAATGATAAGTTCTACCACCAATGAATTTGAAGGCGTCCTTAGAAAGAAGGATTGAATGGAGTTGTTGAAAATTAAACAACAAAATAATAAGGTTGTTGTGGGCTTATGGAAAACGTCTCAAAATTATGAGGTGAAATTCTGCCACATACGAAAGCAATAGATTGGATTGATATCAACAAGGAGGAGAGAAACTTATTTCACCGGGAGGATAAATGAAGCTTGGGTCATTTATAAGCACCATAAATAGCAACAATCCTTAGGGAAAGCTTTAGGTGAAATATAACCCAAGATAACTCCAACGAAGAGATTGATGGATTGAGAAGAGCTCATGCTCGAACAAATTAATGGGTTTAACTATATCATTCTTGAAAACTGTTGAATCATCACACACGAAAGGAAATTGTCAATAGTGACATAACACCATCTCAAAAGATAAGGTAGAAAGAATTATACTTTGGAATGCAAGAAGAAGAATGCTTGAACTCCTCAAAACAAAATGTGTAGAGCACCATGTTTATTTCAGTATAGCTTGGTGGATCATAACTCCGAGAGAAAATCTTGAAGAACAACTGAAGAATGAGAAGAATCCTTGATGAACCACCATGTAGAGCCTCCATGAAGAAGTCCGGTAAGAAAAGAATGATCAAACAAAAGGAAAGAGAAGTTGAAAACACAAGGTGAAGACTTGCAATGATTTAGATGGAGCTTCGCGACAAGATAATGCGGAAAACTTGGAACTTCGGAAAAGAAAAGATGAAGCTTCTCGAACCGAGAAATGCGATATGATGAACAACTCTGGAAAGAAGAAACTAGATCACTTGGAAGAAACAATAATAAGAATTATGTTATGTGTATCCTTCACCAATTTAAATTGATGACAAGCAACGGATTTGGCATACTACTTATACTCATTGAAAAGAATTAAAAAGACATATAGCGCAAAATTCGGAAGGTCTTCAACGAACCACCGGTAGGATTTAGAAAGAATGAATGAATTGATATGATAACCAAGGAAGAGAACTCTTGAACGAACCACCGTAAGAATTGAAAATGAATGAAGAAAATATGAAGAAACACCGGGAAGAATTATAAAAAGAAGAAAGATACTTGAGAGAATATAAATACATGAGACCAAATAGATCACGAGCTGACTAGAGGGTACTTGAATGATGCACCGGAAGAATTCGAGAATGAGAGCTGAAAGCTAGAATGAATAATTCTGAGAAGATGGGCTACGGAGAATCAAACTGAAAAGACTCCTAAAATGCTCCGGATGGATGAAAACAGTTCTCACAATCGCAAACAATAATGAGAGGATGGCATGAAGCTAGAACCATGAGTCTTGAGAGAAAGGGTAGAATTTAAGAGAAACTATTCTTCGGTCTTCAAATGTTGAGAACGACAACGAGAAACACCACCATGCATTTGTTGAGGCACTCCGGAATGACAATTAGAAAGGTTGAACCAATTATGAAAAGAATTTGAAAGATCTTGGAGAAAGACATTTGACTGATGACAATTCATTCTTACATCAGACATTGAAATCTATTTGAAAATAACTACGGAAAATATTAGAAGAGTCAGGTCAGATCCTGGGAAAAGACCTATGGGTTAGGGCCCACTCAAGAGAAACACCGTTGACGATTTAAAAGAGATAATTCGCCGGTTGAATTAAATAACTTGAATGAGATAACAACCTCGAAATAACTTGAACGGATCGAGAATGGAAACGTGAATCTTCTGAGATATCTTCCGCACTCCGGAACAATTGAATAGCGAGAAATGGGTGATTAAGAGGTGCACTGACATGAGAAAACATTTGAAACGAGGACCGAATATGATCGACAAAGCTGGACTTGAATCCACCAGAGAAGAAAGAGAACGAATAATGATGAACTTGAAGAGCAACTTCAAGAGAACCACCGGGTAAGAACATTGATAGAAAAGAATGGAGAGACTTCCCATCAATAAATGGATACTTGATTAAGAAATATGAGTCTTTGAAGAAAAGGGGGGAGGGTGGGAAAAAAACAAAGACAACATGGGATGGATGAAACAAACACCGTTGATAAAAATGATAAATGATCTTGCAAATGTTGAAGAAATCGACTTAACTTGAAGAGAAGCATGCCAGTTGAGAAGAAATTGAGTTGGCAAACTTGATGATCTAAAGGATTTGCATTCACATCGAAATATGAGATCACCACTTCGAAAAGGTATGGAATCAAAACATGACTTTGAAGCAACTCGAATACCACAACTCAAAACAAAACAAAGGATTGGCTTGCAGGATAAGCCAGAAACAAACATATGATAGATCCCATATCATATCATGTGTCTGTTGGAAGGATATCTTACGTGATACTTGAATTCCCACTTATAAACTCCTGAAACTTTCTGGTTATGCAATCAGGTGTTGGGGAAAGAGGAAGCATAATATCTCACCCAAACTAACAATCCCTACATCCAACTGTATCATGTACCAAGAAACCTTCGGAAATCACCCAAACACATAACCAAGAAACTTCCGGAAATCATGTACCTCAAGCTTTGAAAAGCATCCGTTATACGAGTTATGGCAATACTCCAGAACTCCCGCCCCAGTACTGGGTGGCTGTCGGTGTCAAAACTGGCGGATCTCGGGTAGGGGATCCCAAACTGTGCGTCTATGGCAGATGGTAACAGGAGGCAGGGGACACAATGTTTACCCAGGTTCGGGCCCTCTCGATGGAGGTAATACCCTACTTCCTGCTTGATTGATCTTGATGATATGAGTATTACAAGAGTTGATCTACCATGAGATCGTAGAGGCTAAACCCTAGAAGCTAGCCTACAATTATGATTGTTGCTGTCCTATAGACTAAACTCTCCGGTTTATATAGACACCGGAGGGGGATAGGGTTACACATAGTCAGTTACAAGGGAGAAGATCTACATATCCGAATTGCCAAGCTTGCCTTCCAGGCAAAGGAGAGTCCCACCCGGACACGGGACGAAGTCTTCAATCTTGTATCTTCATAGTCCAACAGTCCGACCAAAGTATATAGTCCGACAGTCCGAGGACCCCCTAATCCAGGACTCCCTCAGTAGCCCCTGAACCATGCTTCAATGACGACGAGTCCGGCGCGCAGATTGTCTTCGGCATTGCAAGGCGGGTTCTTCCTCCGAATACTCCATAGAAGATTTTGAACACAAGGATCGTGTCCGGCTTTGCAAAACAAATTCCACATACCACCGTAGAGAGTAATATTTCCTCAAATCTAATGTGCTGACAACTTTTCATAACATGAAATCATGTCATGGCCCGGCCATTATGAACCGTTTTTTCCCTGCCTGTCACTGTGCATGTTGCGAGGTAGTTTTATTGGCACGTCCTGTCGAAGCAGAGATCGTGTCCCCTTATCACGGGATCCTCATCAATACGGGTGTGGGTAACCCAACCGCGCCACCAATTATGGCACTTGGGGAATAAGTGAGTTTACCAGGCAAGTGGGAAGGCGCAGAATCCATGTTGCCTTTATAAGGGGATAAGGACTCCCTTTCGCACCCACGCTTTCTCCTTCCCGATCTATTCCCCTTTGCCTGAGCTACAGCGCCTGAGCGTTCATCTTCTCCGCCCACAAAGGCCTTCCGAAAATGTTCAGATCCGGAGTAGGAGGCAAGTGGATGGCCTCTACCATCCAGGAGAAGCATATCAAAAAGCTTTGGAGACCGGGTATCTAGCCAAAAGAATCGGCCACCGTCTCCCGACGGCGGGACCGATTGTTCCCACTCCGGAACCCTAGGAGAGGGTTGTATTCCTCCCTCATTTTTCCCGTGGGCTAGGGTTTCCCCTCCACCCATTTGTTCGCAGCATCATGTATTAGTACGGGATTGATTTTCATGATCTATCCCCCAATTCCTTCCTCAACATCTCGACATTCATCGTCATGTGCAAGGATTTTCTCCGCATGTCGCCACACTTCGATCTATGGCTGAAGATCTTTAATGTGAAGCCCAAGGTGGTGAGCGGAAAACACGCCGAGTGCGGGGGCGCTATGGTGAGCAAGATGCCCATTGTCACATGGCCAACAGGTACTTTTAATGATTCCGTCAAAGAGTGGCAATAGCAGTGGTTTTACATCACTAAGCCGCGCGGCAGGGAATGGGCTGCTGCTCCAGAGTTTCGATCCGGAGTTCCTCTGCGGCTAACGTCCTAGCCCAAGAAGGGCCTGAACTGTTCTTGGTCTGATGAACAGTCCGTTCTGCAGACGTGCGTTAAAGATATGGAAAACAAGAATATCAAACTTGTCGATGTAGTCCAGGTGATGTTAGTTCGCCGGATCCTGCTTTGTCAGCACCGGACTTGCAATCTATGGGAATTCGATCCGGCCAAGCACCAGACCCTGCGAGAGCTCTTTGGCTCCTCGCACGAAGACATCTGGAAGGTGCTTTTCAAGTCCGGCAAATCATGGCTGGACTCGGCCGATGACCGCGGGTACCAATTGTCCCGCCCTACAAGCTCGTTAAGTCTTTATGCGTTTTATCCGTATAACCGAAGGGAAATGCTTAATGTGTTTTCCTCAACTTCCCTAGGGCTGGACGAAGAAGGCGGGGTGGATCCATTGTCCGACCCCATTGCCCGAAGAACCAGCTGGCCCACTTCTGACGAAGATGCTGGTCCAATCGCCGTACAAGGCGCCTAAGAAGAAGGCTAAGAAGGAGGCCAAAAAGACCCGGGGCGGCCTTCATCGCCGCAGCACTTCGGACACAATATCCGAAGGCTCCAACATCCATTCTACCTCTGAAGAGGACGAGGAGGAAGAGGAAGACAAATCCCCAGCGGGGGGAAGAAAGAAGAGGGCGGCCTCCATACACTTGGAGGCTGAGTCGCCTAAAAGGGGAAAAGCTCCTCTTCCGGAAGAGTCCACTACCACCGCCGAAAGCAGCTCATCGTGGGATCCCAGGGCTCAGCCCTGGTACACTAGTGAGTATAAGATCCGAACAGGTTTATGCGTCCGGACTCATCATGGCATAATATTTTAACCTTAGCTGTATTTTTTGTAGTCCGGCGAGGTCCCTCACCGAACGATCCTCATCAGAGGATTTGCTGAGCTCGGATGCTATGGAGAGCGGGACGCCCCCGAGGGCCGGAGTCGTGGGGGAGAAGATTCCCATGGGAGTCGGCGGTGGGAGCCATCTTGAATTCGGCTCCCAGCCAGATGCAGTTCCGGAGACCAATACGTCCCCAGAATCAAGCAGGCGGCCTCCCTCAGTTGGAGGGGGCGTGCCTGTTCCACTGGCCATCTCTGTCCAACCAGAGGTGCCTTATGTTTTGTTGGCGGCGCTGAAGAGCGCCTCCATCGTCGATGAGCACCATGCCCTGATGGGTGCGCGTATCTATAATTTTTGATTGCTCCATGCTATATTATCTATTGTTTTGGACATTATTGGGCTTTATTATCCACTTTTATATTATTTTTGGGACTAATCTATTAACTAGAGCCCCAACCCAGAATTGTTGTTTTTTTTGCATGTTTTAGGGTTTCAGAGAAAAGGAATATCAAACAGAGTCCAAACTGAATGAAACCTTCAGGAACATGATTTTCTAAACGAATAAGACCCACGAGACTTGGACCCTACGTCAAGGCACAAGAGAGGAGGCCATGAGGTAGGGGCGCGCTTGTGCACGAGGTAGGAGGTGCACCTGCCTACCCTAGGTGCGCCCTCCACCCTCGTGGGCCCCCTATTGCTCCACCGACGTACTCCTTCCATCTATATATACCTACGTACCCCCAAACAATCAGATATGGAGCCAAAACCATAATTCCACCACCATAACTTTCTGTATCCACGAGATCCCATCTTGGGGCCTGTTCCGGAGCTCCACCGGAGGGGGCATCAATCACGGAGGGCTTCTACATCAACACCATAGCCCCTCCGATGAAGTGTGAGTAGTTTACCTTAGACCTACAGGTCCATAGTTAGTAGCTAGAAGGCTTCTTCTCTCTTTTTGGATCTCAATACAATGTTCTCCCCCTCTCTTGTGGAGATGTATTCGATGTAATCTTCTTTTTGCAGTGTGTTTGTTGAGACCGATGAATTGTGGGTTTATGATCAAGTCTATCTATGAATAATATTTGAATCTTCTCTGAATTCTTTTATTATGATTGGTTATCTTTGCAAGTCTCTTCGAATTATCAGTTTGGTTTGGCCTACTAGATTGATCTTTCTTGCAATGGGAGAAGTGCTTAGCTTGGGGTTTAGTCTTGCGGTGTCCTTTCCCAGTGACACTAGGGGAAGCAAGGCACGTATTGTATTCTTGCCATCGAGGATAACAAGATGGGGTTTCCTCATATTGCATGAGTCTATCCCTCTACATCATGTCATCTTGCTTAAGGCGTTACTCTGTTTTTAACTTAATACTCTAGATGCATGCTGGATAGCGGTCGATGAGTGGAGTAATAGTAGTAGAGAGGAGTCTGTCTACTTGTCTCGGACGTGATGCCTATATACATTATCATGCCTAGATATTCTCATAACTATGCTCAATTCTGTCAATTGCCCAATAGTAATTTGTTCACGCACCATAGAATACTTATGCTCTCGAGAGAAGCCACTAGTGAAACCTACGGCCCCCGAGTCTATCTTTATGATATTAATCTCCTACTACTTAGTTATTTCCTTTGCTCTTTACTTTGCATCTTTATCACAAAAATATCAAAAATATTATCTTATCATATCTATCAGATCTCACTCTCGTAAGTGGCCTTGTAGGGATTGACAACCCCTATTTGCGTTGGTTGCGAGGATTTATTTGTTTTGTGCAGGTACGAGGGACTCGCGTGTAGCCTCCTACTATATTGATACCTTGGTTCTCAAAAACTGAGGGAAATACATACGCTACTTTGCTGCATCATCCCTTCCTCTTTGGGGATAACCAACGCAGGTATTCAGCCAATGTCGAGCCGGCCCCTTGAGTATTAGCTGTAGGTACTTGATGGCATGTAGATCATCCCCGCGAGCCATGTGAATGTGAAGGAAGAAATCCTCTATCCATACTGTGGGGTCTGTAGTGTCGTCTTATGATTCAATATTCATGGGTTTAAACCCTTCTGGGAATTCGTGATCCATTACTTCATCAGTGAAGCATAGGGGGTGTGCGACGCCTCTGTGCCGGGCTATATCATGATGTAGTTCATACGAGTCTTGTGTAACACTCCAAAATTTTTGATTTGGTTTTTATCAAATTCTTTATTTAATTGGAAGGAGAGTATTTAATTTTTTTTAAAAGACTCTCCTTCTCAAAATTTTCATTTGTGACAAATATTTTTTTGGGTTCTTCCCAATCTTGATCTTTGGTCTTGAGGATTTTTCATCTTGTGTTGGCTCAACACAAATAATTTTGGAAGGTTTTTACAACTCCTTTTTTATTAAAAAGAATTCCTAGAAATTATGGATTTATTCTTTCCCATTCAAAAATTCCTCTCTTGCCTTGGCCTATGTAGAAAATCTTCTTCCAAAACCCACCTCCCTACTTTGGGTCAAGTCAAGCATCAAGTCCAGCAAAGTTCAACTTCTCCTAGATTTTTATTTATATTTGTTTTAACCTCAAAATCATTTTCTGTCATTTATTTGGACTTTGCTGGTTTACAAAGGAACTACCAGATTTCCTCTCGCTAGTCCTCTGGATAGTCCTTAGTACCCTCAACCTAGATCCATCAAGATCTGCTGGCCCACAGTTCAAATTTTTGAAAATTTGCCTGCTGCAAGTTTGTACCAGATTTGCCATTTTGGTGAAATTCATTCTTTTTCTTTTCCTAAAAATCTGTGATAATTCAGGCAGTCTCCAGATGCATCAAGAGATCACCTCACCAAGGTTCAGCTCAAGAATTTTTTTTCCACATGCTTAAAACATTTCGTCAAACAGCTAACGTGCACTGTTTCTGTTCAAATTCAGAATTCAGTGTTAAGTTTCAGTGGCAGTGTCGTTTTCTTCAGATCCTTGGCGTCGATCTTGCCAGTGCACGCGTTGGCGCCTTACTCACTACTCCCCCTTCTTATCCAGTGCGCCACACGGTTGCTTGACCGGTTGCGAGCATCTGTGGCGACGTGTCGCGTCAACTCTGGCGCCTCCCGTAGTGGCAGTACCGCCTGTGGCGGCCAGCAGGGGCCAGCCCTGCCATACGGTGCCGTCCAGCACCGCCCACACCACCCTGAACCTCCGTGTGGCCATCCTCTTCTCTGGGCGCGCTGCATAACTACTGCCGTAGCCTGAGAGGCGCAGAACGCGCTCTCTACCGCCGACGAGCCCGTGAGCCCCGTTCCGTCGAAACCACGGGAGCAGGCCAAATCCGACCAGGTGTAGCTGTTGAATGGTGCCAATGGACCAAAACAAAGCTGACCAGTCACCTTAACCTCCCGTCCAACCTCTGCCTCGCCGTAATCGCTCGCCAGAGAAATCCCATTCTCGGCAACCGCCTCGGGCCGGCTATAAATAGAGGCCCTGATCTGGTTCTCGACCCAGCACCTTCCCTCCTCGCCTCAGAACCTCACCACGCTCATCAGAGGGCCTCGGGAGAGCCTTCTGCCCCGATTCCGGCCGCCCCGATCCGCTTCAGGCTCTGGCAAGATTCTCTCTGATGAGAACACCCCCACTTCCCTAACTTTGTCAGCAACCTCCTAGTCCACTACTTCTCCTAACACGAGCCCCAATTTGGTATCTGCAGCCCTCCTCGGTGGGATCCATCATCGCCCGAACCACCGTCGCCGGAGTGGAGGCCGCCATTGACGTGGTGCTTGCCGACGACCAACTCCACCACCCACAGACGTGGGAGAGCTCCGTGAGTCCGTAGGTACTTTCCGTTCCCCCTACCTCACCGTGGATCGATGCCGGTGACCACCGCGATCCTCGGACGCTGGTGTGCTCTATTTTAAACTTTTAAACCTGATGGGTGGGACCCCCTCGTCAGCCTCTCCTCTCTTATTCGAACCGTTTTCTGAAAGTGCCTTCGGGAAAAGTACGTGTTCCCTTTGGGTTGGCGTATTTCCAACCGAAGCATTTTCTGTTATTTAAACTAGCCCCTAGATAGTTTCTGTTTCATCACAGATTAGTCGCTGGACTAAAACCTTTATAACTTTTAAACAAAAGATTATTTTGAGTTGATTCTTTTTCTGTAATATTTATTTTTCTATCTAGTATTTTATCATATTTATTTGAAAAATATTTGGAACAATTTTTATGCACTCACGGTATTTACGTTAGTATCCGATTTCTTTTATACCATAGATACCGAAGGAGGTGACAGAGCCGGAAACTTCACCGAGCTAGACTCCGACTACTCCGAACCAGGAAAGCATGTTTGAACCTTTGATATGATGAGTGTTTTTCATGTTTGCTTGAGTGGTTTTCGCATGGCGTGTTTATATGAGCATTTGTGAAGGTTATATTTCATGCAAAGTAAGCTATGAGCGAGCTTTGATATTGATGCATTCTTATGATGGTGATATAACCTGATCATGTGCTGGCATGATAGGATGCAAGCTGGTATTGTTGAAGCATGCCAGTTTTATATCGACTGTTTAACTACAGTATTAACGTGGATCAAGTCTTGTTCCCGTTCGTCCCCTTCCGTGCAACCACATGTTTCACTGCAAAGAATGCGGTTTAGTAAGTTGCAAACCTCTTTCCTTATAGACACCAAATAGAGGGGCCATGATGAGGGGTCCATGGCCCTGGATTAAAGCCTGTCATCCGGTCAGGGGGGATCGGTGTTTCCGATTGGGACCGAGAGGGGGGCACCCCTTAGAGAGCGCGATATAAATTTGATCCCGTGTACTCGAGGTTGTAGCCTCCCCGTCTTAGAATTTTTCTTGAATGTTGCCTAGGGTGATTCCTTGCAGCAGAATGTGAAATGGGTGTGTACTTGTTAGATGTGTTTCTTCTAAAATACCGTAAACCGAACTAGTCCTTTGTGACTAATGAAATCCGTTGGTTGTGGGTAAAGAGCACAAACTCTGCAGAGTCAAAACCATTCGAGTAACCATGTCCATGATCAAGGACTTTGATCAACATATCAGTGTCAGTCTCAGTGTCAGTCTCAGTGACAGTCTCCGGAGAATAAACATGAAACTAAGAGTTGTAAACCCGGCTGAATGTTATTCCTGTGGATGGATTAACTGGTTTATTATTATGTACTGAGTATTCCATGGGATGATTTACCTTCATGAACTACGTGAATTCGAATGATGAAATATAAGCCCTGTATGTGATGTCGCTCAGACGTCCGACTGTGGCATTCTTGTTACTTACTTTTGGATATAAGCCCCTTATGTGATGTCGCCCAGACGTCCGACTGTGGCATTCTTGTTATTAACTTTCAGATATGAGCCCTTTATGATATGTCGCTCAGACGTCCATCTGTGGCATTCTTGTTGTTTACTTTGGATATAAGCCCTTTATGTGATGTCGCCCAAATGTCCGACTGTGGCATTCTTGTTATTTACTTTTGATATAAGCCCTTTATGTGATGTCGCTCAGACGTCCGACTGTGGCATTCTTGTTATTTACTTATGATATAAGCCCTTTACGTGATGTCGCTCAGACGTCCGACTATGGCGTCCTTGTTATTTACTTTCGTTATGAGCCCTTTTCGAGATGTCGCTTAGACGTCCGATTGTGGCACGCACTGTCATTTACGTTTCAGTATAAGCCCTTTATGTGGTGTCGCCCTGACGCCCGACTGTGGCATGTTAATTTATTTTTCCTTTTGATGCGTCGCTTCAGACACCCGATCGGTCTTCAGCTATTTTGTGGGGATTTCGGGAGGACTACCGCCTGACTTCCTTTCATTTATCGTGCAGTGCAATTTGATTACCTGGGTATGCATTACTAATCTGCTAATGTGCATCATGTTTGCATTTGTTATATCTTATGTCCAAACTGTCCTGTGAGTACATTCAAAGTACTCACCTGGCTTGTTGATTTGGCCAGATGTTGACGAAGGTGATCTTATGGATGAAGAGTTCGATAGCGAGTCCGACGCCTAGAGGAGTCCCAGTCAGTCCCGTGCGATCCTGGAGTTGGTCACTTGTATTATATACGCTTCCACTACCCTAATAAAATCATCAAGCCTCACTCTGGTGCTTGACGAGCTGTAAGATTTTGGAGTCATGCCACCCACTTCGCTGTGACATATCCACCACCACTTTCATTACGAGTCAATAGTTATGCCACCATACACTTTGTGTCATATCTGCCTTTATGTATAATATCGGCGTGCTTGTAATAAATTGTTGCACAACCTCAGCTCAACCTTGTATAATATTTAGTACTTCTGGATTTCTGTATCAAGGATTTGTCTACCAGTGAGGAGGATTCTTCTATACTGGTCTGATATAATGGTCGGCTTTTCAATAAATGTTTTATTGGAAAACCGGTCCTGACAACCTTGGTAGCAGAGCCAGGCAGACTGTAGGAAGCCACTTGGTGCGATCGCTAATCGGTTATTAGCATAATAAGTGCTATTTGAACACATTGCAATTGTAGAAATTTTTTGTTAGTCATCATAAATTTATGAATTAACTATCTGGAATTTTTGTAGATGGTTGGCAGCGACTGTGAGTCACAGGTGTTCGCCAATGTACCTGAGGGGTTTATCAAGCTCCTCGTCTCCATCACCAAGGTCGCGATCGGGCCATCGACTCGTCCGGAGTTCACACTCTACCAGCACAAGATCAGCGACAGCGTGCCTATGCACCAGGCCGCAGTGCAATTCAAGGGAGGACATTCTGAGTCATGCCGCTTCCGATTTGTGGGAAGAGCCATGCCTACGGAGAGGCATGCCATGCAGATGGCTTCCTGCGAGGAGATAACTCGTCTCCGAGATGCTCTTCCTTCGATGAAGGCTCGTCGCTACCGCTACCTCCCATGCCAAGTGCCATACACTTGTCACTATGCGTTCGCTTGCGCTAGGGGGGAGAAAGATGAGGCTATTGAAATGTTGGTTGAGTATCTCAAAGCTCTTGAGGCAGCTTTTGATAACCTCGTGGATGACTTTTTGGCTGCTCGTGTGGACTTCGTGCAGGGCTGTTCCGCCAACAGGAGGGAGCTCCTCCATACAGCACCACCACTGACTTACATCTCGTCCTCAGCATCCTATACACCTGCCATCTTAGTCACCACTCGCCGCCTGCCTACCACTTAGGAGTTTGACCAAGTCATTGCTCCTACTCCAGTCAGTGTTGCACCACCTGCCGCGCCCGCACCAGCTCATCAACCCAGTACTTCGTGCGTGGAGCCTATTAGTGAGGAGGAGGTTGAGACTCCGACATCACTGGGTCTTACCCTCGGCAGGCCGAGGGAAGTTTTTACCATCTCCGACTGAGTGCGCCTAGCAGCCGTGCGATGTACCAGCTTGTATGATATGTTTATATGTATATAGGTTTGGTGAGAAGTAGTTTATGTGCACATGATGTAGGAACTCGGAGAAGTGCACTAGCCTAAATAACATGTCAGAAATGTGTATGCACATCCTGAGTGATGTATTGTATAATTACGGCTTGCGTGTAAGATATGTAGTGAGCAGTCCTTCTCCATACGCAATCAAGTATTTTCTTGAAAAAAAATGAGTTCTTAAAATTCTGCCTTTGCAAAAATTATTTATTTTTGCCACTCAGTTTTTCTCATGAGTTCTGCAAAAATAACCTAGAGTGGAAAATGCCCCATCCCTGGACTCGTTCCATGCCAAGCCCGCCAGAACAAAATTATGGTACCCAGACAAGTAACAATTTCACACAGGGGAAGTCAAGTCAGCAAGGCAGTGAAGCAGCATTTTCTCAAGTATGCCGCCTTTATGAGCAAAGCCAGCAGCAGCATCAAGAATTGATGAACCATGGTATCAATATGGGAAATCACCATGAACCATATCAGCAGCATTCCAAATTGTCGGAACTACAAAAGTCACGTCCCCCAACGTTCTCTCACACTGATAGACCTCTTCAGGCCGATGATTGGCTTCGAGACATTGAAAGGAAGTCAATTATTGCACAATGTTCGGACCGTGAGAAGGTACTTTATGCACCTCACTACCTCACTGGAGCCGCTGCATCATGGTGGGAAAATTTCCTACACATGCACCCCAATGAAAATAACATCACCTAGGAAGAATTTAAGAAGGTTTTCGTGGGGCGCACATTCCCAGAAGCATTATGAAGATCAAGAAAAGGGAGTTTGATGACCTCAAGCAGAGAAGCATGACAGTGACTGAGTACAATAGTCAGTTTACTCAATTATCTTGTTGTGCCAACGAAGAGCATATGACTGAAAATAAAAAGATGGAAAAATTCCTGGACGGTCTGGCACCAGCACTTAAATGCCAGCTGGTCGTACACACCTTTCCGGATTTCAAGACACTTGTGGACAAAGCTATTACATTGGAAAATGAGCGCCGTAGCTTGGAGGATTTTCGCAAGCGCAAAAGGGACAAAACTACTCATGCTCGCAACAATCGGAACAAGACTGATTTTCAGAAAATTGGAGCGAACAAATCCACAACCATTGTTCCATGCCCGAAAAAAAAATTCATGCAAGAGACAAGGATTTTACATATTGCCCAGGCGTTACTTGCTATGCTTGTGGAGAGGAAGGACACTATGCCAAACAGTGCCAAAAGCCAAGAAACCCAGCCCCCAAGCCGAACAACAGTGGAAATAATTCAACACCCAAGCGTAACAACTTCAACCCCAATAACAATCACAAGAAGCGTCACTTTAACCATGTGACCAAGGAGGAAGCACAGAATGCCCCGGATATCGTACTCGGTACGTTCCCTGTCAACACAATACCTGCCATGGTTTTGTTTGATTCTGGAGCTTCTCACTCGTTCATTTCAAACAAATTTGCTTTGCAACATGATTTTTCGATGCTTCCATTGGAAAAATCGATGACCATCAAGTCCCCCGGGATTAAGCAAATCACTCAGAGTTACTGCCAAGGTGTGGTTATTGAGATTGAAGGACTAAAGTTTCAGGCAAACATCATTGTATTGGAAAATAAGGGAATGTATGTTATCCTAGGAATGGACTGGTTAACCACCAACAAGGTATTTATCAACTGCTTCAATCGGACTGTAATTCTTACTCATCATCACGGGAAGACGATAAAATTTGCAGCTCAAGAAAGGCCAATATCACGGTAACCAAGGTTGAACAAGGTGGACATTTCGGAGTTAAGAAAAGTTCCAGTGGTGTGTGAGTTCCCTGACGTAATTCCCGAAGAACTACCAGGCCATGCCACCAGACCGGGAAATAGAGTTCATCATTGAACTAGCACTTGGAACCACCCCCATTTACAAGAAACCCCATAGAATGGCACCATTCGAGTTGGTAGAATTAAAGAAGCAAATAAAAGAATTACTGGACAAAGGATTTATATGGGCCAGCTCCTCACCTTGGGGTTCACCAGTATTATTTACCAAGAAAAAGGATGGGACACTGAGATTATGTATAGACTATCGAGCACTCAAAATGGTCACCATCAACAACAAATATCCGATGCCACAGATAAATGATTTATTTGACCAACTCGCACAAGCCAAGGTTTTCTCAAAAATTGATGTAAGGTCGGGGTATCATCAATTAAAAGTACGACAGAAGATATCCCTAAGCCAGCATTCACCTCCAGATACGGATTATATGAATTTACAGTAATGTTGTTTGGACTGACAAACGCCCCCGCATATTTTGTCCACCTCATGAACAAAGTATTTATGAAATTTATGGACAAATTTGTGGTGGTGTTCATTGATGATATTCTGGTATACTCTAAGACACCAGAAGAACATGCGGAACATCTCAGAATTATACTGGGAGAATTAAGGAAGCATCAATTATACGCCAAATTTAGCAAATGTGAATTTTGGATAAGACAGGTTGGTTTTCTAGGCCACGTATTCACCCAAGAAGGTGTTGCCATGGACCTAGAAAAATTCAAGGACGTACTTGGCTAGAAACCACCAGCCAACGTGACAGATGTACGAAGTTTCCTGGGGATGGCTGGATATTACCGAAGGTTTATTGAGGGGTTCTCCACCATAGCAAAACCAATGACACATTTACTCAAGAAGGATAAGAAATTTGTATGGACTGAAGCTTGCGAGAAAAGTTTCCAAGAACTCAAAAGGAAATTAACAACAGCACCAGTATTGGTTGTACCAGACATACACAAAAGTTTTAAAGTATATTGTGACGCATCCCGGAAGGGCTTCGGATGCGTACTAATGCAAGAAGGCAAAGTAGTTGCATACGCTTCCCGGCAACTACGAAAGCATGAAGAAAATTATCCTACTCAAGACTTGGAATTAGCAGCAGTCATTCGTGCACTCAAAGAGTGGAGGCACTTTTTGCTTGGAAATCGTTGTGAGATATATACGGACCATAAAAGCCTCAAATATATTTTCACACAACCAGAACTCAATTTACGACAACGACGATGGTTAGAATTAGTGAAAGATTATGACGTTGGCATTCGCTACCATGCAGGAAAGGCGAATGTAGTGGCAGATGCTCTTAGTCGAAACCTCAGCTCTAGCAACGACAGTCTACAAAACTTGAGACCTGAATTTCAGCAGGAGTTCGCTAAACTCAACTTGGTGTTGGTCACTGAAGGCAATGTGTCAAATTTGGAAATACAGCCCACCCTAATGGAACAGATTAAGAAGGCTCAGCATGGACACCCCAGCATCGAAGGCATAAAAAGAAAAGTGAGTCTAGGCAACGCCTCAGAATTTGCCATAGACAATAAGGGAATATTATGGTACAGAGACAGACTTTGCATACCAAATATGGAGGACCTCAAACAGCAAATTCTAGCCGAAGGCCACACCGCTCCATATTCAATCCACCCTGGAGGAACCAAAATGTACAAGGACATTCAGGAAACATTTTGGTGGCACGGTATGAAGAGGGATATAGCCACATTCATTGCATGTTGTGATTCATGTCAGTGCATTAAGGCCGAGCACCCAAAACCATCAGGACTATTACAGCCAAACTGGATACCTGAGTGGAAATGGGACGAGATTGGAATGGATTTTATTGTTGTACTACCTCGGTCACGACACGGAAATGATGCCATATGGGTCATCACAGATAGATTAACTAAGGTGGCACATTTCATCCCAATAAAGACAACACAGACCACTCAGAAGCTTGCCAAAGTTTATCTCTCCCGTATAGTTTGTCTGCATGGAATTTCGAAGACTATAATATCCGACAAAGGCACTCAATTCATCTCTAGATTTTGGGATCATTTACAACAAGATCTGGGAACTCAACTAGTATTCAGTACAGCATACCACCCCCAGACTGGAGGGCAAACTGAACGTGTGAACCAAATTCTAGAGGACATGCTGAGAGCATGTGTTCTCTCCTATGGAACCAGTTGGGAAGAAAGCCTGCCGTATGCCGAGTTCGCATACAACAATATTTCCCAAGCCAGTCTACAAATGGCACCTTTTGAAGCATTGTACGGGCGAAGATGCCGTACCCCATTAAATTGGTCAGAAACAGGAGTCAGTCGTATCTTCGGCCCAGACATGCTCTAGGAAGCTGAGGAGAAAGTTAGACTAATCAGGGATCGACTCAAGACAGCCCAGAGCCGACAAAAGAGTTATTATGATCAAAAACATCGTGAAGTTAACTTTGAAATCGGTGAATATGTGTATCTACGAGTATCTCCTATGAGGGGCCTCCAACGATTCAAAGTTAAAGGAAAGCTAGCACCACATTTTATTGGACCCTTCTGTGTGATTGCACAAAGAGGCACGGTGGCCTACCAGCTAGACCTACCTGAAGAACTGTCAGACGTCCACGAGGTGTTCCACGTCTCACAATTGAGGAAATGTGTAAGCAACCCAGAAAAGCATGTATCTCACGAGAACATTGACATGCAACCAGACCTCACCTACACGGAACGTCCAATAAAAATATTGGAGGAGTCCGAAAGGAGGACCCATCAGAAAACAATTAAATTTTTAAGGGTTCAGTGGAGCAATCACACCGAGGATGAAGCAACATGGGAAAGAGAAGATTTTCTTCGGACAGAGTACCCACACCTATTTGAGGATCAGCTGAAATCTCGGGGACAAGATTTTTCCTAAGGGGGTAGGTGTTGTAACACTCCAAAATTTTTGATTTCGTTTTTATTAAATTCTTTATTTACTTGGAAGGAGATTATTTAATTTTTTTTTAAGACTCTCCTTCTCAAAATTTTCATTTGTGACGAGTATTTTTTTGGGTTCTTCCCAATCTTGATCTTTGGTCTTGAGGATTTTTCATCTTGTGTTGGCTCAACACAAATAATTTTGGAAGGTTTTTACAACTCCTTTTTATTAAAAAGAATTCCTATAAATTATGGATTTATTCTTCCCCATTCAAAAATTCCTCTCTTGCCTTGGCCTATGTAAAAATCTTCTTCCAAAACCCACCTCCCTACTTTGGGTCAAGTCAAGCATCAAGTCCAGCAAGGTTCAACTTCTCCTAGGTTTTTATTTCTATTTGTTTTAACCTCAAAATCATTTTATTTCATTTATTTGGACTTTGGTGGTTTACAAAGGAACTACCAGATTTCCCTTGAGTATTGGCCCCAAATAAACTCCTCTGGCTAGTCCTTACTACCCTCAACCAAGATCCATCAAGATCTGATGGTCCACAGTTCAAAATTTTCAAAATTTGTCTGCTGCAAGTTTGGACCAGATTTGCCATTTTTTGTGAAATTCATTCTTTTTCTTTTCCTAAAAATCTGAGATAATTCAGGCAGTCTCCAGATGCATCCAGAGATCACCTCACCAAGGTTCAGCTCAAGAATTTTTTTTCCACATGCTTAAAACATTTCGTCGAACAGCTGGCGTGCACTGTTTCTGTTCAAATTCAGAATTCAGTGTTAAGTTTTAGTGGCAGTTTCGTTTTCTTCAGAACCTTGGCGTCAATCTCGCCAGTGCATGCATTGGCGCCTTGATCACTGCTCCCCCTTCTTATCCAGTGCGCCGCACGGTTGCTTGGCCAGTTGCGAGTGTCGGTGGCGACGTGTCGCGTCAACTCTGGCACCTCCCGCAGTGGCAGTATCGCCCGTAGCGGCCAACCCTGCCATACGACGTCGTCCAGCACCGCCCACACCACCCTGAGCCTCCACGTGGCTGCCCTCTTCTCTGGGCGTGCTGCAAAACCGCCGCCGTGGCCTGAAAGGCACAGAGCACGCTCTCTGCCGCTGACGAGCCCGTGAGCCCCGTTCCGTCGAAACCACAGGAGCAGGCCAAATCCGACCAGGTTTAGCCGTTGAATGGTGCTAGTGGACCAAAACAAAGCTGCCCAGTCACCTTCACCTCCCGTCCAACCTCTGCCTTGCCGTAATCGCTCGCCGGAGAAATCCCGTTCTCGTAAACTGCCTTGGGCCGGCTATAAATAGAGGCCCCGAGCTCGTTCTCGACCCAGCACCTCCCCTCCTTGCCTCAGAACCTTGCCACGCTCATCAAAGGGCCTCGGGAGAGCCTTCTTCCCCGACTTCGGCCGCCCCGATCCGCTTCGGGCTCCGGCAAGATTCTCTCTTGTGAGAACACCCCCACTTCCCTAACTTTGTTAGCAACCTCCTAGTACACTACCTCTTCTAATCCGAGCCCCAATTTGGCGTCTGCAGCCCTCCTCGGTGGGGTCCATCACCACCCGAACCTCCATCCGCCGGAGTGGAGTCCGTCGTCGAAGTGGTGCTTTCCGACGACCAACTCCACCACCCACAGACGCGGGAGAGCTTCGTGAGTCTGTAGGTACTCTCTGTTCCCCTACCTCGCCGTGGATCGACACCAGCGACCACCGCGATCCTCGGGCGGCGGTGTGCTCTGTTTTAAATTTTTTAACCTGACGGGTGAGACCCCCTCGTCAGCCTCTCCTCTCTTATTCGAACCGTTTTCTAAAAGCGCCTTCGGGCAAAGTACGTGTTCCCTTTGGGTTGGCGTATTTCCAACCCAAGCGTTTTCTGTTTTTCTAAACTAGCCCCTGGATAGTTTCTGTTTCATCACAGATTTGTCCCTGGACTAAAACCTTTATAACTTTGAAACAAAAGATGATTTTGAATTGATTCTTTTTCTGTCATCTTTATTTTTCTATCTAGTTTTTTATCATATTTATTGGAAAAATATTTGAAACAGTTTTGAGGCACGCACGGTATTTACGTTAGTATCCGATTTCTTTTACACCATTGAGTGTTTTTCATGTTTGCTTGAGTGGTTTTTGCATGGCATGTTTATATGAGCATTTGTGAAGGTTATATTTCATGCAAAGTAAGCTACGAGTGAGCTTCGAGATTGATGCGTTCTTATGATGGTGATATAACCTGATCATGTGGTGGCATGATAGGTTGAAAGCTGGTATTGTTTAAGCATGCCAGTTTTATATCGACTGTTTAACTCCAGTATTAACGTGGATCAAGTCTTGTTCCCGTTTGTCCCCTTCCATGCTACCACATGTTTTTCTGCAAATAATGTGGTTTAGTAAGTTGCAAACCTCTTTCCTTGTACACACCAAATAGAGGGGCCGTGATGAGGGTTCCATGGCCCTGGATTAAAGCCCGTCATCCGGTCAGGGGGCATGGGTGTTTCCGGTTGGGACCGAGAGGGGGGCACCCCTTAGAGCGCGTGATATAAATTTGATGCCATGCTACTCGAGGTTGTAGCCTCCCCGTCTGAGAGTTTTTCTTGAACGTTTCCTAGGGTGATTCCTGGCAGCAGAATGTGACACTAATAGGAAAAGGGCTATAGATAGGATTGATACTAATGGCGCACCAGGGAAGTAGTGCGCCACTACTATATACTAATGGCGCACCTGTTGGTGATGCGCCATTAGTGTGGAAGACACTAATGGCGCACCAAAAACAGGGTGCGCCACTAGTATTAAATTTTTTTTGCATTTTTCCATACATACTAATGGCGCATCAGGTCGACAATGCGCCATTACTAGTTCTAACTAGTAATGGCGCACCAGGCAGAGAGTGCGCCATTACTGTAATTTTTTTCTTATTCTTTTTTTTTGCAAAACTACTAATGGCGCACCATATCACAGTGCGCCATTACTAGTTTAAACTAGTAATGGCACACTATTACACGGTGCTCCATTTGTATATATATTTATATTTTTTACTTTTTTGCAAAACTTCTAATGGCGCACCACCTGCAGGTGCTCCATTAGTAACCAGGGTTACTAATGGCGCATTTCCTTGTGGTGCGCCATTAGTAACCTGGGACCCCAACAAGATATTTTGGACAGCCCCACACCTACCCACTCACTTTCCCCACTTCATTCCCTCCACCTCCTTCTCCAAGCTTTCGGCTGCCTCCTCCTCCTCACCTCATTTCCACCATAGATTCATCAAAATCAAGTGGTGAAATTACCTTTTTTTGATAGGTAAGTAAGGGGAAAGCTATCTTCATGATGTAGATCTACTTTTTTTCTCCCTAGATCGCTCCAACAACGTGCACATGCACTTTTTGTGGCCTATCTAGATCTATGTATGTTCGTGGTGTTGCATGTGTTTGTGATGTTGCATATATGTTTGTGGTTGAAGGTACCGGTATTTGAAATGCGATAGTTGCCAATATTTTGCCGGAATGTTTTGATTCATTTCCTTTCGGCGAGAATTTTGGTACTTTGCATTCTTTTTGGTCCTATTTTTAGGGAAGGTGATGCCAAATTTTTTCTTGGTTCTAAAATATTGTTTTGCTCTACCCCGCAGGTGACCATGGTCCGCACGATGACTGAAGGCATCGTGAATAGGTTTTTGAGCTCCGCGAAGGCCGAGATGCTTCAAAAGAACGAGACAGAGATAAGATGTCCGTGTCGAAGATGCAAGCTGAAGAGCCTTATTGCGGACCCGGATTCCGGGAAGGTACGGGACCACCTGCTCTTGCGTGGTTTCATGGATGGCTATCGGTGGCAAGGTGATGAAGATGACTATGAAGGCGTCCATGGCAGGGGCCGGGCAAGAAATGCGGAAGGGCAACAAGACAAGTACCACTGCGGCGAGGGCGGGCGAGAAGACAAAGAATCTCCAGGACATGTACATAGTCATCATGTAGAAGATGTCGTACATGATGATGAGGAAGATCAAGACGAAGGCCACGGTCATGAAGATGAAGATGCCGGAGCAGACGACGATGGAGGCTGGGTGCAGGACCCTCATATTCAAGAGCTGCTTCTCAAGCAGACGAATAACGCAAGAGCTGCCGCCCGAGAGAAAGCCAAGCTGGATCAACTGGAGATAGACGTGGTTACTCCATTGTATGAAGGATGCAGGCCCGAGGATACCCGCCTGAAAGTAACGCTCATGGCTCTGGAGATGAAGGTAAAACACAAAATGACCGACGCATGCTTCGACGAGAACATGTCATTCTGGCACGAACGTCTTCCCAAGGGGAACAAGTGCTCGACCAGTTTCGAGGAGGCGAAGAAAATCGTGTGTCGTATGGATTTACCGCACGTGAAATACCATGTGTGCATGAACAATTGTATCATTTATTGGGATGAGCACGTGGAGTCTACCATATGTCCGGTGTGCGGCGTCACTCGATACAAGAAGAGGAAGAAAGCTCCTCGAAAATCAGTGTGGTACTTTCCGATCACTCCTCGTCTGCAGTGGTATTTCACGGACCCAAAGGTAGCAAAGCTCATGCGTTGGCACGCGGATAGGGAGGAGAAGAAGCAGGAAGATGACGGAAATGATCTGGAGATAAATAAAAAAGACAAGATGCTGAGTCACCCTAAGGATGCGAGCCAGTGGCAAGCGTTGAACTTCGAATACCCAGAATTTGGGAAGGATCCAAGGAACATCGTGCTGGGCGCGAGCACCAATGGAGTCAATCCGTTTGGCAGCCAGAGAAGCACACATAGCACCTGGCCTGTGTTTGTGTGGATGTACAACCTTCCCCCTTGTTGTGCATGAAGAGGAAGTACATTCACATGAGTATGCTAATTGAAGGGCCGAAACAACCAGGGAACGACATCAATTTGTATCTGGGGCTGCTGAAGGAGGAGCTAGACATGCTGTGGAAAACGCCAGCCAATACGTGGGACGCCGCAGAGAAAGAATATTTCTGTATGAGAGCCGCACTGCTTGTGACGGTGCACGACTATCTCGGTTACGGATATCTCGCGGGGCAGGCAGTCCACGGATTTTCTGGATGCGTAAGGTGCATGGATGACACAAAGTATCACCAGCTACATAGAGATCCTAGGTCCTCGGAAACCGTGTTCATGGGACATCGAAGGTGGCTTCGCGACAATGACCCGTGGAGGAAACGGAAGGATCTGTTCGATGGTGAAACCAAACCCTGAAAACTCCCGTGTACGAGGAGCGGCGAGGAAATAGACGAGCTGTTGAAAAATTGGAAAGACTGCCCACTGCCGGGAAAGAAGCAAAAGGCGCCAGAGCCGGGAAAGAAGCGAAAGGCGCCAGAGCCGCTGCTGAAGGTATGGAAAACGAGGTCTGTTTTCTGGGACTTGCCGTACTGGAAGATCCACCGTTTGCCTCACAGCCTTGATGTCATGCATATCATGAAGAACGTGTGCGAGAGTCTGCTTGGTACCCTGCTCAACATGCCAGCGAGGACCAAAGATGGGCCGAAAGCAAGGGCAGACTTGAAATCAATGGGCATCAGGCAGGAGCTTCACGCTAATGATGATGATGATGATGATGATGAGGCGAAGCAGGACACAGAAAGTCGTCGCAAAGGCAAAAAGGCTAAGAAGACCGGAAATAACTACCCTCCCGCGTGCTTCACTCTAAGTCAAGAGGAGATCGAGGAGTTTTTCACCTGCCTCCTAGGAGTAAAACTTCCTTACGTTTACGCGTTGAAGATAAGCAGATACCTAGACCCAGCGAAGCAGAAGTTCAGCGGGATGAAGTCTCACGACTGTCACGTGCTGATGACGCAGATACTTCCAGTTGCAATCCGTGGGATCATGGACGCGCATGTCCGTGAAACGCTATTTGGCCTATGCAACTTTTTTGACGTCATCTCTCGGAACTCGATTGGCGTGAGGCAACTCAGAAGGCTACAGGAAGAGATCGTGGTGATACTATGTGAGCTTGAGATGTACTTCCCGCCTGCATTCTTCGACGTTATGGTGCATCTGCTGGTCCATATCGTGGAGGATATCATCCAACTCGGGCCGACGTTCCTGCACAGCATGATGCCGTTCGAAAGGATGAATGGTGTCATCAAGGGATACGTTCGCAACATGTCATGTCCAGAGGGAAGTATAGCCAGGGGCTTTCTGACCGAAGAGTGCATCTCCTACTGCACGAATTATCTAGGCATCGAGAACCCCGTTGGTCTGCCCGTCAATAGGCACCTCGGCAGGCTCGCTGGATGGGGTCACCGTGAGGGTTGCCGCGAAATACATGTTGACTTAGAGGGTCGACTCGCCGACTTTGAAAGAGCAAACCTTGTCGCGCTACAACACATAGACGTGGTCGATCCTCGGGTGGTAGAGCACAAAACCTTTATTGAGAAGACGTACCATGTCCGAGGCCAACACATAGACGTACAAAACCTTTATTCGCCTTGTCACAGGGCGCCGAGCACAACCTGATGACCTATGAGGCGTACGATATCAACGACTACACATTCTACACCGAGGACAAGGACATGAAGAGCGATGGTTATAAGAACTCCGGGGTAGCGATGGAATCCTACACCGGCAACGACAAGGAGAGATACTACAGAAGGATCGAGGAGATCTGGGAGCTGAGCTACGCTGGAGAGAAGGTCCCGATGTTCCGTGTCAGATGGGCCAAGAGCGTCCTAAAAGAAGACCGGTATTTCACCACCATGGTTATAACCGAAGCCAAATCCAAGACCGCGGGCGCAAACGTCGTCGCAAAAAATGAGCCATGGGTACTGTCTTCCCAAGTGAACCAATGCTTCTTCATTACCGACCCGTCAAAGCCCAGTCATGTTGTCGTGAGGAGAGGCAAAAGGAAGATCATCGGAATGGATGGAGTAGCCAATGAGCAAGACTTCAACAAGTACGGCGACCCGAAGATCGAACATGACAACGACGATGAAGTAGCGGCACACACCACAAGAAGAAGCAGGACCACCCTACCTAAAGGACGTCCGTTCCACAGAAGAACTCCATCTGCGAAAAAGAAGGGCAAGAAGATTGTGAACAGATAGCTAGCTAAGATCGATTGTATTTAAATCGTAGTCTTCATTTCTCGATTGTATTTCATGGGCACTTTTTGATATCATGAATATTTTTAAATTTCATGGGCACTTTTTGAATTCATGAGGACACTTGATCTCGATCCCCTCCATCTCGATCTCGATTCCCCCTCCATCTCGATCTCGATCCCACCCGCACCCTCCCCCGCTAGCTAGCTCCACCGCCGCCGACGACCCACCGCAACCCTCCCCCGCTCCACCGCTGCCGACGAGCACCCGGCCCCCCGCACCCCTGGGGGGGTTATTACTTTTTTATAAAAAAATATTACTGTTATGATTTAAACAAGTTTGAACATATTTAAACACAAATAAATATCAAACAGGATTTAAAATGCATAAAAACAATATTGGGGAGCCTGGGAATCGAACCCAGGACCTCCTAGTGTGTGTGTTGGGTATTGACCACTCGAGCTAGTGGGCAGGGTCTGTTGTAGATAGGGTTAGGTTGTATATAACCTGACAAGTTGGGCTAGATTAAATTACATATGGCGCACCCCTCGGTGGTGCGCCATTGCTATGGATGTACTTATGGCGCACCCCTGGGTGGTGCGCCATTGCTAAGCCTCCCCCACACTAAAATCCCCAATCTCCATTTCTCTCTAATCCCTCCCTTGCCTCGTCTCACCCGCGCCTGACCACCACCGCCCACCACTTCTCCCGTGCTCGCTGTTCCCGGCCGTGCTCGCTTCCCCAGCCGCACCCGACCACCTCCCTCACCGTCCCCATCCGCCCGCGCGCGCGCCCTCGCCGTCCCCATCCCCCCGCGGCCCCTCCTGCGTCAACCTCCCTCCCGAGCACACAACTAGGGTTCCTAGCTGCCACCACCGCTGACGGCCCGCCGCCGCGGCGCGCCCAGCCGGCCGAACCCTCCGCTGCCCCGCCTCCGGTATAGGACCCCAGCTGCGCCTCCCCCCATCAAGCAGCCGCTTCCACCAGCGGCGCCCCCTCCATGGAGCAGGCGCTCCTGCCCAGCAACGCTGCCGCCCGGAGCTACGCCGGCGACCAGTCCGTAGGCAGGTAGCTACCACTCCTTCGTCCTTCCTCCCTCTTCCCTCATCCCCCCTCCCTCCTTCCTCTTGCATCCTCTGTTCAATTTTTTGCTTGCTGCATGATTTTTCCAGAGCATGCTCAAGTTTACATGTGAAAGGATTGTGCTTGATAGGTGTTTGTGATAATGCCTCTAAGGGAGGGGGCATCGCGTCATTAGTCTCTGTATCAGAGTCTTTTTTTCCTAGCCGTGTTGTCACCGAAAAATGCAATAAATTCTCATGGTTCGAAACCTTTGATACTTGGCTTCTCCAAATGAGAAATTTATGCATGTAATAATTGGTTTACCTTAGTTTGCAGAAATATGAAATTAAGCCTTACTTAGTAACAATGTTTCAAGAAGATCAATTTGGAAGCTCTGCTTCACAGGATGCCTTCACACACTTGCACATATCTTTCTAACTCATGCATTATTTCATCTATTAGACACTTCAAAGTGATGGCTATTTCCTTTACCTTAGAGGAAAAACAAAATAATATCTTCTACTTTGCCTAGAGGAAATATAATTTCATGGACTACTTGTTATATCAAATTTTTAGCTAAGTTTTGTCTCCCTGCGAAAATTGGGCAAATTCCTTCTCAAAATCACATGTTTTAACTAGGAAGAACCTGAGACACTATGGCATCAACACTTGTAAGAAAAGAAATAGCAGGAGAATGAAGATTATATTAAAAAATGGTATTGGTAGTGGTAAACAAGCATATAATCCCTCCGAGGTAGTAACAATAACTTTATGTAGGAGAGTGAAAGAAGAAGCATAGGAGATCAGGTTCGATCACGGTTGGAGAAAATTGAGGCGTTTGTTGGCTCCAAGACAGTGATACAGGTATATACATGTGCTCTGCTTACTTGATCATATAGAAGATTTTCATATAAGAGTTACGTTTCAAGTTGCAGAACCTTTTCATATAAGTTTGCTTCCAAGGAGTTGTTCTCTGTCTGGTCCAATTCTGAAGAAATAAAAAGTGAATAGTTTGTTTGTTCCCTGTGTGGTCGCTCTATTTTTCGAGTACTGACATTAGTTATGTTTGTTAGCAGCAAGATATTTAAAGGAAGCTTGTTCTTTTTCAACTGTTCAACTGATGCCATGATACTGAATATAGTAGTTGAAAACCCTATTTGTCTTCCTGATCGTGAAAATTTCATGGGTGCTATAAAATGTGCAGGTGGTGAGCTGAGGCTCAGCATACAACTTGTTTGGACTAACCAAGAGGACGAGGTATGTTGTGCCCAAGCTAAGTGACACGTACACGCCAAGTTTTCTGTTATATAATTACCTGTTAGTGCTTAGTTAAACTGCATGATACGGCCATAGCAGATGGATGGTACTAGGTGTTGTTTTGTTTCTTGCCAATGTATTCAGAGAGCAGATGTGCCACTGCAGATTTCTTTTCTTGAAGGCAGCTCACATAAGTTGAGCTACAAGTGAACAACTTGCTGCTGTTAGATATGGAATGGAAGCTCACCTAAGTTGAGCTGATTTTTGTCTATATGAAAGCAGAGGACCATATGGTCTGTGGCCTTTTCATCCATATGAAAGTAGAGGCACATTGTGGTGCTAGTTTGCTGGGTTTTATCTCCGACCATCGTGTCGTGATGAATTTGCAGGTACCCCGAGAGGCCCTTGAGTTTGCCGGAATGTCGATTAACTTCCGTTCCGGCAAATTTGGGTACTCCATATGTCCTATTTTCAGCAAAGGTCATGCTGAAATTTTCCGTGAATTTTAGCATGACTTTGCTAAAAATAGGACATATGGGGTACTTGCGATAATGCATGGGCCGGGGTATCTTAGTACTTAATTAAGTATGATCAACTACCCCTTTATTCTTCCTGCATTAAACCATAGGTGGCAATAGAGCCAAGTGATTAGGCCCAACTTAGAATTCTCCTTAGCATCGATAAACCCTAGATGATAAACCCAACATAGGTGGCAATAGAGCCCAGTGATTAGTGCCTAGTGATTAGGCCCAACCTAGGGTGCCTCGGCATCGATAAACCCTAAATGATCAAAACTTAACTTGGCTGCCCCGGATGCCTCGGTGTCGATGAGAACCTAAATGATGTACGCTTAGGCTTTTAGGGTGGCTCGGCGTCGACAAACCCTAAATTATGAAAGCTTAGGCTTTTAGGGTGCCTCGGTGTCGACAAACCCTAAATGATGAGACCATGATCTTGTTCCATGACAATAACCAACTTTTTGACCAAACTTTTTTCCTATTTAGAGCGAAACATGGCCCACAACGATGAGGCCGGTGGTTCGGGCGGCAAGCCATTCTGGGAGCTGTCCCAGGAGATGGAGGAACAACCTCACCGCTATGAGGACACCGCGGAAGACACCGATCCTGATTACACAACCCCTAGTGGCATCGGGGATGACACCACTGATGGTGCCGCTGAGGATGCCACCACTGATGATGGCGGCGCACACACAGATGGCAGCCAACCGAAGAAGCAAAGGAAGGACCAGCGCCCGAATGCGCTCTGCACCCTCAAGGAGGAATTCACTCAAGTGGACTCCGACGGGAATCCAACGGAGCCCAAACATATAGTCAAGGGGCACTCACTTCAGCTCTGGTGCATTCTCCGGAGCACCGTCGCGATCAACACCGAGAACCTTAGGCATAAGGACCGAGGGAATTTGCGCAACCTCCTCTTCATGAAGCTGCACGAACGACACAAGTTCCCCGCCGAATTTGAAAACACACGCCTCTCAGTGAATAAAGTGAACAGTGCCGCCCTCACGAAGATGAGCACGACCCTGTCTACTTGGAAAAGCATTGTGAAGAGAATGATTGATAAAGGTGATAGTTTTGAGAAGATCATGGCGAAATATCCTTTGATGAGCGAAGTTGAGTACAAGGAGTTCATGAGCAAGTGCGAGAGCAGTGCAACCTCCGAATCAAGTCAGTGGGGGAAAGAAATGCGGGAGTTGAACTTAGGGGAACACAAACTCGGTCCCAGCGGTTACAGAGTGGCGGAGCCTATATGGGACAAGGAGGACGCGGAGCATGCCGAGCAAGGCCTACCGCCCCGCTTCGAGAAATACAGCGGTGACAAGTAGACCAGGAACTATGTCAGGGCCCGGTACAAGGAGGACCCGATAACAAAGGAGCTTACCACGGATCCGAAGACTAGGGCGCTTGAGCTTCTTCTGGTAAGGAATACACCCCCGTGTAATTAGATCCATATGGTTGCACTCTAATTAATCGCCAATATTTCTAAATGGATCACGTTCCTTTCGCAGGACACTGAAAGCAGTAGCGCGGGGTCGTCTAAGAGCTCCCCTTTCGACACCCCTTTAAATAGGGCGTTGAACGTAATGAAAAACAAGGAGAAGCTCACTAAGACGACATCAGCTGGTCGTGTGGCCGGCAAAGGCTTGTCCACAAAATGGGGGTCATACTAGACCGCTGGTGTGCGGAAGGAGAAAAAGACCAGCTCGGAAAGCCAGACGCGCGAGGTTGAAGAACTCAAGGCACAAGTGGCGCGGATTCCGGAGGTTGTCAAAGAGCAAGTACAACAACAACTTGGAACGACGCTCAACGCCATGGTGCCTACGTTGATTCATGGGCTGACGACGTGGATTGCGGGCGGCCAACAGGGGCCTCCCCCGATTCCCAGCTTCACGGCCGGCAACTCCCACAACACGCAGGCGGCGCCATTGGTGTCTCCGGCGGCGCCATTGGTGTCTCCGGCGGTGGCGCCATTGGTGTCTCCGGCGGAGGCGGTATTCGTGTCTCCGGCGCCGGCATGGGCATTGGAGCTTAATGCACCCGGGTGTACGCCAGCCGGCACCTCGCCAGCAAGCGCCCCCTCTGTTAGTTGCACGCCCGCCATTGGCGGTGCCTCGACATTAGCCGAGCTCGACGGCATCACGGTAACCAAGCCTCTCGGCCGATGACTTCATCTCCTTGCCTTTGACTGGGCATCCTTGACGCCCTATACATGTTTTCGCAGGGCACCGCCGACGTTCCTTGCACTCTTCTGCATTTCGTGGGCGCCGAGTTGGTCGATGTCTCCAAGGGCAGAATCGTTCAACCGGGCAACCCCATGTTCCATGGTAATCCGATGCCACCCACAATGTATAGGGTTGAAGTGGTTCGGGTGCTGCCAGGCTGCGATGAGCTGTTACCTCCGATTCGACCCGCTGGGGCCGATGAAGAAGATGAGATGACCCTCAGCACCTGCGTAAACTGGCACCTGCTTTGGCCGAAGAGCCAGATTCGTTTCGGGGCGGGCGACACCACCCCACAGACAAGACCGCCAGTCTTGCCGGCGCCAAGCCATGGCAAGAACGCCGCAACACTACCGGACCTACCGGATATCCCTATGGCACAGGATCCGGACAGGCCTATGGCACAGGATCCGGACGGCGACCACAACGACCACGGTACATTTACCAAAGTTGATAAGTACTTTGCCGAACATGGGTACGCTGACGAGTTCTGCGGGCCTCTTTCTCAAGAACCCAACCAAGACTACCGCGATCTAGCTGGTACGGAGGAGAAATCCAATTGCAACAGGCGTCGTCTCGCGTTCAGTTCTCAATACATGCCTCCAGCTCCCGCCTTCACCGAGCCTCAGATAGCTGATGTGCGAAATATTATCAGCCCCAACACGCTCAAGAAGGCGGTCTGTGAGCAGAACTCGGTCCCATTACAGGAGATCAAGAAGAAGGGACAGAAACGAAAGACTAACAAGGGCGCCGGTGCGAGCCAGCCATGCTCAAGACGGGCCACCTTCACCTAAGGATATCTCGAGGAGGGTGCATGTGGCAGGTAGGGCGATGCTACCGCCAAATATGCTGAATCCTGCAACCGGTGCTATGCGGAGTCTGCACGATAGAGTTCTTTCTTTGGAGAAGCGGCGTCTCAGAGAGAAGGATGTGGCATACTCGGTTTTCTTGGCCAAGGTGCCAGAGGGCAAGGGCTTTGTGGATGGCGACATCAGGGGTATGATCGTCCTGCGGTTTGATGACATCTTTGCTATGTTTAACCCTCATCCGCTGCACTACACCTTCGTTCGGCTGTTTTCGCTGAGGATGGAGATGCGGATCATTAGAGATAAGACCCCGGACATCGTGATAGTCGACCCCTTCTACATGCATGCCAAGCACTTGAGCAGCGCTCGGGACCGCCAAGTTGCGAGTTCACACCTCAAGGGCGTCATTCTGGCAAACCCAGATAAGGATAACTTCCTTGTGGCTTACTTTCCCGAGTAAGTCATCCCTTAACCGCCCCGTAACATATGATTTCTTAGATTTTGATCGTTCTTTTTTTTCTAACATTCCGTGTTCTGTGCAGTGACACACATTGCACACTCATCCTCTTAAGCCCGAAATATTCCATGGCCACGTATTTAGACCCGAACCATAAATCCAAGATAGACTACACAAATGTCAAGAAAGTTCTTGATGATGTTCTCCCCGCCTACGCCAAATCTGGAGGCACCTTCACCAGGGCAGTTCGTAAGTACGGCAAGCACATGTTCTCACACAATACGAAGTTCTGCTGCGTCAAGCAGCCGCCTGGCGGTCAGAAGGATGCCTACTACGCCCTCCATCACATGCGGGCGATCGTAAGGGACCATCATCAACATCTGCTACCAGATAATCTCAAAGATTGGGCCGCGAGCTTGTCGGCAGTCCAGGACGCGGACCTCAGACAAGAATTCTTTCGCATCCAGTCGGAGTTTGCGGACATCATCCATCAAGATGTCCATCATACCTCGGGGCAGTTCTTCCTCAGATATCAACCATCCAACAGTGAGATAGATGAAATGCTACAAATGCAGGGTGACAACGACCGCGATTTCATGACCATCACGACAGACGGCGGCTTCATCCACCTTCCTGTCCGATGAGTTGAGTAGAAAGTAGTGAGTAGTTCTGAAACATTAATTGGCTCATGTTGTAATTATACTTTAATGAATTCATATGTCTCTTTGGTTTGGACAGTCGTTCAACTTAGATGTAATCGATGCTATTTATTAGTAGGACCATGAATCGTGCTATTAATATCTTGCTTTTCTCTTCCGATCCTTTTGTTGCATACTTACATATTGCTTATGTATTGTCTGTTGTTTGGCTTGTGCATAGAGATTCTGTCGTATGTCGTGTACAAGGGTAAGGTTCCCGGAGTCTACGACGACTGGGAGGAGTGTCGGAGACAGGTTCATCGTTTCATAGGTAATAGTTACAAAGAGGAGGGAGCGTTGGAGGAACCGAATGAAGACCAGTTTGATCGCGATGATGCTCATCGTGATGACCACAGCTCTCTTCTATGTGATGGTAGTTTAGATGATCGATATCGACTTGTAATGTGAAGACAAACTCGATACTCGCAGTCTTGAGACTTGTAATGTTTTATCTTTGTTCGGTCTTTTTAATTCGGAGACTAATATGATGAATTGTATTCGGAGACTAATCTTCTATTGTATTCGATGAATCTGATGTTGCCATGTGCAGCTGTCTATATTCTGTCTAATAGTATATTTTATATTCTGTCTAATAATATATTTTGTAACCTGCGCAAAAATCAAAAAAGGAAAAAAAACCAAATATTCATACTAATGGCGCATCAATACCAGGTGCGCCATTAGTATGCCAGAGGATACTAATGGCGCATCAACAGAGAATGCGCCATTAGTATGACAAAGCCATGCTTCCGTATGGCCCCCAGGGAGGCACACTAATGGCGCATGCTGTTACATACTAATGGCGCACTAGTTGGTGCGCCATTAGTATACCAGATACTAATGGCGCACCTGTGGTGCGCCATTAGTAAGATATACTAGTGGCGTGCTACTAATGGCGCACTGGTAATGCGCCATTAGTAGGCAAAACCAGTGCGCCATTAGTAGGCCTTTTCCTAGTAATGTGAAATGGGTGTGTACTGGTTAGATGTGTTTCTTGTAAAATACCGTAAACGGAACTAGTCCTTTGTGACTACTGAAATCCGTTGGCTGTGGGTACAGAGTACAAATTGTGCAGAGTCAAAACCATTCGAGTACCCATGTCCATGATCAAGGACTTTGATCAACATATCGGTGTTAGTCTCAGTGGCAGTCTCAGTGACAGTCTCTGGAGAATAAACATGAAACTAAGAGTTGTAAACCCGGCAGAACGTTATTCCTGTGGATGGACTAACCGGCTTATTATTATGTACTGAGTATTCCTTGGATTGATTTACCTTCGTGAACTACTTGAATTCGAATGAGGAAATATAAGCCCTGTATGTGATGTCGCTCAGACGTCCGACTCTGGCATTCTTCTTACTTACTTTTGGATATAAGCCCTTTATGTGATGTCACCCAGACGTCCGACTGTAGCATTCTTGTTATTAACTTTCGGATATAAGCCCTTTATGATATGTCGCTCATACGTCCGACTGTGGCATTCTTGTTATTTACTTGGGATATAAGCCCTTTATGTGATCTCGCTCAGACGTCCGACAGTGGCATTCTTGTTATTTACTTTTGATATAAGCCCTTTATGTGATGTCGGTTAGACGTCCGACTGTGGCATTCTTGTTATTTACTTATGATATAAGCCCTTTACGTGATGTCGCTCAGACGTCCAACTGTAGCATCCTTGCTATTTACTTTCGTTATGAGCCCTTTTCGAGATGTCGCTTAGACGTCCGACTGTGGCACACACTGTCATATATGTTTCAGTATAAGCCCTTTATGTGGTGTCGCCCTGACGCCCGATTGTGGCATGTTAATTTATTTTTCCTTTCGAGGCGTCGCTTCATACACCCGATCGGTCATCAGCTATTTTATGGGGATTTCGGGAGGACTACCGCCTGACTTCCTTTCATTTACCGCGCAGTGCAATTTGATTACCTGATTGTGCATTACTAATCTGCTCATGTGCATCATGTTTGCATTTGTTATATCTTATGTCCAAACCGTCTTGCGAGTACATTCAAAGTACTCACCTGGCTTGTTGATTTGGCCAGATGTTGACGAAGGCGATCTTATGGATGAAGAGTTCAATAGCGAGTCCGACGCCTAGAGGAGTCCCAGTCAGTCCCATGCGATCCTGGAATTGTTCACTTGTATTATATGCGCTTCTGATACCCTAATAAAATCATCAAGCCTCACTCCGTCTCTTGACGAGCTGTATGATTTTGGAGTCATGCCACCCACTTCGCTGTGACATATCCACCACCACTTTCATTACAAGTAAGTAGTTATGCCACCATACCCTTTCTGTAATATCCGCCTTTATGTATAATATCGGCATGCTTGTAATAAATTGTTGAGCAGCCTCATCTCAACCTTGTATAATATTTAGTACTTCTGGATTTCTATATCAAGGATTTGTCTACCAGTTAGGAGGATTCTTCTATACCGGTCTGATATAATGGTTGGCTTTTCAATAAATGTTTTATTGGAAAACCGGTCCTGACATCTTGTTTGCTGTGTTCGGCCCGGCCGGATTTGCTTTCAGTATATCCGGTGTGACGGTCGTTGTCACGCGTTGGGGCGCGCCCCCATGATCCATAGATCGATCTTTTATTTCCTGATTTGTTTCCCAATACTTCTCACAGGTCCTGCGTGTTGCGCCGGGCCTTGGTATTTTTGTCTAACTAGCGACGGGGTGCGGGCTGTACTTCGGCCTGATATGCCGCTTTTTCCCGTCCATGAGGTGGTCGGTCAGCCGCATCATACGCTGGGAGCGTAGGCTTCAATGCTTCCTCCTATAGTTGGGGTAGCAACCTGCGTTTTGGGTAACTTTTGGTTGGGTGCTCGAGTTCACTTTCCTCGGCCGCCAGGACCTCAGTCCATCTATCTACTAGCAAATCCTGGTCAGCTTGAAGCTACTGTTGCTTTTTCTTCACGCTTTTTGCTGTGGCCATAAGCCGGCGCTTGATGCGCTCCTGTTCGGCGGGATCCTCAGGCACGATAAATTCTTCGTCGCCGAGGGTCACCTCACCTTCGGAGAGAGGCATGTAATTGTCATCCTTTGATTCTCCGTCTGCTGCCTGTTCCTTAGGGCTGGCTTGCCCATCTTCCGGCCCGAAGCCTGGCTGGAGGGGGTTGTCTTTGTCTTCGGCATTATCCGCAGCGCTATTGTCTCTTGTGCCGGTATCGCTGCTTTTGCTATGATGGGGCTTAGGGCGGCGCCGATGACGCTGGTGCTTAGATTCCCTCTCAGGGGGATTATCCTCTGTTGCCTTATCACTACAAGAAATATGTAAACTAGTGACCTTCTGTCAGTGGTCCTGGAAGAATTGGTCATAAATCTATGACCATTTGAGACCAATTGGTCAAAAGCTGTTCGGGGGGATCCAAACCCTAAACCATTGCGACCATTTTGGTAAGAAAGGTCATAATTTCCTTACACGAAAAGGTCATAAAGCAGACAACACTTGTCCCCTGCCTTATTTCTAGCTGATCATGACCAATATAGATGGTCATAACCTTGTAAATTCTGGTGGATTGGTATGACTTGGCGCCGCCTCATCAGTTTTGCCTATGTGTCATGTCCATGTGTCAATTTTTTGCCCTAGGTTGTGAAGCAACCTATATTTCTGTCATTCCCAAAATTCCCAAATAAATCTCATAAATTATTTGGGTCATATCTTCATCAAATATGTAAAAATCCTTCCTTGCCTAGTTCAAAACTAATTCAACAATATTCATTTTCCTATTATGTTCACAACAACACTTTATGAAGGAAGTGCTATTTGTATATTCTTGGCTGCCCTCGGAATTTTTGGGCACTCTTTCCTATCCAAATTATTACAGCATGACAAAATTCAGCTCCATTTGCCTAGCAAATCTTCTTCGGCAAATTTCCAAAGTTTTTGTGCACCTTTTTTATATATCGAAATGACATGAAATTTATACAGTTCCTTCATATGCCCAAATTATCACCCTCCTCCAAATTGCAGCTCAGTCAAATCATCTATGTGAGCCCATGTTCAATTTATATTTTATGGCCAAATTGGCACATTGCAAAGCAAGTGTTTAATAAACCCCTCCTATTACCCTCAAATTTTTTGGGCACTGTTCCATACCCAAATTATTGCCACATGATAATATTCAGCTCAATTTTCCTAGTAAATCTTTCTCCGGAAATTTCGGAAGTTTCTACCTCGAGAGAAGCTTTGTGAAGTAGGTACTAGCTAGGGTTATCCAAATGATCTGAAAATTTACCAGTGCATGACCATACCTATGTAACTTAAGTACACCAATTTTGAGCTCATTTCATTCATCCAATCTCTCTCACTAGTTTTCCCAACTTTCTGTCCATAGAAGAGCATTGTGAAGGAAGTACTACTTTAGCATGTCCATATGGTATCAATTTTCTACAATGCTTTTCTATGCCCAAATAACCACCCTCCACCAAAATTCAGCTCAATCCATTCAGTATTTTGAGCCGAGCTTCAACATTCATATTTTTGTCCAGCGTGGTACTTTGCAAAGCAAGTACCACCTAGGATCCTCCTTTTGAGTTAAAAATTTGTGAAGACATTCTCCTTAGTAGATGATCATCCTCAGCCAAAACTCATGCCCATTGGCCATGTGCATTTCTCGTACCGCTAATCAAACACTTGGCTGCTAATTCATCTTTGAGCATAGGTCTGTCTCCTCGTGAGATTCTTCTGTTGAAATTTTCTTCCTGGCACCTACCTAGGGAGTGCCCAACCCACTAGACATGCCTAGGCCTCCCAGAACGCATGTCAACACCAAGGTCACGCGGTGACCACGCGGCGGGCATGCGAGTTTACGCGCTTTGGAATTGGGGCCCTGGGCCACATCCAACCCTTGACATATCTCCACCAAACCATGTATTTATGATTAAATAGATACTTATGTAACTAGAAATGATTTTTGAAAAAAGAGAGCAAATAATAAGGTAGATGCAGCTGAAAATTGACCCGCTTCCTGCTGAATCGGCAGAAATTTGTCTTTTTCACAAGTGGTGGATCAAAACTTTTGACACCAAACCATTTTTCAAATTATTCATTAAATATGGCCTAATATTTATAAAAATTATTTGGTCCAATTTTGCAACAAATATATGGTAACTCCTTCACAAAAAAACTCATTTTGGGCATTCAAAAAATGGAGAATGAATTTTCCGTGCAAAGAAAATGAAAACTCCCTTAGGCAACATTGTTTGGAATTCCAAGATGCACCCTTGTGCACAATATGAGATCATTTGAACAAACTATGCCATGAATGTGGCCATAAGTTTGATCATTTGGCTTGAAAGTCGTGAATCTTCACGCATGATAGCTCATTTCTGAGAACACTTTTTTAAAATAATTGCCATATTACTAGTTTGTTATTTTTCCTAGAAACTTGGCACATATAATGACACAATGTGAAGGTTTCCCAATTTTTTGATTTTTTTTGAATTTTTTATGCCCGTTTCTAAATGCGATGAAAACGGCGGGTTTGACCGTTCCTAGCTAGTGCTTGAATCTTGGAAAACTTTTGATGTTTCTATGATTAAATAGATACTTATGTATCTAGAAATGATTTTTTGAAAAAATAACGAGCAAACTATGAGGCAGCTGCAGTTCAAATTTGACCCGCTTCCTATCGAATCGGCCGGAATTTGTCTTTTTCACCAGAGGTGGATCAAGGCTTTGGACACCCAACCATTTGGTCAATTGTGAATCAAATATGGCATAGTATTTTAGAAAAATGATTTGTTCAAATTTTGCAACAAATATATCGTAGGTCCTTCACAAAAAGAACTCAATTCGAGCACTCGTAAAATGGAAAATGAATTTTCCATGCAAAGAAAATAAAAATTCCCTTAGGAAAAATTGTTTGGAATTCCAAGATGCACCCTTGTGCTTGATATGAGATCATTTGAACAAACTATGCCATGAATGTGGCCATAAGATTGATCATTTGGCTTGGAAGCCATGAATCTTCACGCATGATAGCTCATTTCTGATAACACTTTTTTAAAATAGTTGCCGTATTAAAAGTTTATTATTTTTCCTGGAAACTTGGTCACATATAATGACACAATGCGAAGGTTTTCCATTTTTTTGATTTTTTTGAATTTTTCAAGCCTGTTTCAAAATGCGGTCAAAACGGCGGGCTTGACCGTTCGAAGCTAGTTGTTGAATCTTGGAAAATTTTTGATGTTTATCTGATTAAATATATACTTATGTACCTAGAAATTATTTTTGGAAAAAATAAATGGAAAACTATGAGGCAGGTACAGTTCAAATTTGACCCACTTCCTGCTGAATCGGCGGAAATTTGTGTTTTTCACCAGAGGTGGATCAAATCTTTTGACACCAAAAAATTTGGTTAATTTTGCATTAAATATGGCCTAGTATTTTCAAAAATGGATTTGGTGCAATTTTGCAACAAATACATGGTAGGTCCTTCACAAAAAAAACTCATTTCAGGCACTCGGAAAATGGAAAATGAATTTTCTATGCAAAGAAAGTGTAAACTTCCTTAGGAAACATTGTTTGGAATTCTAATATGCACCTTTGTGCATGATATGAGATCATTTGAACAAACTATGCCATGAATGTGGCCATAAAATTGATCATTTGGCTTGAAAGCCATGAATCTTCAAGCATGATAACTCATTGTTGAGAACACTTTTTAAAATAATTGCCGTATTACAAGTTTATTATTTTTCCTCGAAACTTGGTCATATATAATGACACAATGCGAAGGTTTTCCAATTTTTTGATTTTTTTGAATTTTTATGCCCATATCAAAATGCGGTCAAAACGGCGGGCTTGACCGTTCCTAGCTAGTGGTTGAATCTTGGAAAAATGTTGATGTTTCTATGATTAAATAGATACTTATGTACCTAGAAATCATTTTTGGAAAAAATAAAGAGTAAACTATGAGTCAGCTGTAGTTCAAATTTGACCCGATTCCTACTGAATCGACGGAAATTTATCTTTTTCACCAGAAGTGGATCAAGGCTTTTGACACCCAAACATTTGGTCAATTGTGCAAAGAAAATGAAAACTTCCTTAGGCAACATTGTTTGACATGTAACTATTTTGTCAATTTTACATAAAATCTGGTCTAATATTTTTGAAAAATGGAGTTGTGCTATTTTGGAACAAATATTTGGTACCTTCTTCACCAAAAAAAGAACTTTTTATGCACTCAAAAAATGGAAAATCATCTTTTTGTGCAAAGAATATGAAAGTCGTCGAACTATGGCATCGTTTTCCATTCTAAGATGCACACTTATGAAAAAACGAGATCATTTTGACAAACTATGTCATTGTTATGTTTAAAAAAATTCAAAGCTTTCACGCGGATCACCAAATTGGATGCAATCTTAGCCATCCATCACACATCCATCCAATGGTGGA
>NC_041380.1:1570297-1628503 GCF_002162155.2 Triticum dicoccoides
CCCGCCGCCGATCTCCACTCCCCCAAACCCAGCCCCAGCCCCACCAGCGACCTCCGCCTTCCACTCCACCCTCTCCTTCTCTCCACGGCTGGCACCACATACTCTCACACTTTCTCCGCTCCGCTCCTTCCTCCCATCAGTTCGGATCCGGTGCACGCGTCCCCAACCCCTGATGGCTCTCACGCCACACCTGCCACTCCAGCTCCCCCCCATGCGGTCGCCGCTGCCCACCAGTGCCGTGCGCTCATCTCGCCGCGCCGCACTCACTCCTGTCATTGCTGCGCCGGCACAGACGTGGGTAAGGTGTGGGCGAGGTGGGTGTACCCGTACGATGAGAACGAGCCGAGGTGGCAGGCGCGCTGGAGGAGCACCACACGTTCCGCACCCCGCTCATGGTCTTCCAGTTCATGATGGAGCTGCAGGTCGGCGGAGGAAGATTTGGCTGGTAAGATGGTAAGCTGGTGCTGCAGGCTGGTTCGGTGATTCAATTCATGCTGGTGCGAGCGTGTCGTTGATGCTTTCTGTTTTTTTTGCTCAGGAGGGGCGCAAGGCGACGGCGCTCAACCTGGCCAAGTGTCGGGTGGTACGTGGAACATATGCCAACGGGTGGCTTATCATTGTGGGAGCCAGTAAGACGTCGCCGGTGCCTGGAAACGGGATGAGGCGAAGACATGCACAACGGTGAATCTTACCCAGCTTCGGGGCTCTCCGTGGAGATAACACCCATACTGCTGCTCTGCGGGGTCTCCGCATGATCACTAGATGGACAAGTAGCTACACAATGCTCCTTGAGCTGTTCGGTGGGAGGAGGAAGAAGGGCATGGCTATCTTGCTTCTTCTCCTTGTGTGGTGTCTAAAACTAGCTGGGGGTCCAACCTTTTGCATGGGTGCCCCGGGGGGTTTATATAGGCCTACCCCCCGGGGGTACAATGGTAATCCGACTGGGCGCGGGGCCCAACCGTCTGTGACTGCGCTCGCCGGCTTCTGCGCCTGCTGCTGGGGCCCGCCGACTGGTGGGTCCCGCCGGCTGCCGGCCCCTTGGTCGACAGGCAGGCCCCACTGTCCAGGACCTGGTCGGCGGCAGGTTACTCTTGCTCCATCTTGGTGACATGGGCTTCATCGTGGTAGGCGTGGCTACAGTGCCGCCACCCGGCGGGCGATCGCTGTAGCCTCACCGCGTCTTGTCTCCTTAATGGGGCGTCTCCTTCGAGGGAGGCGGCAAGCCGGCTGCGGGGATCCGGCTCTGTCCTGGGCCGACTGTGGGGGCGTGGCCGCATTCGGGTGTCTCTCTGCCTGAAGGGGCCCACCGCCCGTGGGCCGTACTGGTAACCCGTCGTGGATGACATCAGGGTCAGTGTGGCAACAGTGCCGCGCCGGACGGGTCATGGCCACCCATACGGTGCAACGTGCCAGGCGCGCTCCGGGATTCGGGGGTGGTAGGCTTTACTGTAGCCACACCCCGTCTCATCGCCGCTAGGTGGATGCAAACTTTGAGGGTACGGTCTCGACCGCTTTATGGGAGCCGGCTTCTTGGAGTCGGCCTCCTCGCGGCCGGCTTCTCGAAGTCGGCCCTCGCATGGCTTTCTTCATGAGGGCTAAAGTCGGGCCGCCTTCCAGAAGCCGGCCTGGGTGACAGCCAGCAAGGGGAAGGCGGCCCCATGTCTTGGATTCTTGAGAGCCGGACGGGCTCGTAATTTTTTCAGGAGGGCCAGGGGAAGCCGGCTAGGCTACCCATGGCTATTTACTCCGACAGTAGTCCCCGAAGCTGATCGAGCTTCGAGGCGGACAAAGGGACGAGAAGCTTGGTCAGCTTCCTACCCTAAAGAGCCGGCTTTGCTGGTGCATGCCGATTTCGGGGAGTCCTGCGTCTTGCAGGCGGGAAAGTGGTCGACCCGCGCGCTCACCGCGGGACCTCCCGCGGGCCATGCGGTAGCGAGACCCTGCCGGCGCACGCGCGCGACGGGAAGCCGCCGCAGGCCCGGGCCCGCCACTCCTAGGCCTCGGCCCGAACGCTGATCTTCTGCGGCCCAGGTGGACCGCTCGCCTTCCCCTGGTGATTTTATTTCGCCGTTAGGGCGCAATAAACGCGGGACATGGGGGAGTGGGCACGATCGATCCCCATGTTTCCCCACGCCGCGCCTCCTCGGCTCCGCCACGCGAGCCTATAAGTAGGGGGAGGAGGGGGAGAGACAGAGGTTCGCACGCTCTCTCCTCGGCTCTGCCCCTTCTCGTGCTCATTTCTTCCTCACGTTGCCGCCGCAGCCTCCCGTCTCAGTGCCGCCATGCCGCCACATCGTCTTGCTCCCATGGCGCTGTCGAGCTCGTGGAATGGCTCCAACGTCCATGAGGACCATGTTGAGTTCCTCCGCCAGACTCGGCGCCTGCCCGACACCAACCTCGTGCGGGTCCGCCTAGCGCCAGAGACGGAGCGGCTTCGGCCTTCCGGCGAGCGGATTCCTGCGCTCCTTCCTCGAGTTCAACAATCTTCAGCCGCATCACCTCACGCCCAACACGGTGATGCTGTTGTCGGCCTTCGTCTCTCTCTGTGAAGGTTTCTTGGGGCTGCTCCCCACGCTGGAGCTCTGGGGGGAATTCTTCTACGTGAAGAACGTCGCCCAGCAAGGAGACCATGTCAACCTGCCGGCTTACGTAGCTGGCCCGCCGGCTGGGAGGCAGCCCTCATGGAGTTTCCGGTCCAGGTCAGTGTCTCAGGTCGGGAACGCTGCCGTCTCCTGGCTTCGGGTGATGATCCAGTCGGAAGGCCTGAGCGGGGCCGACTTCGTGGCCGCCTTCGTGTAGCGCCGGATACTTCCTCTCCAAAGCCGGCCCCACATGATGTGTCAGATGAGCGGCCGCTTCGACCCAAGCCGGCTGAGCACCAGGGAGATGCCTCATGCGGAGGTGTCGTACATGGTAAATCATATCTCCAATTGCAAGCCGCCGAGGACTGGCGATACGGCAAGGCGCCGTATTTTCGCGCCAACCCTCCGCCCGTGGTAAGCTTTCCTCTTTTTCTTCTTTTTGTTGGTAGCCGGCTTTATGATGGCCGGCTTCTGATCGGTCAGTTCTTCTTAGCAGAACCCCCTTCTTCCGCCGACGACCGGGGCAGCAGGGATAGAACGCCAGTACATCCCCGACCATACGGTGGACGATGTCGACGACCCGGATTTGGGGGCGGTCGCCATGGAAAACGCCATCTTGGGGGACGATGCCGAGCCCGGAGGCACAGGGCTTACCGCCAGCTTCGAGGACTGGCCGGATGATGCCGAAGCCGAAGTCGCCCCACGTCGCCAGCCGGCGGCCGACCATCAGGGCGCGGGCTTGTCCACTATGCAGGCTGTCAGCCGCGGCGCATAGAAGCCGGCCGAAGAAGTCCAAAGCCTCCACCGCGGTGACCAAATGAGATGAGGCGGCCGCGAAGGCGGCCCGCTTCCGCAAGGCGGTGAAGCAGCCTCAGGCGGTCTCAGCATAAGTCGTCGATTGCCTGGTCGCATGCTTTTCATCGTTCTCTCCCGTTCGAACATTCTTCCTGACCTTTTCCCGCTCTCTGGACAGGGCGCTGCTTTCCCTTGAGCGGGGTCCGGGCGGCTCCGTAGTTGGGCCGACTAGAGGGTCTTCGGGCTCCCGCCGCGTGGACCCCCGCGCCGACCTCAGGGAGGCCACGGAGCGGAACGCCCGTGAGGCGCGGGAGGAGCGTGAGGCAGCGGAAAAAGCGGCCACCCAGGCGGCGAGGGAGCAGGCCGACGCGGCAGCCAAGGCCCAGACGGAGGCGGCAAACACGGAAACGGAGGCGGAGGGTTCGCGTAACCAGCCTCCGCTGCTTGCCATTCCCCTCCGAGCCGTGGCCCCTGACACCCCATTGCCCCTGCCGGAGGAAATCGTCCAAGACCCGCTGCTGATGGAGAGGAGGGAGGACCTCGTGGTCTTCGCGGGGAGAGCGCTGCCGGCAGCGCCAATCGGAGCGGGCCAAGGCGGCCAATCGTCATCGGCGCCAGAGGAGCCGGCCGAGGGTGAGCCAGAGGATGGAGCCGGCTTCGAGGTGCAGCCAGTGACGCGTCGGCGCGTAGGGGAAGGCGCCGCTCCGCCGGAGTCACGCCGAGTTGCGGGCGCCGGCCAGTCGGCGGAGGCTCTGGAGGCGGCCAGCACTGCCACGTCCGAGTGGACTCCCAGCGGGGAGACTGGCGAGCTGAATGTGGCGGCTCAAGAGGTCCGGAGCCGGCTTCAAGCTTAGGCTACCCTACTACAGCAGTACACCCAGGAGTTCCTGTCGACACGGGCTGCCATCCGGGTGAGTCTTTCATTCTTGGCCGCTTTGGTCTCTTGATTTCTTCCGTGGGGGCGCGTCAGCGCACCCACTGGGTGTAGTCCCCGAGATTCGGGCCGACTGCTGAGCAGTCGGGTCGGATCTTTCTTGACGACTACCTTATTTTTGCTTCCTGTCTGAAATTCCAGGAATATCATAACTCCCGTGCTGCCGCCTTCAACTCCCAGGCTCAGGAGTTGGGTCAGAAAACCGACGACCTGGCCGACAGCCGAAGTAAGTGCTTGATCTTGTCTGTCTCCTGTGGGGGCGCGTCAGCGCACCCACTGGGTGTAGTCTCCGAGATTCGGGCCGACTGCTGAGCAGTCGGGTCGGATCTTCCTTGACGACTTTTTCCTTATTGGGTATTTTTTGTGCTTTCAGGGGCCAACGCCGACTTGAGGAGGGAGCTCGGCGAAGCGTAGGCCGCCCTTCATACCAAGGATGCTGAGTACGCTGCCTTGGTCCAGGAGCGTGACCGCCTGGCCAAGAAGCTGGCTGACCAAGAGGGGAGCCACAAGGCGGCCCTGCAGAAAGCGCAGGATAGCGAGGCCGCCCTGAAGGCAGAGTTTGAGACCGAGGCGGCGAGCTGGGCTGAGACCCGGCGACATCGAGGACTTGATCGACGGTAAACCGCCTTCCTCGCTCCTCTCCTACCTCTTGCCGCCTGGTTTTTGGCCCGACTTGTGCTGCTGCCTATTTTCTTGTGCAGACTACTTTCCCGGCTACTCCTCCTTCGCCGCCCAAACCATCGAGGCCCATCGCGAGGCGCGCCGTCAGGCGGGGGTCAACATCGCGCCGGACGTGAATCAGACGCTTGAGGAGTAGCTCTTGGCTGTCCAAGCGCGGCTGCAGCCGGCTCACCGGATGCTTCGCCGGCTCCAACGTGCCGGGGTGCAGGTGTTGGCCGCCCTCTGGCCCGGCGAGACGATCCCCCGCACCCAAGCCAGACTGCCGACTGGCTGGAGGTCGCAGTTGGTCGCTTTGAAGCTTGGAAGGCGTCGGCGGCCCGTCTTGGAGCCGGGCGGGCGTTGGAGTTCGTTCGAGCTTGGTACCCACGGCTGAACCTAGACCAGCTGCGCACTTGGCGACTGGAGGCCGACGGGGAGCTGGAGGAGGTGCGGCTGGCTATCTCCCAGCGTGCTTCGACGATCACCGAGTGCACCGACATCAGCTTTTTTGCACCTGAAATCAATGATGACGGCGTTGCCCAGCCGAAGGAGTGGTTCGGGTTGAACCTGGCGGTGGGCGAGGACTCGGCAGAGGAGATTGCCTCCAGCGACGAGGGCGAGGATGCCGAAGAAGAGGACGGTGAAGACGTCGAGCCGACTAGTGGAACAACCAGCCGGCCTCAGGCTGACCGTGCCTCCAGCAACGAGGCGCGTGGAAGCGCGCCCTCTGTGGGAGGCGGTGATCAAGCCGAGATTCGCCAGCCGGCCACTCCTTCAGCCGGCACAACCGTCTCCGCCGACCAGCCCGGCTCGTCGGTCGCTCCGCCAGCTTGACCTGCCGTCCTTATTTTTCCTGCTTGTTGCCTTTTGAACAATCTTTATTAAGCTTTAGCAATTCCACCCACTGGGGTGTATCCAAACTGTGTTGAATGCTGGCCTCTTGGAGGTCTTTTATGTAAATATTATTATGTGCATGTTTGGTTTCCATTCGCGTATGCTTTTTATCCTTAGGCTTTTTCCTTTGCCGCCTTCCCTCTTTGGGGAGGCAAGTACTCGAGCTTTCTTGGATTGAAGTGAAGTGAATGGAAACCGGCTGGCCGGCTACTCTGGTAGGCGGTCGGTGGTAGGCGGCAAACCGGCTTTCGTTATATTAGTCCGTTGGTCCCTGGGCATTTTTCGTGTGGGCATCCTTTCCTACTTTTAACTCTTGCCACCCGGACAGCCGGTTCTTCGAACTGCGACTTTGGCAAGAGCTAAGCCTGGGTGTCGGCACACTACTTGTCTGACCGCGGGTAGGACTTCTAATATAAATCCAGTCGGCCCATCCCCGGGCCGACTAGTCGAACCCGGTGCCGGACGGAACAAGTAAATGAAATGACAAGGTCATAAGCATGATACTTTTCATTCATAGATAAAAGAAGGCAGTCCCCGAGCCCTCCTCGGGGGGCCTATTGTCTCGTATTTAGTACAAAAGTTAGCGCGATACATACTGCATTTCAACTGTAAAATCTTCGAAGGAGGTTGGCGTTCCACGGTCGTTCTGACTCCTTGCCGGAGTCGTCTCTCTTTCGTGCCTTCGGCTTCTGCGCATCGACCAGGTAGTAGGAGTCGTTGCCTAGAGCTTTGCTGATGACGAAGGGGCCCTCCCAAGGGGCCGAGAGCTTGTGTTGGACGGCTGTTCGCTGGACTAGCCGGAGCACAAGATCGCCCTCTTGGAAAGATCTTGGCCTGACCTTCCAACTGTGGTAGCGGCACAAACCCTGCTGGTAGATGGCAGATCGGCTGAGGGCTAACAGCCGGCCTTCTTCCAGCAGGTCGACGCCGTCTTCTCGTGCTTCCTTGGCCACCCCCTCCGTGTACATGGTTACCCGGGGCGAGTCGAACTCGATGTCGGTTGGGATGATCGCCTCGGCACCGTACACGAGGAAGAAAGGAGTAAAGCCGATTGACTTGTTTGGGGTAGTGTGCAGACTCCAGAGGACAGCCGGCAGCTCATCGAGCCAACAGCCGGCTGAATGCTCCAGTGGTACGACCAGTCGGGGCTTGATGCCGGAGAGGATGAGGCCGTTGGCTCGCTCGACCTGGCCGTTTGACTGCGGGTGGGCGACGTACGCTAAGTCCAGCCGGATACCTTGGGCTGCGCAGAAACGTGCCAAGGCTCGTTTGGCAAAATTCGTGCCATTGTCGGTGATGATGCTGTGTGGCACGCCGTACCGAGTTGTTATGTCTATGATGAATGTCACAGCAGTCGGCCCATTCAGCTTCTTGATCGGCTTTGCCTCAATCCACTTGGTGAATTTGTCCACGGCGACGAGCAAAATGCGTCATGCCACCGCGCGCCGTCTTGAATGGGCCCACCATGTCCAGTTCCCAAACGGTGAAGGGCCAGGTGAGGGGAATGGTCTTGAGTGCCGAAGCCGGCATGTGTTGCTTGGAGCTGAAGAGTTGGCAGCCTTTGCAATATTTAACTAATTCTTTGGCGTCATCCAAAGCAGTCGGCCAGAAGAAACCATGGTGGAAAGCTTTGGCGAAGAGTGATCTTGAAGCCGCATGGTGGCCGCATTCTCCTTGGTGAATGTCTCTGAGGATTGCAATGCCCTTCTCTTGCTCGACGCACCGTTGGAGCACTCCAGTGACACTGCGCTTGACGAGTTCTCTGTTGACGATTGTGTATGCTCCGGCTCGACGTTGGACTTGTCTTGCCTCTGCTTCGTCAGCCAGCAGATCTTGGTTTACTAGGAAGTTGAGGATGGACTGAGCCCATGACGGAGCCGCGACTTCTCCTACTGCCAATGTGGCTACTGCCACCAGGGTGGGTGGGCTGGGTGGTGGAACGCTGGAGTCGGTCGCCGGCTCTTGTGCTGGTGCAGTCCCCGGGCCGGCTACTGCAGTCCCCGAGCCGGCTACTGCAGTCCCCGAGCCGGGTGTGGCAGTCCCCGAGCCGGTTGCCAAAGTCCCCGGGCCGATTACTGAAGTCCCAGGGTTGCCTGCTTGGTTCTTCGAGCCGGACCCGGCCGCGTCGGGGTCAGGCGGTACAAAGATGGAATCGGACTCTAGAGAGGGCTTGATGGACGGCTTTAGGAGGCGTTGTAGAGCGACACCGGTTGGTATAGCTTGCCGAGTGGAGCCTATTTGAGCCAGGGCATCGGCTGGCTCGTTGTCGGCTCGCGGTACGTGGAGGAACTCGCATCCTTCAAAGTATCCGCTGAGTTGTTGAACCAGGAAGCGGTAGCTTGCCATATTTACGTCCTTGGCGTCCCAGTCGCCGGATGATTGCTGAACCACCAACTCTGAGTCGCCATAACATAGGATCCGGTGGATGCCGAGTTCCTTGGCAAGCCGGAGCCCGTGTATGAGTGCCTCGTACTCGGCTACATTGTTGGAGGCAGCAAAGTGAATCTACAGTGTGTACCTGAGCTTGTCGCCTTTGGAAGAGGTAAGGACGACGCCGGCTCCCAAGCCGGCGCGCATCTTGGACCTGTCAAAGTGCATGCGCCAATGGGTGGAGTCGGGAGCCGGCAGCAGGTACTGGGTCTCGGCCCAGTCGATGAGGAAGTTGGCCAGTGCTTGGGACTTGATGGCGGTGCGGGGCTGGTAGAAGATTGTGTAAGGGGCCAGCTCGATGGCCCATTTCGCCACCCGGCCGGATGGGTCCCGGCTGCCTATGATCTCGGCCAGCGGGGCGGTGCATATGACCGTGACGAGATGCTCTTGAAAGTAGGGCTTCAGCTTCTTGGCGGTGAAGTACACGCCGTAACACATCTTCTGGTAGTGCGGGTAGTTCTGCTTTGAAGCGAACAGCACCTCGCTCAAATAATACACCGGCCTATGGACCGGCTGGGCTCGGCCTTCTTCTTGGCGTTGGACTACGATGACGGTGCTGACCACCCGGCTGGTTGCGGCAATGTAAAGGAGCATGGGCTCTTTCTCAGTCGGCGCCGCTAGGACGGGCGGCGTGGCCAGCATCTTCTTCAGCTCGTGAAAAGCTTGGTCGGCCTAGTCGTTCCACTCGAAGTGAATGCTCTTCTTCATGAGGAGGTAGAGGGGGAGATCTTTCCCTCCAAGCCGGCCAAGCATCCGGTGAACTTTTGGATGTCTCGAAGCTTGGTGGGGATCGCCATTCTCTCGATGGCCTAGATCTTCACCGGGTTGCATTCAATGCCGCGTTCGGAGACCAGGAAGCCTAGGAGCTGGCCGGCTGGCACTCCGAACATGCATTTCTCGGGGTTGAGCTTGATTTGGAACCGGCGTAGGTTCTCAAACGTTTCTTTGAGGTCTTCCAGCAAGGTGCCGCGCTTCTCCGTCTTCACCACAATGTCGCCCATGTAGATGTCAGCGTTTCTGCCGAGTTGCCTGAGGAGGCACTTTTGCATGCAACGCTGAAAAGTGGCACCGGCATTTCTTTAGCCGAATGTCATAGTCAGGTAGCAGAAGGCTCCAAATGGCGTGATGAAGGCGGTCTTCAGGCATTCATCCGGATCTAGCTTTATCTGGTGATATCCTGAGTAAGCATCCAAGAAACTCAACAGCTCGCATCCGGCCGTGGAGTCTATCACTTGGTCAATCCTCGGCGGGGCAAAGGGATCTTTAGGGCAGGCCTTGTTGAGGCTTGTGTAGTCTATACACATGCGCCGCTTGTTCTTCTTCTTTAACACGATGACCAGGTTGGCAAACCACTCTGGAAAGAAGACTTCCGTAATGAAGCCGGCTGCCAGAAGCCGGGCTATCTCCTCTCCCACAATCCTGCGTTTCTCCTCCGACAGTGGGCGAAGGGGTTGTTTGACTGGCTTTGCGTCTTCTCGGACGTGTAGTTTGTGCTCGGCGAATTCCTTCGGGACGCCCGGCATGTCCTTGGGGGACCATGCAAAGATGTCCCGATTCTCACGGAGGAAATTGGTGAGCTCGCCTTCCTATTTGCTGTTTAGGTTTGCCCCGATGACGGCAAACCTCTCTGGGTGCTCGGGGTCAAGAGGTATCTTCTTCGTCTCCTTGGCCGGCTGGAAAGATCCTTGAGGATAATGCTCCTTGGGATCGGGGGACACGGCCGACTGCTTGCCGGCTATGGCCACGACTCGGTCCAACATCTTCTTTTCTTCGGCAATCACAAGGGACTCGGCCAGCCGGCTGCTGGCTGCTGCGCACTCAGAGGACTTCTTGTAATCGCCGGATACGGTGATGACACCTTTGGTGCTTGGTATCTTCATCTTGAGGTATGCATAGTGGGGAACTGCCATGAATTTGGCCAAGGCAGGTCGGCCAAGCAATGCATGGTAAGGGCTTTCCAGGTCCACCACTTCAAACTAGATTGCTTCCCGACAGAAATGCTCCTTATCCCCAAAAAGTACATCAATCTTGATCTTACCAATGGGGGCGCAGGACAGGCCGGGTACTATGCCATGGAACACTGTCCGAGTAGGCATGAGTTGCTTTGTCTTGACATTTAGCTTCTCCAGGGTGTCGCGGTACAAGATGTTGATGCTGCTCCCGCCGTCTATCAGCACGCGGGAGAAGCGGGCAGCACGTCTGTCCGTCACGAGGGTGGCTTCCAGGACCAACGCATAAGAGCCGGGAGACGGCATCACCTCTAGATGGTCGGCCCGACTCCAGCTGATGGGCTTTTCTGACCAATGCTTGTGCCCGACGGGGTTGGCAGCGACCACGCTGACTTCCTGCTGCTCTCGGCGTTTGCCGCGCCGGTCTTCGAGCTGGCTTGTAAAGACGATGTAGGTTGCTTGCTTGTAAAGACGATGTAGGTCTCGTGCACGGCTCCGACCGCGGGCCGAGCGGCCGGAGGCGGCGGAGCCGGAGGCGGCGGGACGGCAGGCGAAGGAGGCGCGAGCCCCTCGCCTTTAGAGATTTTGGTGAGCCAATGGCTCTTCTGGGTTGTGTGGTTGGATGGCTTCGCGCCCCTATGGAATTTGCACGGGGCGTCGAGAGTTTGCTCGTAGGAGAAAGCCGGCTGCCAAGCCGGCCGGCCGCCCTTGGGCTTCTTGGGCGCGGGTCGCCCTTCAGGCAGCGCGTCTTCGACCGTGGCCACCTGCCGACTGGCGGGAGGCGGCGCAGGGCCCCTGCGCCTGTGGTCGTTCTGGTGTGGGCGTCGGCCGGAATCCCCTACCGGCGTCTTGGGCGCCGGGTTGCGTACTTTCCCGGACGCGTCTACCCGGAGCTCGATCTTCATCGAAGAGTCGGCGGTGGCGTATTTGTCTGCTATGTCCAGAAGCTCGTCGAGGGTAGTCGGCTCATCGCAGAGGAGCTTGTGCTTGAGGAGGGTACCTTCTCGGCACCCAGCAGTGAAGTATTCGATGGCTTGCACCTCGTGCACCCCCTCGCAAGAATTGCGGAGCTCGGCCCAACGCGTGAGGTAGTCGCGAGTGGACTCGGCTGGGCCCTGTACGCACAGGGAGAGCTGCGTGGGCTTGGGGGCCCGCTTGTAGGTGCTGGTGAAGTTGCGGATGAAAGCTTCGGTGAAATCTAGCTAGTTGTTGATGCTGAGAGGCTTGAGGCTGTTGAGCCAGGTCCGCGCCGTGCCTTGCAGCATGAGGGGCATGTACTTCACGGCAACGCGCCGGTTGCCGTTGGCTATGCTGACCGCCGTGGAGTAGTCGATCAACCAATCTTCCGGCTTCACGGAGCCGTTGTACTTGGGCGTGTCTCTTGGGAGCGAGAACCCTTTGGGGAAAGGCTCGTCGCGGATGCGGGGGCCGAAACAAGGCGGGCCGACATCGTCTTCTTCTTCCAGCACCAGGGATCGCGCCAGGCGGTCGATCCGATGGCGGGCGTCGTTCTCGCCGACTCCTTCGCGGCGACCTAGTCGGCCGCTGAGAGTCGGGTGCGCCACTGGCGGCGGGGTGGGATATCTCTCTTCACGGGGTCGAGGCGGAGGCGGGTTGCCCCGCCATTCCATGGTTCGGGGATGGCCATCCGCGTCTCGCTCGATGGAGATTCGGGTCCGGCTTCGGCTGGCCGCCGGCTCTTTCTCGTGCCGCGCGCGGGTGTTGCTCGTAGTCGGTGTCCGGGACGTCGCGCCGTGATCTCGGTGCGGGGGAGGGCTTCCCGCACAGGCGTCGGCTTCGTGCCGCCGTGCGGCCGCGTCAATCAGTTGCTGGATGCGCCGGGTCATGTGGGGGAGTTCTTCGGCCTCCAAGCCGTCCAACTCGTCCACGGCCGCCTGGGCGGCACGCAAGTTCCCGAGCGGAGTGGCATAGACCGGGCGGTCGACTCCCAGCATGTCGGTGATGACGGCGCCGCGTTGCTTGACAATGCCGGCCTGGCTTGGCCCGCCCTGGGCCGGCTTGCCGAAGGCGGCGCGGTCAGCTTCGCGCTGGTGGGCCTCAGTGAGGCATCTCACGGAAGCCAGCCTCCGGCCCTCTACGAGGAGGGCGAGGCGGCGCGCCTCCAGTGCTTCGTCGTCGGCATCAGCCAGGAGGGGGGTGGACAAGTCGTGGGCCGCCGCGTGCGGGGCATCATGGGCGCTCTCGTCGGCCGGGCCGCCGTGGCCGACGACCATCACTTCGGTGGTGACAGTATCGCGGCCGTCGGTCCGAGGAAGCGGGTCGTTGTAGATTGCGATGTTGGTGGGGAAGGTGTCGAAGGAGGCCGTGTCGGAGTCGACAGGCATCCGGTCGGTGGAGCCAACCGACTCCAGATCCGCAGCGGGCTCGCTGGAGACATGGAGCTGGCCGAGGAGGTTGGCGAGGTGGTCGGCGCCCGCATCGGAGGCGAGCTCGTCGGAGATGAAGGTTTCGTCGAGGAGATTGGCGAGGCTGCTCGCCGCGCAGATGCTGGTGACGCCTTGCAGCGCGTCGTGGCAAGCGCCATCCGGCGTGCCGGGCTGGCTAAGCTCGCTGGGGAGGAAGAGGGTTCCCGTCCAGAACAGGTCTCCGTACGACAGTGCACCTGGCCCCACGGTGGGCGCCAAATGTCGGGTGGTAGGTGCGACATATGCCAATGGGTGGCTTATCATTGTGGGAGCCAGTAAGACGTCGCCGGTGCCTGGAAACGGGATGAGGCGAAGACATGCACGCCGGCGAATCTTACCCAGCTTCGGGGCTCTCCGTGGAGATAACACCCCTACTGCTGCTCTGCGGGGTCTCCGCATGATCACTAGATGGAAAAGTAGCTACACAATGCTCCTTGAGCTGTTCGGTGGGAGGAGGAAGAAGGGCACGGCTAGCTTGCTTCTTCTCCTTGTGTGGTGTCTAAAACTAGCTGGGGGTCCAACCCTTTGCATGGGTGCCCCGGGGGGTTTATATAGGCCTACCCCTCGGGGGTACAATGGTAATACGACTGGGCGCGGGGCCCAGCCGTCTGTGACTGCGCTCACCGGCTTTTGCACCGGCTGCTGGGGCCCACCAACTGGTGGGTCCCGCCGGCTGCCGGCCCCTTGGTCGACAGGCAGACCCCACTGTCTAGGACCTGGTCGGCGGCTGGTTACTGTTGCTCCATCTTGGTGACGTGGGCTTCGTCGTGGTAGGCGTGGCTACAGTGCCGCCGCCCGGCGGGCGATCGCTATAGCCTCACCGCGTCTTGTCTCCTTAATGCGGCGTCTCCTTCGAAGGAGGCGGCAAGCCGGCTGCGGGGAGCCGGCTCTGTGCTGGGCCGACTGTGGGGGCGTGGCCGCCTTCAGGTGTCTCTCTGCCTGAAGGGGCCCATCGCCTGTGGGCCGTACTGGTAACCCGTCGTGGATGACATTAGGGTCAGTGTGGCAACAGTGCCGCGCCGGAGGGGTCATGGCCACCCGTACGGCGCACTGTGCCAGGCGTGCTCCGGGATTCGGGGGTGGCAGGCTTTACTGTAGCCACGCCTCGTCTCATCGCCCCTAGGTGGATGCAAACTTTGAGGGTACGGTCTCGACCGCTTTATGGTTGCCGGCTTCTTGGAGTCGGCCTCCTCGCGGCCGACTTCTCGAAGTCGGCCCTCCCATGGCTTTCTTCATGAGGGCTAAAGTCGGGACGCCATCCGGAAGCCGGCCTGGGTGACAGCCAGCAAGGGGAAGGCGGCCCCATGTCTTGGATTCTTGAGAGCCGGACGGGCTCGTAATTTTTTCAGAAGGGCCAGGGGAAGCCGGCTAGGCTACCCATTGCTATTTACTCCAAAACCAAGTTCGTCGACAAGGGCGTCCAGGTCCAGCTCGCCGGTGGCCGCCAAGGTTGATTCGATTCACAGAGCCCAAATCCCCTCGTTTTTCTTCTGTCCCTTCCCAGTGTTATGATAGATACATCGTCAGATCCACTAGAGGGCTCCCTATTTGTTTTGCTTTAGGCTCTGCCACCGTTGCAGTGTTTGGTGTCGAGAGATTCATAGAGAATGCTGCAAACGTTACTAAAGTGACTTGTTAGCTGGCCTTTGTCTGATTTAATTGGTGAGTTGTTGGCTGTTGTCATTCTAGTCAGCAAAACAAATGCCTCTGTGTGAGTTTATCTTGTCTAGATATATGTGCTAGGATACAGTGAGGAAACAGGTGGGGTGGGAAATAGAAGTTAAACCTGGATCATGGTAATTCATCATGTGTTAGCCTGATGCACGGGCTTTTTATCGCAAATCAGTTACAGGCTTCTGCTTGCTTGAACCTCTTTCTTGTTGGGCATGTTTGTGTATAGATTTTGATGTGTGTGGGTATGAGGCGTCTCTTACCTTAGTAGTTGAAAATTATTTAAGCTCCTATGGTGGCCAGGTCTATGAAACCCATGTACTCCCTTCGTTCATAAATATAAGATGTCCCAACTTATTTATGAACATAGAACATTTTGTTCTACTAAAATTTTGTCAAGGCTAACTTTGTACTAGAGCACTGCATGGAGCACTAGATTACAACAAATGTAGAGTTTATGTTTTCTTTAAACACCATGATCAATGTGGCTCTTGTGCATTTATAAAGAGATAATGTCCCTCCTTTCTCTACAGTGTCATGTTTAATAATCCTCATCTTGCAATTTCTACAGTGGCGTTTATCTAATGCATGTACTTGTACTGTCTCTCTGGACTACTACTTAGCTTGGTTTCCCCAAGTGAACGCAAGTCTTCATGCAGTCCTTTTGACATGAAAGAATAGTGTTACCAATCCTTCACGCTGCTATTGAATACTCCTGCTGCCACACAAGTTAAGTTTCAGTCTAGCTCATTTGAAGTTTCTCTGTATGCAGGGGGGCGAGCTGGAGGATGCACCAATTAGTGTTCGATCCGCGCGACCCTTCTGAATTGGTCAAGAACATGAACTGTTCGTATTCCTAATTTAAGCCTCTGACATGTGATGTTTAGTCATTTCGTTTTGTATTTTAGATATGATATGGAATTGGAGTCCTAGGATCGTATTTTTCAGGAGAAATGAATACACTTCTGCACTAGTTTAGTTGCCACTTTTGTGTGAAATCTCAGATCTACTTAGGCCATTATCATGCTTTCCACGGTCAGTTTTGATGTGCTCTGAAATTATGATCTGCATCCAACTAACACCTCATTGTTCCCTAGGCCGCCTAGATCTACCATACTCACCTCGTTTCACTGTGCTACTAGTAGTTCCTAGGCTATTAGCTCCTGCTTGCTTTCTTTGCTGCACAATGCTCCTTTTGCTGCTAGTGTCCATTTAGCAATTTTTTACTATGTTTTGGCCTAGTTTTGTTCACGTGTATAATAAGCATCCTGAATGCTCATTTAACGGTGTATTAATAACACTGCTAGTTTTGTTCACGTGTATTCAGATTAATACACTATGTTATTAAACTGCACAATGCTCATCCTGTTGGCTACTTGTCGATGTTCTTCGCATAACTATAGGCTGCCATGTCTTTTCCACTTCCCTTTTCGCTTTCTGTAATGCTAACTTGACGGTAACACTATAGTTTGTTGGCTGTTGCAACCCAGCAGCGACACTTCCATTTTAACGCATGTTCTAGTGTGCTAAAACTTGCAAAAGACACAAATCTTGAGCTTTCTTTATTGGCTTGTTGCTGTTGCTCCGTGTGTACAATGATTGATGTTGCTCTAGTTAGTGTTGTAGAGGAAGAAACAGGATGTATTTATATTACTTGCTTCTGCTGCTTATATATAGACATGTATGTATGTTTACTTCATTTCTTCCTTGACCCTCTGATCCCCTCCTAATGAATTTCTTTGTTCGATTTGGATTAGTAGGCTCGTCCCTGGAACAAATGTTCAAGTACAGCCCCATCTACCGCATCCACCTGGAGTCAGGTATGTACTCGTCTTCTTGAACAAATCGGACAGATGCTTCATGGCCTAATGCTTGATGCTAAGCTTCAATACATGGATCTGTAGCAGTCCAGATGAAGAGCGTGATTTGATTTGTTTGGGTTTGAATTGATCGTGTGCATGCGTGTGTGTGTGTGTGTCTACAGGGGAGCATGCTTAAGTTACTACTGTACTGTTCTTTTATGTCCTTCTACAGTTTGACACTATTAATTAGGCTTGTTGGACATGTCATGGTACAAGCCTTTGTCTTTTTTAGCATCAACAAATGTTTATCTACTCTAAAGTACTATTAATTAGGATACAACAGTAACTATAACAGCAATAACTGTTTGGACAAATGACTCCAAACAGAGTTGCATAATTACCAATGATACATTTTTTCTTCTAATTTTTGCATGAGAGCGAACTTGTGTAGCTAGCTGGACTATGCAGCCATGAATCAGGAAGTAGCATATTCAGATTTACTACTAGAGAAAAATGTATTAAAAACTTTAAATTTGTCTGTTAGAGATAGCAGTATCGATTGTACCTCTTAAACAAGCATCAATTCTTCCTGTAATGTTTGTCTATCAGCTAGTATGATTGTACCTATTAAAAAAGCATAATTAACATCTTTCTTAGGGTGCTAGAGTCACATACTCTTGGCAATGATGGGGATATCGCTTATCGGGAACGTATCGGTCGACCCATGAGAAGGGGTAAATCGGCGAGTTTATCGGCATATCGGCCAATTTATCGCCATATCGTCTGATTTATCGGCCGATTTATCTTATCGGTCTGATAGCGGTAAGTGATAAATAAGCCGATTTATCGGCATATCAGAAGATATCTTCAACAGTGCTCTTGGGTTCCATGTTAAAACAAACTAATGGCTATATATCTTAGTAATATTAAACAAAGCTATATGGCTGTTGATGATATATCTTAGTAATATTAGTTTTGGATGTGTCCAATGCAAACATTACTATCAACTTTCAAGTTGATTCTAAAATGTCTCATGAACTTCATTATTCTGTTATTATTGTTAAATAGGCTGTTAGATCTACTTCTATTTTGTTCCTAAATATTTGGTTTTGTAACGTGCAAATGCTGGTGAGGGAGTCCTGGATTAGGGGGTGTCCGGATGGCCGGATTATACCTTCAGCCGGACTCCTGGACTATGAAGATGCTAGATTGAAGACTTCGTCCCGTGTCCGGAAGGGACTTTCCTTGGAATGGAAGGCAAGCTTGGCGATATGGATATGTAGATCTCCTACCATTATAACCGACTCTATGTAACCTTAACCCTATCCGGTGTCTATATAAAGCAGAGGGTTTTAGTCCGTAGGACAACATACACATCAACAATCATACCATAGGCTAGCTTCTAGGGTTTAGCCTACTCGATCTCGTGGTAGATCTACTCTTGTATTACCCATATCATCAATATTAATCCGGCCTAGACGCACATTTCGAGACCCCCTACTCGAGATCCGCCGGTTTTGACACCGACATTGGTGCTTTCATTGAGAGTTCCTCTGTGTTGTCGCCATCAGGAAGGATGCCTCGCCCCGTCTTTAAAGACGGCACCGTTGCTAAGGGAGCTTTGGCTATCGGCCAAACCCTCCGGCTAGGTGGTTTTCTTATGACCGCCTGTTCGGCTTCTGCGCCGACGATGACCTTTCGAGCCATCGAAAACAATCTTCATGTCAGCTTGGAACTCGTCGAGCAGTTAGATCCAATGGAGCTCTCCTCCATAAACGAGCTCTTGAATCGCTTCGCCGCCCTAGGGGTCGCTACGGATTACGACCAGATTGGGCCTAAACCCAATTTGAGAGAGATTAACTCTCCCCATGTCACCCATCATGTTGCCGTGGTAGAGGGACAGTGCGGCGACCCTTCGTCTATCTTAAGGACTCACTATGTCCGGATTCCCGATCCCTCCAAGACGGATACCCGCGAAGGGGAGGATATCACTCAAGACTTGAACTTAGAGTCAGGCGACAGGCTGGATTCATTGGACAACACCTAGGGATCCAAATTTTAGAGTTCAGAAATTCCTCGGCCTCTGAGCCTCAGAGGGGGTGAGGCTTCAGATTTAACTCCACCCACCCATCCCAACATAAGCGATCTATCCAAAATCAGGCAAGAGCCCGACAGTACATCATTACTGGGCCAGATTCCTGCTGGTTAAGAACAGGCTACGGGACTGCCGTGAGGAAGACGCAATCTCAGTCTTCTGCAATAATTGCACGGACAAGGGAGTACTCAACGCCATAAGTCGCCGTGATATTACACGCTTCGCTGACTTGGCGTCCATTGTACGAAAGTACTATGCGATGGAAAGCGCCTGGAAAACCAAAATAAAATTTTGGGACAATCCGGCCCTGAGTACAAACCCAGTCCGAAATAAAAGGGTGCATCATCACCAGACACCCGGGTCAAACACCAAAAAGCAAAAACCCTCTACAGGGCATGGAACCGTACTGGAAGGATGGCTTAATGGACCCTGTAAAATTCACAGTACAGAGGACGCCACACCAACTCACAGCCTTAGAGCATGTTGGATACTCCGGCAGGTGGCCAAAATTGGCGAAAATCTCCTAATTCCGGAGGACACAGAAAGCCACCCCAGAGACACCAATACGATATTAACAGTCTTCGAGACTTTCGCATCAAATAATATGCAAAAAAGGACACTCTACAGCCTTGCCGAAGTCTACCAAGTAGCAACAATAAACCAATGGAGTAACACGGCTATTACCTTTAACGCCAGTGATGAACCTAAATTTCAAACAGCCGGAGCAGCAGCTGCATTGGTCCTTAGTCTAATAGTGGACGGCTTTCGTCTTACCAAGGTACTCATGGACGGCGGTAGCGGATTGAACCTCATTTACGAGGAAACCCTTCAAAAAATGGAAATAGACTGGAACCGCATTGAGCGAAGCAGCACAACCTTTAGAGGAATAATCCCCACTCGGGAAGTACGCTGTACAGGAAAAATCACACTAGATGTGGTGTTCGGCACGCCGGATATTTACAGGTCCGAAGAGATCACGTTCCATGTGGCTCCGTTCAGCAGCGGTTATCATGCTCTCCTAGGGCGGGAAGCGTTTACAATCTTCCAAGCAATACCCCATTACGGGTACATGATGGTCAAGATGCCCGGGCCTAATGGGATCATCACTCTCGCTAGTGATCCGGACATAGCACTCCGCACTGAAAACAAAACAGCCGCACTGGCCCTCGAGGCACTATCTAAAGCCATAGCGGCTGAGGAACTGACTGCGCTGCGCTGTACGGTGAATAGGGATGATGTGGTACTCGACAAAAGATCCATGTCCACCTCCTTTAAACCGGAGGACGAAATAGTCAAATTCCAAGTCCATCCAACGGACCCCAATAAAACAGCTTCCATCGGGGCACAGTTAAACCTTGATGTAGACACCGCACTGCGAGAGTCCCTACGAGAGAACTGGGACATTTTCACCTGGCACCCTTTAGACATGCCATGAATCCCACGCAGGCTGGCCGAGCACAGCTTAAATATCCAAACAGGATTCAAACCTGTCAAACAGGCTCTTCGGCGTTTTTCCAAACCTAAGAGACAGGCCATGGGAGAGGAGCTAGCAAAGCTATTGGAGGCCGGATTCATCAAAGACATAAAACATCCAGGTTGGCTAGCAAACCTGGTGATGGTACCAAAGAAGGAAAAATCCTGGCGCCTGTGTGTTGATTTTAAAGACCTCAACAAAGCTTGCCCAAAGGATCCCTTCCCCCTCCCCCGCATCGATTAAATTATCGTTGTGTTTCCTCGACGCATATTCTGGCTACCTTCAAATCAAGATGGCAGAGCCAGACCAAGCCGCAACAGCATTTATCACACCATACGGCCCATTCTGCTTCAACACGATGCCCTTCGGGCTCAAAAACACCGGCGCAACATATCGGCGCATGATTCAAACATGTCTGGCAAACCAAATCGGCAAAACAGTGGAGGCATATGTAGATGATGTGGTCGTCAAAACAAGACATGTCGAATCTCTAGTAGACGACTTGAGGCTCACATTTGATAACCTTCGAACATACGACATCAAGCTCAACCCGGAAAAATGCGTTTTTGGCGTTCCAGCCGGAAAGCTCTTGGGCTTCATTGTATCTGGTAGAGGAATTGAAGCAAATCCAGCCAAGATCCGAGCTCTGTCGCAACTTTGTATCCCAAAGGACCTCAAACAAATACAAAAGTTAACCGGATGCGTGGCGGCTCTAAGCCACTTTATCTCTCGCTTGGGAGAAAAGGCCCTACCCCTTTACCGCCTCCTTCGGCGCACCGAACACTTCGAATGGACGGATGCAGCCACGGCCGGACTCGATGAAATAAAAGCCATACTGGCAACAAACCCAGTCCTGGCCGTGCCAAACATTGGCGAACCAATGTTATTATACATTGCAGCAACACATCAGGTTGTAAGCGCAGTGCTCGTCGTCGAACGACAAGCGGACGGACACAAATTCCCCCTTCAAAAGTCGGTCTATTATGTGTCCACTGTCCTCACTCCTTGCAAATCACGGTACCCGCATTATCAAAAGATCGCGTACGCAGTATTCATGGCATCCCAGAAGCTACGACACTACTTTCAAGAGTGTTCAATAACAGTAGCCTCGGAAGTACCACTTAACGATATTATAAACACCCGTGACGCAACGGGCCGGATTGCAAAATGGGCCATTGAGCTCCTCCCGTTTGACATAACTTATAAGCCACGTCGAGCTATCAAGTCGCAAGTCTTGGCCGACTTCGTCGCAGAATGGACGGAGGTCGAACTCCCTAAAGAGTACGGCACATATTCAAATTGGATCATGCATTTCGACGGCTCCAAGATGTTGGCCGGACTGGGGGCTGGCGTCGTTTTGACGTCCCCCATAGGAGACACAGTTCAATACATACTCCAGATTATGTACACGGAGTCCAACAATGCAGCCGAATATGAGGCCCTTTTACATGGTCTCCGGATTGCAGTATCCATGGGCATTCAATGCCTAGAGGTGCACGGGGACTCAAACCTCGCAATATCCCAAATAAATGGAGACTTCAACGCCAAGGATCCAAAAATGGTAGCTTACCGCAACGCCGTCCTAAAAATTTCAGCTCAGTTCGAGGGGTTTGAATTTCACCATATAGCCCGGGAAATTAATTAGGCGGCAGATGTCCTCGCACGCATCGGCGCAAAACACGATGTAGTCCCCCCCAACATCTTCTTGGAAAGGTTTTTCAAGCCATCCGTAGTATGGGAAGGGGAGCCGAACAATAACAGCCTGGACCCAACTGCACTGCCCGACACCGAACATTCTGACATAATCGGAGGCTCTGCCAATGAAATAACACCTTCAGCCCACGTAACAATGGCCGTCATCGCCCCGTGGACAGAACCATTCCTCGCCTACCTTACTAGGAAGGAACTCCCCGAGGACCAAAATGAGGCACGCTGCATAGTGCGGCGATCCAAAGCCTACAGAGTCCACGAGGGAGAGCTTTATAAGAAAAGCACTACCGGAGTCCTTCAAAGGTGCATCTCCGAAGAGGAAGGGCGGAACCTCCTAGCTGAAATTCATGCCGGACTGGGCGGTCATCGCGCTGCAGCTCGGTCCCTTGTGAGCAAGGCCTTCCGTACAGGCTTTTATTGGCCGACGGCCCGGGCATACGCTCAGGACTTTGTCCAACGATGCACCGGTTGCCAGCTCTTTGCAAACGAAAGCCATATGCCACCCACCACCCTCCAAACTATCCCCATTACTTGGCCCTTCGTAGTCTGGGGGCTTGACATGGTTGGACCCCTTAAAGGCGGAACCCACAAGCAAAAATACTTACTGGTCATGGTGGATAAGTTCACCAAATGGATAGAAGCCAAGCCTGTTAAGACGGCTGAATCCGGACCGGTGATAGACTTTATATCCGGGGTCGTACACCGTTACGGCGTTCCCCACAGCATCATCACTGATAACGGCACGAACTTCACGGCCGACGAGGTAAAACTCTGGTGCAAAAACATGGGCATCAAGCTCGATTATGCTTCCGTCTATCACCCACAAACTAACGGCCAGGTCGAACGTGCAAATGGTCTTATCATGAGCGGCATCAAACCCAGATTAGTGTGGTCCCTCAAGGAATCTAACACGCACTGGGTAGAGGAGCTCGACTTCATACTCTGGGGGCTACAGACCACGCCGAATTGCACCACCGGATACACACCATTCTTTATGGTGTACGGTGCAGAGGCAGTTTTGCCCTGCGACATAATTCATGACTCACCTCGAGTGCGCATGTACGAAGAAAGAGGAGCCGAGCTCGATCGACAAGACAGCTTAGACGCATTGGAGGAGGAGCGCACATGGCAAAAGCCCGTTCCGCATTCTATCAACAGAAGGCTCGAAGATACCAAAGCAGAGAAGTACGGGCCAAAAATTACAACGTTGGCAAATTAGTTCTATGACTACCAGACAAGAAAAAGGACAAACTCAGGCCCAAGTGGGAAGGTCCCTTCATAATTGATCAAGTCCTGACTGGTGGAGCGTACCGTCTGCGAGATGCATCGGATAACCGACTCGAGCCGAACCCATGGAACGCAGCCCGTCTCCGAAGATTCTATGCCTAGCGCTGGACTCTATGTTCATCACCTTCCTCTGTCCATTATATATATATATTTTCTGTCTTACATTTTTCTTCTTCCCTCTCTCTCTCTCTTATAGCCTCTAAAGGCTCATAAGGTGACGCGCTATCCACGCTCATTAAACCTGGGGGCTTCTTTAAACAGAAGCTTATTCATACGGGCTTCATGCCCAACACATGTGTCACACTTCCGCATGTACCTTTTCCTCAACATTATATGCATCAATGTGACTTAAGTTTTGGCCAAGCTGGGTTGCCTGGCTCCTGTGCTTATCCCTACGTTCCGGATTGTTCGGCTAGGTGGTAAAGGGAGCACCTCTGCGATTGCTACTACCGGGTCAGCCGGACGTGTACCTCAGACTGGGTGAAGCCGAAAGCTAGCGTTCTTAAGGGAATATTCGGTCGGTGAACTAAAGATGATCTTTTTTTATTTTTATCTATACGCCCCCAGATGTTTTTCCTACGTTTCTTTTCGCAGCATGGACATGCACCTTAGGGCATGCCTCCCAGGGAAAGGAACCCCTAACGGAACTATTCTCCCTGGAAGATGTTTCTTACTAACCATGTAATATAACATAACTAGTCGGGCACTTGTCTGTTCACGCACTAATGACCCCTACGCCTGGTCTCCATGCATTCCCCGGTTCCTATATAACCGCATGGGAATTCGGACACACTCCGGACCGTCAGGTCCAGAGGCTGATGCGAAAAGGTCGGCCATGACAAATGATCTACAATCCGGCTAGAAGGCATTATAAATGTCAATTAAATTACATAGTCATTTTGACTGATTGTATTCCTCTTCAATACCATCTAGCAGGCTGTCTAATTTACAGTCCTGCTGGGAATACTTCGCGGCCAACTCTACTTGGTCGTATACCAAGCTTACATGGATCTCCTTCCCATCAGGCCCTACAGGATTGACCTCGGCCATGTGGTTGGGGTCAGCCTTTGCGTACCGCGTCTTCACCATGGCCCAGGCCTCCCTAGCGCCTTGATGGCAGGCCGATATCTTCCACAATCGGAAGCACCGCCGTGCTCCCTTTAGCTTCTCCACAAGCTCTCCAAGACCTTTGGGCATGGAGACGGATGGCCACAGGGCCTGGGCGACGCCTTGCATTGCCTGCCGAACTCGATCGAGTAGTTGCGAGAGCTCAGGAAGAAGGTCACCCATAGAACCGGGCATCTCCTCTGCAGGACGACCTGTTAGAACACCTACAGACATTGCAATATTAGTCGACTTCTCCGCTGAACTTTCTTTCAAAGGTTCGTTCAAGCACTTACTAAATATGCCGCGCCGAAGCCGCTGATTCTCCTTCACGGATTCTGACAGTGGGGCATGAACATCTTTCAGCTCGACGCCCAGCTTGGTGTTGGCATCTTGGAGATCGTTCTTCTCCTGCCTCACCTTTGTCAACACCTTCTCACCAGCCTTTAGCTAGCGTAGGAGGTGTTGCCTTTCCGGATTCAATCCGGCGCCATCTGCAATTTCATTTGTCAGATTCGCACCTATGCCGTGCTTCGCAAAATAATTATCTTTCGAAGTGTGTATTACCAGAGGGGGTCTCCTTCGGCTCCCCTACCGTGGCTAGTGCGGCCTCAAGTTGGGCTTTGCACTCTTCTAGCTCCTTGGACAGTAGGGAATTCTTTTTTGAAAGAATCTGCATAAAAAATGATCCTTAAATCAGTTATTCTAACTATTTCAAGTCTCGGGGGCTACTGGTATATATATAATTACCAAAATTTTCTTACCTGTATGTCTTTTACATATTGCTCTGTGGCTCTGGCTAGACCATTTTTGAGCGGCACGGAGATACGCATGTCCCGACTTGAAGGCATCTAACGCCTCTTGGGAGAAACAAGCGTCGCGAAGAATAGTCCAGCGACGCCTGTGGTTCATGGCACTCTCCACCTCAGAGTTGGTAGAAGACAACCCATCCACATCCTCCATCGGAGGAGCGTCCGGTGCGTGCCTTGTGTTCGGCTCCGCTTCCAGGCCAAGCTTTGGAGCCTGGCTGGCGGAGGCGCGATCGGTGGTCTCTCCAAATATAGTTTGGTGAGGTCTCTTTGTCCTAAAGAGAGCACAAGTGTTAATATGCCTCGAAGGTATAACACCTGGGATAAGGGGGCGCGCCATACCTTTGCGCTGACGCCCCGGTCCGGACTGCGCCTCTTTTCTGCCCACGGGGCCCTGCGGCCCCTCGTTGGCTTGACGCCGCAGGTTCGGCAGACTGTTTCTAGGAGGCCGAGATTAGCCCTGGATAATTAGCCGTAATGGCCACCAGGGCGTTGTCCTTACTCAATTAATGGAACACTCCATCAATCAGATCCACCAAAAGTTCTGGATCCTCTTGAGAGTCCGGGTCGAGGGACCGCCCTGGGTCGTCGGGTTGTGAAGGAGGGCTGTTTATTTCTTTAACAGCCTGGCGCAGTTCCTGCGTTGAAATCGCTGGACTGAATATTTAACAATGGGGATATAAAACGGATGGGCGAGATGTGACCACTTACCCATCTTGGGGGATTGTACATAGAAAATCCACCCTTTGGGTCGACGCAGAGAAAATCTTCCTCTTCTCCCTTGTACAAAGCGGAGAAGGTCTTTATTAGAGCCGCAGCCGAATCTGGTGCCTTACGGCCATAGCGGGTGAGTCCCACATGGGGTGGCCTCTATACTGTAGCGGCTGCACCCCTCGCATGATGCATGCGGCCATGACTCCGATCATGGTCAGTCTGGAATGGGCTAACAATCTTATTCGGCCCATCAGGTAAATGATGTCCCTGTAACTTTCCCCCTGAGGGCTCCATGGACGCCAGCTTAGGCGCTTCTTTAAGGGAGCACTATCGAATTCAGGGAGGCTGATCCGGACAGGATCCGGCAGCGGGACGTCTTCTATATAAAACCATTCCGAGGGCCAGTCTTCGGACGCCTTCTTTGGGGTTCTGGACAGATATCATGTCCCGGTGATGCGCCACACTTCAGCTCTGCCCAATTGATACATTGACCCCTCCTTAGAGCGGGGCACAAGGCAGAATAACCTTTTCCATAGCCCGAAATGAGCATCGACGCCCAAAAACAGCTCACAGAGGGCTACGAAGCCCGCGATATGCAATACGGAGGCAGGCGTGAGATTGTGTAGCTGGTGGCCGTAGAACTCCAGTAGCCCCCAGAGAAATGGATGGGTTGGAAACCAGAGCCCCCTTATTAAATAAGGGACGAGGCATACCCGCTCTCCTTTGGAGGGATTAGGGGCACTCTCCGCTTGCTTTCCGCCGTTGTAGACGGCGAGACGGGCTCGAACCGGGACCATATAGGCCGCGGGGAGAAACCCCTTGGTCTGGAGCGTCACTAGCTTGCTATGCGGGATGGAGCATCTTTCCCAATATCCAGGCTTAGGGCTGGAAGGGCGAGAGGAGGAGTCACGACGGCTGGCCATGGTGGAATGGACCTTTGTCGAATACGCTCTGATGAACACTCACGAAGGGGGGAAGGTGTGGTTTGGATCTAAATCCTCGTCTCCTTAAATAGGTCGGCTCATTTACGCGGCTAGGGGTGTGAATGTAAAAAAACTTAGACCTTTCATATTTGTTTGACACATGGGAAGCTGCCATTATTGGGCGCAGAAGCCAATGAGCGCAACATCTACAAGAAACCGGACTTCATTCAACAGGTACATGGAATTTGGAGGAGAACCCGCCTTGCACTGCCGAAGACAATCTGCGCGCCGGACTCATAGTCATTGAAGCCTATTTCGGGGGCTACTGAGGGAGTCCTGGATTAGGGGGTGTCCGGATGGCCGGACTATACCTTCAGCCGGACTCCTGGACTATGAAGATGCAAGATTGAAGACTTCGTCCCATGTCCCGAAGGGACTTTCCTTGGCATGGAAGGCAAGCTTGGCGATACGGATATGTAGATCTCCTACCATTATAACCGACTCTATGTAACCCTAACCCTACCTAGTGTCTATATAAACCGGAGGGTTTTAGTCCGTAGGACAACATACACATCAACAATCATACCATAGGCTAGCTTCTAGGGTTTAGCCTCCTCGATCTCGTGGTAGATCTACTCTTGTACTACCCATATCATTAGTATTAATCAAGCAGGACGTAGGGTTTTACCTCCATCGAGAGGGCCCAAACCTGGGTAAAACCTCGTGTCCCTTGCCTCCTGTTACCATCCGGCCTAGACGCACAGTTCGGGACCCCCTACCCGAGATCCGCCGGTTTTGACACCGACAGCTGGGCTTTCATGTTTCTTCGTGAGCATCAATACAACGAAGTTGGAGAAAGAATAGTTCTAGCTCATTAGACCTAGTTCTGAGAGTAATGGAGTCCTTTATGCTGCTCCTATTTGTATGTGTGTTATATGATGTAGCAGAATCTGGCTCATGTGATTGTACACTTGTGGAGCTGGTTATCTGATTGTAAACTTGATGCTGATCACATTTGTATGTGTGTTATATGATGTAGAACTTTGATGGTTGATAACATTTGAAGTATTTCATGTGTTCTGTGTGCCAATTTAAATACTGGGTATTTAAATTGAGGAATATTGCCCCGATGGCTAGGACCTAGTAGTAGAACCTGACAATGGGGACCCACCTGACTAGTGAACCCACTCTATAAAAAAAGTAAAAATGAAATTTTTGAGACAAAAAGGCCATGACCCAAAAATAAAAAGGCTGCAACATTGGGCTTTATCCATGAAGCTGACAAAAAATTGATAGGAAAAAATATAAATGGGCTGAATTAATGGGCTCGGCCCTTATAAACACCGAATTGGATCGGGCTGATTCTTGTGCCACATCAGATTGCCACGTCGGATGCCTACCTGGCCTGGCGAGGCTGCTAGTGACCAAAACAAAACAGTAGGAATATTTTGGTCGTAAACGTCTATGACCTTCTCACAGAGAAGGTCATTAATTTCAGTTTATGACCGTCAGCTTTTGAACATCTGTTTTTAGTCACAAAAAGGTCACAAATGGAAAATAATGACCATTCAGTGACTAATAGTCAAGGTCACAAGTTGACATATTTCTTGTAGTGTATTGCCATCGCTTTCTTTGGGGGTGTCCACCATGTATATATCATATGATGAGGTGGCAGTCCAGCGCCCTGTCGGCGGTGGTTCCTGTTCTTCTCCTACATCGTCGTCCATACCGTCGTTGTCTTCGGAGCCAAAGTCGAGCATGTCGGTTAAGTCGTAGACAATGGCTATTAAGTGGGTGGTGGGTGGGTGACGAATTTCTTCGTCGTCCTCTTCCCACTCAAGCCGGACATAGTTCGGCCAAGGGCCTCTTGACAAGGAGAGAGACCTTAATGAACTTAGCACATCACCCATGGGTGAGTGCTGAAAGATATCCGCATAGGAAAACTCCATGATCGACGCCCAATCAGATTCGGTAGGCATGGACGTGGGCGGTTTGGAGCCCGTGGCCGGCGACGAATCCAAGGATCCGGCAACACAGGTCTCGTAGGGGGTGAAGTCAGTATTCGGCTCTATCGCCACTGAGTGTTTGGCCTCCGTGGTGGGGTCCATCCACCCGTCCTCGGACGGCACGATCTGCTCCGGATTGAGGGCCGGAGTAGCCACAGGTGTGATCTCCCGAACACCGTCCGGCGGCAAAGCTAAGTCATGCTCGTCGTGCCTGTGCGGCGCACCTAACATGGGCTCGAATCCGTCAAAGATCAAGTCTCCGCGGATGTCGGCGGTATTATTCAAACTTCCAAACCTGACCTGATGGCCAGGGGCGTAGCTCTCGATCTGCTCCAACTGGCCAAGCGAGTTGGCCCGCAGCGCGAAGCCGCCAAATACGAAGATCTGTTCGGGGAGAAAAACCTCACCCTGGATCGCATCGTTACCGATGATCGAAGGAGCCATCAAGCCTTATGGTGACGACTTAGTGGAATTGTCAATGAAAGCTCCAATGTCGGTGTCAAAACCGCCGGATCTTGGGTAGGGGGTCCCGAACTGTGCGTCTAAGGCAGGGGACACAATGTTTACCTAGGTTCGGGCCCTCTCGATGGAGGTAATACCCTACTTACTGCTTGATTGATCTTGATGATATGAGTATTACAAGAGTTGATCTACCACAAGATCATAGAGGCTAAACCCTAGAAGCTAGCCTATGATTATGATTGTTGCTGTCCTACGGACTAAACCCTCCGGTTTATATAGACACCGGAGGGGGCTAGGGTTACACAGAGTCGGTTACAAGGGAGGAGATCTACATATCCGAATTGCCAGGCTTGCCTTCAACGCAAAGGAGAGTCCCACCCGGACACGGGATGAAGTCTTCAATCTTCTATCTTCATAGTCCAACAGTCGGACCAAAGTATATAGTCCGGCAGTATGAGGACCCCCTAATCCAGGACTCCCTCAGTGGCGACGAGGTTATCTCACCAACAACTGCATAAAAGAGATTTTTGATGTCGGCGAACTCAGGTATTCTAGAACTGCAACAATAAAGTTGTGCCGACAACACCTCAGAGCTCAACTCACCGGGACACTGCCACAACCACTAAATGTCAGTAGGCACCAAGAACAATGTTCTCGTCACAAGACTATCGGAATGATTCCAAGATACCCGCGTGATCCTAAAAAAATTCGTGAAATTTGAGGAGAGGAAAGTCAAACCTTCTACGTCAGGAGACCTCACCAGAGCGACGGAGGGACTGAGGAGTAAAAAGAATCCTACTCTCTGATACATATAATCCTAAGACTCGAAACATTTTGTTCTAGACTCAACAATGTCAGCGATTCGATCAAGCAGGGGGGCTCCTAAGTCGGGGATGGCTCCGATACCAACTTGTAACGCCCCGGACACACCCGCCCACGGTCGTTACTCCTGGCAGGATATATACTTTCACTTGTACTTGTTTTCATTTCAGGTCTCAATCCCACAGGCCCCATCGGGGGGTCTGGTCATCGGTCCTCTTGTAGGATAAATACACCAAGACGGCGAGAAGCGCAGACATATGGGGAGCTTTTTAGGTGATTCTATTAACGATAACTCTACCTGTTTTTTAGGACCCACATGTCGCTCTCACCTGGTTTCGGCATGTTAAATAGCCTCTTGCTTATTGCACTACTTGTATCAATGTGCCTTGATGTACTAATTAAAATACAGTGAAAACAGTTTGTAGCTGGAGCTGTAGGACCCCAACTTTTTACCTTTACGTCTTTTCCATTTTCTTTTTTCTTTTTTCTTTTTCAGATTCCCTGTGGATAACCCCATCAGGTGGCACCCATACACTTTGGTACGTTAGACGTTTGCCAGGGACTCTATAGCACCCCACACTACGGCAGCAAAAGTCCGAACACTTTCTATAAGTATAGTTCGGCACCCCGATTTTAGCATTATATGCATTGGCTCCGAATCATGTCTTTGGTCAATAGTTGGGTTGCCCAGCTCCTGTTCTTGCTACCGTATGTTCTGCTACATCGTCTAGGGTAGTAAAGGGAGAACTACTGCGATTATGTCCAGGTCTAAACCAGGTGAGCACCTCAGTAGAGAAAGCCGAAAACTAACTGTCATGATGCGGTGAGAGCTGGTCAGCTGTTCGGAGGTCTCAAATTGTTGGAGATTTTTCCGCATTTCACGAAGATTCGGTAGTTACCAATCTCACTCTGACATCACTCTGGTTCGCATACTAGGGGTCGCGCCTATGTTTTATTTATAAAAATCCTATGGCTAAGTGAGGACGTTCAAGCCGTATAGTCGGGTTGCCTGGTTCGTTAAGCTAAACAACTCCTTCAAGGACCATATAATTGGATCAAGATTGTTTAGATTCCATCCTGAACACCTTCGTACTACGTACGCGAAGGATGAAGCCGAAGACTGGTTAACCCTCAGATTTCATACAACACGGCCGCATGGGAGGAAACAATTAAAACATAAGAAAAATTATATTATAAAGCGGATTTGTTGTCATCATACAAGACAAAATACGAGGGTATTCACTTGAAAATAACGTCCTGCCCACACTGCCTGGCTACAATAAGAGACCCCTCTAGGACATTAGCAAAATAGCGCTCGGGTGTACGGTGCTCCTTGCCCTTCGGCGACCCCTTGGTCAGCTCGATGGCGTCCATTTTCGCCCACCACATCTTGTAGCGAGCAAAGTCCATCCGAGCACCTTCAATACAGACCGACCGCTTAACGACCTCAAGTCACCGGTAGGCAATAACAAGCCGCTTCACAAGCCCAAAGTAGCTGCTGGGTACCGGCGCGACTGGCCAAAGCCGGACTATGATGTCCCTCATGGCTAGCTCGGCCGCCTTGTGCAGCTCGACCAACTGCTTCAGCTGGTGGCTGAAGGATACCGGTTGTTCTAGTCCAAGATATTGAGACCAGAACAGCTTCTCCATCGAACTCCCTTCCTCGGTTAGACAGAATTCAGCAACATCGGATACGCTGCGCGGCAAATCCGTAAAAACCCCTGTGGAGCACCAAATTCGGGTAAGTAAAAGGAACGTTCTCTTCATAGACTTGTTTTGCATAATGAAAGCCATACCCGCCGCAATCTTCTTAGACGCCTGGAATTCCTGAAGGGCGCTGTGGGCTTCGGCTTGAGCCTCTTGTGCGCTCCGGCGAGCCTTCATAAGTTCGGACGCCTGCTTCCTAGAATCACGCTCTAGGGACTCAGACTTCTTAACGGCATCATGAAGGTCTTGCTGAACCTTGCTGAACCAGGCCTCGTGCTTTTCACGTGCAGCGCGTTCCTTGTCCACTTTGTCATCAGCCTCGGTTAATGCCTTCTTGAGGGCCGCCACCTTGGTCCTGGCCCCTAGTATAGTCCCATGACACTTTAGTCAGCACGAAGTATTCATCCTTCCTAACATACACGCAACGGTTACTGCATACCTTGGCTGTGCTCCAGCTACTTCTTCACAAGGTTGAGCTCTTCCTCGGCCCGCTCCAGGCTCCGCTTCAGTTTGCAGACCTCCGCAGTATCAGTGGTAGCAGGCAGCAGCGACACCTACTTATTTGCATAGACATCATATGTTAGACTCCTGCGAAAATCGCTTTGATCCCCGAACACCGAACAGGGCATCAGGGGCTACTGTCTATGCTGTGACATTCTTTTTGCAATTATTATTACCTCAAAGCCTATTAAAAGGCTAGTGCGGGCATCGGTAAGTCCGCTTTTGGTAGAATGAACCTTTTTTATCATCGTACCCATGAGGACACTATGTTCATCTACAATGGAAGCACCTCGCAGTGCTTCCCGCAGATCATCCGGTGGCTCTGGTTGGACAGAGGTCACCAGTGGAGCAGGCACACCCCCTCCTTTCGGGGAAGGCCGTTCGCTAGAATCTGGAGCCGTACAGGTGTCCGGAATGATATCCGGTTGAGGGCCGAATGGAACTCGTCCCCCACCAATAGTGTCCATGGGGGCTTCTTCCCCCATGTGTCCAACGGCCATGGAGTCACCCTTGGACGCTGCCCTTACGATCTCCAGAGCCTCGCCTTTCTCGGGGAAGGCCCTTCGGGACACCACCTCGTCATCACCCTTGGGCGAGGCAGAGTGAGCTGGTGGCGGCGACATGCTAGCCATCTCCTCTGAGTCTAGCGAGCCCTCTATCGAGGATTGCGGAGAACTGTCGCAGGCTTGACTATATAAATTGAACATATTAATATTGCATAGGAGAAGGGCCAAACATTTGGACAAGCATAAGGTCTTTTGTACTTACGAAGCGGCCCGAGGCTTGGTCCGGGGCATTCGTTCCAGACTGCTATCAACATCCCACGCGGAGTTATCCGCGAGGGAGCCCTTCCCCCTCTTAGGTGCCTTCGCCTCCAGATTCGTGGAGGCCACCCTTTTCTTCCTTCACCCCTCAGGGTGAGTTGTCTTCTTCCTCCTCCTCCTCGCCGTCTTCGGTGACCGAAGGGTCAATCTCGTCTTTGGACGACAGGTCCGAAGTATCCTTTCGGCGAAGGCCACTCTTGGTCCCCTTCGCTGCCTTTTTGGTCTTCTTCTCTGGCATGTCATAAGGCACCGGAAACAACATCTTCGTCAGCAGTGGGGTCTCTTCATCATAGGGTAGCGGGGCCGGACAGTTAATCCGCCTCATTATGTCGATCCAGGCCTAAGGGAAAAATTGATAGCAGAGCTTAGACTTCTTTCTCACAATATGATAGTAAAGACTATGCCTTGAGAGCGTGAAAGAACTTGCCGAATTGGCTTGGCGCTTTGAGCTAAGCCCACTATCCTCGGTTGTAGGGGGTGGCGTCTCGCCGGCCTTGAAGAACACTTTCCAGATATCCTCGTGCATTGTGCCGAAGATCTCTAGCGGCGTCTGGTGCTTGGACGGATCAAATTCCCATAAATAGAAAGTCCGGCATTGGCACGGGAGGATCTGGCGGATGAGCATAACCTGGATCACATTGACAAGCTTAATCTTTCTGGATATCATGCTCTGGACACTCGTGTGGAGCCCTGTCAGCTCGCCCGGAGAACCCCAGGTTAGGCCCTTCTCTTGCCAGGAGGTGAGCCGCATCGGAACTCCGGATCTTAATTTGGGGGCCGCCATCCAGTTAGTGTCGCGCGGCTCGGTGATGTAGAACCACCCTGATTTCCACCCCTTCACCGTTTCCACGAAGGAACCTTTGAGCCAGGTGACGTTGGGCATCTTACCCAACATAGCTCCTCCGCACTCTGCCTGTTGGCCTCTCACCACCTTTGGCTTCACATTAAAGGTCTTCGACCATCGACCGAAGTGAGGTGGAATGCAGAGAAAGGCCTCGCACACGGCTATAAATGCCAACATGTTGAGGATTAAGTTGGGGGCTAGATCATGGAAGTCTAGCCCATAATAAAACACCAATACGCGGACAAACGGGTTGAGAGGGAATCTCAACCCATAGAGAAAATGCGTTAGGAACACCACTTTCTCATCAGGCTCAGGGGTGGGGACGATCTGTCCCTCGGCCGGAAGTCAGTGAACGATCTCCTTGGCCAGGTATCCGGCCTCTCGGAGCTCCTCTATATCTTTCCTCTTAACGGAGGAGGTCATCCATTTGCTGCCGGCTCCGGATCCGGACATGGTTGGGTTCTTGTTTGAATTAGGACTTGGGCGCTGGAGCTCAAGGTCAAAGAGGCAGGAGGAAAGCGTGGGAGAAGAAAGGGGAATCTTATCTCCTTATAAGGGCGGTGAATATCGAATGCCCCTCCATTCGCCGTAAAATTCGCCTGCTCCCAAGGGCTGTGTAAAGGGCACGGCTGGGTTACCAACGCCCCTATTGATGAGAATCCCGTGATAAGGGGACACGATCTCTGCTTTGACAAGACATGCCAACGAAAACCGCGTCTGGAAATGTGGGGCGAAATATGGTTCGAAATTATGACCGGACAGACATGACGTCATATTACTAAAGTTGTCAGCAGATGGGACTTGTGTGTTATTATATTCTCTCTATGGTTGTGTGTGGTATGTGTTACATGTCCGGACACGATCAATTCGTCTAGAGACTATTTGGGATTTCGGAAGAAGGAACCCGCCTTGCAATGCTGAAGAGAGCAGTACGCGCCGGATACATTGTCATTGAAGCCAGGTTCAGGGGCTACTGAGGGAGTCTAGGATTAAGGGGTCCTCGAGCGTCCGGCCTGTTATCTATGGGACGGACTGATGCGCTGTGAACATATGAAGACCGAAGACTACACCCGTGTCTGGATGGGACACTCCTTGGTGTGGAAGGCAAGTGAGGGAGTCCTGGATTAGGGGGTGTCCGGATAGCCGGACTATACCTTCAGCCGGACTCCTGGACTATGAAGATACGAGATTGAAGACTTCATCCCCTGTCCGGAAGGGACTTTCCTTGGCGTGGAAGGCAAGCATGGCGATACGGATATGTAGATCTCCTACCATTGTAACCGACTTTGTGTGTAACCCTAGCCCTCTCTGGTGTCTATATAAACCGGAGGGTTTTAGTCCGTAGGACGAACAACAGTAATACCATAGGCTAGCTTCTAGGGTTTAGCCTCTTTGATCTCGTGGTAGATCTACTCTTGTACTACCCATATAATGAATATCAATCAAGGAGGACATAGGGTTTTACCTCCATCAAGAGGGCCCGAACCTGGGTAAAACATCGTGTCCCGTGTCTCGTGTTACCATCCGCCTAGACGCATAGTTCAGGACCCCCTACCCGAGATCCGTCGGTTTTGACACCGACATTGGTGCTTTCATTGAGAGTTCCAATATGTCATCACTTTTAGGCCCGATGGCTTCTCCGATCATCAACAACGATGCGATCCAGGGTGAGACCTTTCTCCCTCGACAGATCTTCACATTCAACGGCTTTACACTGCGGGCCAATTTGCTTGGTCATCTAGAGCATATCGAAAGCTACGCCCCTGGCCATCAGGTCAGATTTGGAAGTTTGAGCTACACGGCCGACCTCCGCGGAGACTTGATCTTCGACGGATTCGAGCATGATCTAGCTCTGCCGTCGAACAGTGCCCTGGAGGCCGCACCCGCATCAGCTCCGACCCTTAATTAGGAGCCAACTGCGCCAATCGAGGATGGGTGGCTGGACACTGCCTCAGGGGCTGCAATCTCTACGGTGATCGAGCCGAACACCAGCCCTATTCTCTATGAAGCCCGTTACTCCAAGGAGCCGGACTCCTCTCCAAAATCTGAGTCCTCCGCACCCCTACCGATCGAACCCGATTGGGCGCTGATCATGGAGTTCTCCGTCGCGGACATCTTTCAGCACTCACCCTTCGGCGATATTTTGAACTCACTAAAGTCTGTCTCTTTATCAGGAGAGCCCTGGCCGGAATATGGTCAGCAAGGTTGGGATGCGGATGATGAAGAAATTCCAAGCCCACCCACCACCCACTTCGTAGCCACTGTCGATGATTTAACCGACATGCTCGACTTCGACTCCGAAGAAATCGACGGTATGGACGCCGATGCAGGAGACAATCAAGAACCAACACCTACAGGGCACTAGAAAGCCACCTCGTCGTATGATATATACATGGTGGACACCCCAAAAGAAGGCAATGGCGATGAAACAACAGAGGATGACCCCTCCAAGAAGTAGCCTAAGCGCCAGCGTCAGCGGCGCCGCTCTATATCCCGCCAAAGCAAAAACGGTGATTCCTGCATGGGAGATAATAAGACCCCGGACAATGCCGAAGACAACCACCTCCAGCAAGATTCAGCACAGGAGGATGGAGAAGCCAGCCCTCATGAGAGAGCGGCAGACAGAGAGGTCGAGGACGATAATTATATGCCTCCCTCTGAAGAGGACGCAAGCCTCGACGACGACGAATTTGTCGTGCCGGAGGATCCCGTCGAACAAGAGTGTTTCAAACGTAGCGTTATGCCCACTGCGAGAAGCCTCAAGAAAAAACAGCAACAACTTAGAGTTGATCAAGATTTGCTAGCCGACAGATGGACTGAAGTCCTTGCGGCCGAAGAGTATGAACTCGAACGCCCCTCCAAGAGCTACCCAAAGCGCAGGTTGCTACCCCGATTAGAGGAGGAAGCACCTAAACCTACATCACCAGCGCATGATGCGGCCGACCTGCCACCCCGTGGCCACGACAGAGAGGCCTCTCGGCCCTCCACTCAAGCCGCACCCGGCGCCGCTCAAAAAATACCAAGGCATGGGAAAATGCGCCAGACCTGCGAGACATATTGGAGGACAAGGCAAGGCAAACAAGATCGATCGACGGATCGCGTGAGCGCCCCATGGCACGAGACGGTAATCGTCACTCCGGATATAGAAAATACATATGAGCCGAACATAGTAGACAAAGCTCGTTTGAGATGTGTCATGATATAGCCCAATACAGAGGCGCCGTACACCCACTATGCTTCACAGATGAAGTAATGGATCATCAAATCCCCAAGGATTTCAAACCCGTGAACATCGAATCATACAATGGCACAACAGATCCTGCTGTATGGATCAAGGACTATCTCCTTCATATCCACATGGCCCGCGGTGACGACCTACACGCTATCAAATACCTCCCACTCAAGCTTAAAGACCTGCTCGGCATTGGCTTAACAGCTTGCCAGCAGAATCAATTGGTTGTTGGGAGGACCTGGAAGCCGCATTCCTGGACAATTTCCAAGGCACTTATGTGCGACCACCAGATGCCGATGACCTTAGCCACATAATTCAGCAGCCAGAGGAATCTGCCAGACAATTCTGGACACGGTTCCTAACCAAGAAAAATCAAATCGTCGACTGTCCGGACGCAGAGGCCCTAGTAGCCTTCAAGCATAACATCCGCGACGAGTGGCTTGCACGGCACCTAAGACAGGAAAAACCGAAATCTATGGCAGCCCTCACGACCCTCATGACCACACTCATGACCCGCTTTTGCGCGGGAGAAGACAGCTGGCTAGCTTGCAGCAATAACATGACCAAGAGCCCTGGTAATTTGGATACCAAGGACAGCAGTGGTAGGTCGCGTCACAACAAGCAAAAGTGCAGCATTAACGGTGACAATGCTGAGGATATAGCAGTTAATGCCGGATTCAGAGGCTCTAAACTCGGTCAACGGAAAAAGCCGTTCAAAAGAAATACTCCGGGCCCGTCTAGTTTGGACCGAATACTCGACCGCTCATGCCAAATACATGGCACCCCCGAAAAACCAGCCAATCACACCAACATGTATTGTTGGGTGTTCAAGCAGGCAGGCAAGTTAAATGCCGAAAGCAGAGACAAGGGGCTGCATAGCGATGATGAGGAGGAGCCCCGGCCGCCAAACAACAGTGGACAGAAAGGTTTTCCCCCACAAGTGCGGACGGTGAACATGATATACACAACCCACATCCCCAAGAGGGAGCGGAAGCGTGCGCTAAGGGACGTATACACGATGGAGCCAGTCGCCCCAAAGTTCAACCCATGGTCTTCCTGCCCGATCACTTTTGATTGAAGGACCACCCCACTAGCATCCGTCATGGTGGATTCGCCGCATTGGTTCTAGACCCGATTATTGACGGATTTCACCTCACTAGAGTCCTTATGGACGGCGGCAGCAGCCTGAACCTACTTTACCAGGATACAATGTGGAAAATGGGCATCGATCCCTCGAGGATTAAACCCACTAAAACGACCTTTAAAGGCGTCATACCAGGTGTAGAGGCCAACTGTACAGGCTCAGTTACACTTGAAGTGGTCTTCAGATCTCCGGATAATTTCCGAAGAGAGGAGTTAATCTTCGACATAGTCCCGTTCCGTAGTGGCTATCACGCACTACTCGGGCGAACCGCATTTGCCAAGTTCAATGTGGTTCCGCACTACGCATACCTTAAGCTCAAGATGACAGGCCCTCGAGGAGTCATTACGGTCAATGGGAACACCGAATGCTCTCTCCGAACGGAGGAGCATACGGCGGCTCTCGCAGCGGAAGTACAAAGCAGCCTCTCAAGGCAATTCTCCAGTCTGGCCATTAAACGTCCGGACACTGCCAAGCGCGCCCGGAGCAACCCACAACAAGACCGCCTGGCACATTCCGAGCAAGCGTAGCAATGCGGCCCAAACCCCAGCCCTCGCGAACTTGCGAAACCAGTGTTGCACATATATAACTATGCTCTGGAAATACCATGGGCACAGGGGGAGGGGCACCATCAAGGCACGCCCGAAACGGGGCTTAAACCGCACTAGGGGCTGCTGATTTCTTAATTTTCTCTTATTTTCAGGACTTCATTCTTTAGAAGGCTTGTCCGGCAGTAAAAATTGCCGCACAAACGATACAACCAGGGAAGCAGAAAGCTACGCTGCACTATGGAACTCTAAGGTGGTCTCTCTAACAAGCAGTATACCTGTTTCACATACCATTCCCCAGCTCGCCCCCGAAACGGGGTTAAACCGCACTAGGGGCTGCCGATTTCTTAATTTTCTCTTATTTTCAGGACTTCATTCTTTGGAAGGCTTGTCCGGCAGTAAAAATTGCCGCACAAACGATACAACCAGGGAAGCAGAAAGCTACGCCGCACTATGGAACTCTAAGGTGGTCTCTATGACGAGAAGTATACCTGTTTCACATACCATTCCGCAGCTCGCCCCCGGAAAGGACATGTTAAATAGTCCCATATTTTGCTCATTGCACTATTTGTATCGTTCTGCTTTGATTGCAACTTTTTTAAAATAAACAATGAATAGCTTCCGTCTATTATTGCATTACTCTTTTTTCGAATATATGTTCATTAATGACATGTTGCACCCGTACACTTTGGTACGGCCAATACGCCAGGGGCTTAAGTACGCCACAATACGGTGTGAGAAGTCCGAACACTTTCACAAGTGTGGCACCCCGAACTTATAGCATTATATGCATCGGCTTCGAATCATGTCTTGGGTCAATAGTTGGGTTTGCCCGGCTCCTATGTTTTGGTACCTTACGTTCAGTTATATCGGCTAAGGTAGCACTAGGAGAACTATTGCGATTGTGCCCCAGTTGAGCTGGGCTAAGCACCTCAGTAGAGAAAGCTAAAACTGACCGTCATGATAAGGCGAGAGTTGGTCGCTGTTCGAGAGGTTTTCGAGTCCCTAAAGACATATGCCCCTTAGAGCGAGGAGTCGGCTTTGTCCGGCCTAAGCATGGATAGCGCCCCGAACTCGGTCTTCCGAACACTAGGGACTTCCCCCAAAGTTAAAATTATAGAATTCTATGGCTAAGTGAGAGTGTTCAAGCATTATAGTCCGATTTCCTTGTTCGTTGAGTTGAGCGCCTCCCTCGAAGGACCCAAGAATGGGAAAAAGAGCGCTCATGTTTATCCAGAACACCCCAGCACTCATGGCATGGGGGCAGAAGCCGACAACTCGCCATCTCTCAAATTTGATAAACAGCTGCACAGAAGGTAATATTTTAAATTCAAAAGCGTTGCTTAGTGCATATGAACAAGTTTTCAGCGTACAGGATCACAAATGCGAGTTTACTCAAAAATTACATCTTTGGAGCATTCATCCGCTATAAGGCGGGCACCCTTTAGGACGCCCTCATAATACGCTTCCGGGACACTATGCTCCTTGCCTGGCGGCGGCCCGTCCTTCACCAGCTTCTCCGCATCCATCTTGCCCCAGTGCACTTTAGCACGGGCAAGCGCCCTACGGGCACCTTCGATGCAGACGGAGCACTTGATTACTTCAAGCTGTGGACAGGGATCCACCAACCGCCTCACCAGCACCGAAGTAGCTCCCAGGCAGAGCCTCTCTAGGCCAAAGCCGAACTATGAGGCCCTTTATGGCATGTTCAGCCACCTTGTGGAGCTCGACCATTTGCTTCAGCTGGTCGCTCAAAGGCACCAGGTGTCCGGCCTCAGCATACTGAGACCAGAACACCTTCTCCATCGAGCTCCCCTCTTCGGCTCGGTAGTAGACGGCGGCATCAGACGCACTGCGGGGAAAATCTGCGAATGCTCCTGGAGAGCTCCGGACTCGGGTAAGTAATAAGTAATTCACTTTCACGTGCTTGCTTTGCATAATGAATGCCTTACCCGCCGGTATCTTCTTCATCGCTTTACATCTCAGCAGACTGAGTGTTTAAGTATAAAAGGGGCGTAGTAGCTCCGCATTCCAGGCGCACAGCTCGTCTTTCTTGTGCTTGACATCGTAAAGGTGGTACTCTCCATTGTGGAGCACTCTGGTGACCACGAAGGGGCCTTCCCAAGAGGGAGCGAGCTTGTGTGGTTTCTGCTGATCCACTCAGAGAACTAAGTCTCTCTCTTGAAATGCTCGACCCCTCACATTTCTGGCATGGAGTCGACGCAGATCTTGTTGATAGATGGTTGATCGGATCAAGGCCATCTCTCTTTCTTCTTCAAGGAGGTCAACTGCATCCTGTCGTGCTTGTTCTGCTTCTTCCTCTATGAAAAGCTCGACTCGGGGTGCATTGTGGAGCAAGTCACTCGGAAGTACAACTTCGACTCCATAAACCAAGAAAAACGGGGTTCTACCAGTCGACCGATTGGGAGTTGTCCTCAATCCCCATAACAACTGATGGAAGTTCGTCGACCTAGGCTCCTGCTGCGTGTTTGAGGTCACGCATCAGTCGAGGTTTCAGTCCTTTGAGAATCAATCCATTTGCCCTTTCAGCCTGTCCATTCGACTGGTGGTGAGCGACCGAGGCATAGTCGACTCGAGTACCTTGTGAGGCACAAAAAGTCCTGAACTCATCAGAATCAAAGTTTGATCCGTTGTCAGTGATGATGATGTGGGGTACACCATATCTGAATGTTATCTCTCTGATGAAGCTGACCGCAGTACTGGCATCAAGGTTCTTGATAGGCATGGCTTCAATCCACTTAGTGAACTTGTCGACTGCTACAAGCACATTAGTGAATCCACTCCTGCCAGTCCTCAAAGGTCCAACCATATCCAATTCCCAAATAGCAAAAGGCCAGATGAGTGGAATGGTTTTCAGGGCTGACGCAGGCTTGTGAGACACGTTGGGTTAACTCTGGCAACCTTCACATTTGTCGACTATTTCTTGTGCCATCTAATTTGCTCGAGGCCAGTAAAATCCCGCTCGGTATGCTTTGGCCACAATGGTGTAAGAGGACGCATAGTGACCACAGGTCCCCGAGTGGATATCATTGAGGATCACTTGACCTTCTTCAGGTGTTATGTATTTCTGGCAAACTCCAGTCACACTTTCTCTGAACAACTGTCCTCTTATCACAGTGAAGGCATTAGATCGACAGACATCTGTCGAGCCTCTTCTGCATCTTCTGGGAGCTCTCTTCTAAGAATGTATGCGATATATGGTACTGTCCAATCGGGGGTGATTACCAACACTTCTCTGATAAAGTCGACCACGGCTAGAATCTCGATTTCAGTCGGATCGGTGGCACTCTTTGGCTGTGGGGGATCTTCAGTGAAGGGATCTTCTTGAACTGAAGGTGCATGAATATGCTCTAGGAACTCATTACTGGGAATGGCTTCTCTCTTGGAGCCTATCTTTGCCAGATCATCGGCTACTTGATTTTTCATTCGGGGGATATGATGGAGCTTTAACCCCTCAAACCTCTTTTCTAACTTTCTTACTGCATTGCAATAATCAGTCATGGCTGGGCTTCTGACGTCCCACTCCTTCATCACCTCATTGACCACTAAATCTGAGTCGCCATAGACCATGAGGCGACGAAAGCCGAGTGAAATTCCATACACAAACCATACAGAAGTGCTTCGTCTTCGGCCTCATTGTTGGAGGAGTCAAAGTGAATCTGGAGAACATAACCGAGTTTCTCACCACGGGGGGAGACCAACACCACTCCAGCACCGGAACCATTCAGCATCTTGGACCCATCGAAGAATATGGTCCATTGCTCCGAGTGAATTTGCGCTGGAAGTTGCTGTTGGATCCACTGAGCGAGGAAATCAGCTATTGCTTGGGACTTAATACCATTCTTCGCTTCAAACATGATATCTAGGGGAAGGAGTTCAATCGCCCACTTTGCGACTCGACCAGTTAATCTCTGTTGTTCAGAATCTCCGATAATGGAGCGTTGCTGACGACTGTAACAGAATGATTAGAGAAATAGTGTGCAACCTTCTTTGTGGTGATGTAAATTCAATAAACAAGCTTATGCTAATGGAGATATCTTCGCTTTCAAGGAGTCAAGACTTTAGAAACGTAATATAATAGGCGCTGAACTTTATAAGTATTTCCTTCTTCTTCCCGCTTGACCATGAGTACTGTACTGACAACTTGTCCAGTGGCTGCAATGTAAAGCAGTAAAGGCTCTTTGCTGATTGGTGCAGCACGCACCGGCTGGGTGGAAAGCAGGGCTTTGAGCTCTACAAACACTGCATCAACTTCGGGAGTCCACTCGAACTTATCAGACTTCTTCATCAGTTGGTAAAGAGGCAGTGCCTTTTCACCGATACGAGAAATGAATCGACTCAGAGCGTCCAAACAACCAGTAAGCTTTTGGACATCGTGCACACGCACAGGGCGTTTCATCCGAAGAATGGCACCAACTTTCTCTGGATTAGCGTTGATCCATCGTTCGGAAATGGGGAAACTGAGTAATTTTCTGCCAGGAACTCCGAATGTGCACTTTGATGGATTAAGCTTGATATCATACCTTCTGAGGTTGGCAAAGGTTTCGGCAAGCTCAGCCAGCAGGTCGTAACCTTTACGTGACTTGACTACAATGTCATCCATGTATGCTTCCGCATTCCGACTGATTTGAGTGAGCAGACACTTCTGGATCATCCTCATGAATGTGGCTCTGGCGTTCTTCAGGCCAAATGGCATAGTGACATAAAAGAAACATCTGAATGGAGTGATGAAAGCCGTTTTTATCTCATCAGGTCCATACACTCGGATCTGATGGTACCCGGAATAGGGGTCCAAGAAGGACAAACGCTCACACCCCGTAGTTGAGTCGACAATTTGGTCGATGTGGGGAAGAGGAAAATGATCTTTCGGGAAGGCCCAATTGATATGCTTGAAGCCAATGCACATGCGAAGTGAATCATCCTTCTTCAGGACCCTGACAACATTGGCGAGCCAGTCGGAGTGGTAAATCTCTCGGATGAACTCAGCTGCCAGTAGTCGAGCCACTTCTTCGCCAATTGCTTTTGTCTTCTGGACAGCGGATCGTCGAAGATCTTACTTGACTGGTTTTACTTTTTGGCCGACTCGCAAACGATGCTCAGCTAGTCCACTGGGTACACCCGGCATGTCAGAAGGTTTCCATGCAAAGATGTCCCAGTTCTCACGGAGGAACTGGATGAGCGGTTCTTCCTATTTGCTGTCGAGTGTTGACGAGATATGGGTCGGAGCAGCATTGAGGTCGGTCGGCTGGATATGAATCGGCTTCGTTTCCCCTGACGACTGAAATGTGGACTCTATGGCAGGCTTCTTGGCTCGCAGCAAATCACTCGGATCTGCATTTTTCTGGTACTATTGCAGTTACACTATTGCCATCTGTGCATCGGCAATTTTTGAGCCCTTCTGGAAGCACTCTTCTACCTTCTGCCGATTGCCAGTGACAGTGATTACTCCTTTGGGGCCAGGCATTTTCAATTTGAGATACACATAGCATGGTCGAGCCATAAAACGTGCATAAGCAGGTCTCCCCAAAATGGCATGGTAAGCACTATTGAAATCCACTACCTCAAATATCAACTTTTCGTTGCGGTAATTCTTGGAATCACCGAAAACCACATCAAGTGCGATTTGGCCGAGTGACTGAGCTTTCTTGCCATGTATAACACCATGGAAACTCATGTTTCTTTCACTAAGCTTGGACATCGGAATGCCCATTCCCTTCAAGGTTTCAACATAAAGGACATTAAAGCCACTGCCACCATCCATCAGCACTTTAGTCAGCTGAGTGCCTTCGACTACTGGGTCGACCACCAGTGCTTGCCTCCCAGGGGTGGCCATATGTGCTGGGTGGTCCGACTGGTCGAATGTGATGGCAGTCTGGGACCACTTCAGATAACTGGGTGTTGCCGGAGCAACCATCTTCACCTCCCTATTAATAACCTTCAATCAACTTTTGCTTTCAGCATCAGCAAAAATCATCAGTGTGGAATTCACATTGGGAAAACCATCATCATCTTCTTCTCTATCCTCACCTCCGTCCGACTCCTTTTCCTTTTCCTTGGGTTGTTTCTCTCGGAACTGCTGGATCAGGAAACGACACTATTGAGTGGTGTGTTTAGGGTAAATGATGTTCCCCTCTTCATCTTTTTTGGTATGAATATGGCAGGTAAATCCAGCACATCATTCCCATCTTTATCATTAACTTTATTGGGAGCCCAGGGCCCTTTGCGCTTTCTTTTGAACTTTCCTTGGGAAATAGCTAAAGCTTTACCAGGAGCAGCTGGTTCGGCCTTTCGCTTCTGTTTCCGACTGGAATTCCCTCCTCCGGTTTCTTCGGCGACTGTTTTGTGTTTGCCACACCGGAGTCGGTCTTCCTCTTCACCATTGGCATATTTGGTGGCAATCTCGATCATCCTAGTCAGAGTCATATCTCCTGTCTGACCGAATTTCAGGTTCAAATCCCGATACTTAACGCCTTCCTTGAACGCACAAATTGCTTGGTGATATAACACATTCCCCACTCTATGGTGCAACATGATCCATCTTTGGATATAATCCCTCAAAGTTTCATTCGGTTTCTGGACACAACACTGCAATTCTTTCAACCCTGCCGGCCTTTTGCGAGTGCCTTCAAAGGTCCTAACAAACACTCGTGCAAGTTCCTCCCAACTATATATACTGCCAGGAGCCAACTGATTCAACCACGCTCTGGCAGAGCCCTCCAACATCAAGGGGAGGTGCTTCATGGCCACATCATCATTGCCACCACCAATCTGCACAGCCACTCGGTAATCCTCAAGTCAAGTGTCTGGCTTGGACTCGCCGGTGAACTTGCTGACTCAAGTCGCCAACCTGAAGTTGGGAGTAATCACTGCTGCTCTGATGGCTCTGCTAAAACACTCGGGTCCTGAAACGTGTACCCTGCTTCCAGTCGGATGTCTCTATCGTGGCCTTCTCTGTGAGCTCTGTTTCTATCAACCAGACCTTGAACGAGGATTGACCTTGCATCAAATCCTGGTTCTTTGGGTCGACTGGAATTCTTCGTTCGCCGCTGTGGGGGCACCTGTCATCGTGCCGCCAAGGCACTCGACGACGATCGTCATGGACGAGTCGATGATCATACTGCTCATGGTTCCTGTACTGATATTGCTGGTACCCACGTCCCACACACCGCGTAGGCGATCTCGGGCAATGGGCAGATTGGACAGTATCCGCCACCACAGACCTGCTATGAATCCTATTTCGTGAATGAGATACTGCTGTATTCTGCTCCCCTGCTGCCCGGAGTAAAGCCCTCGAACTGCAGGAAGCTCGAAAATCTTATGGCCTTGGTATGGCTCCCATTTTTGGGGCGACGCCAATGCACCACCGTGTAGGGAGATGACTCAGAAGAGCAGTACCGGGTATCACCCATGGAGTACGGGGACGGGAGTTGTCGGTGTCAAAACCGGCGGAGCTCGGGTAGGGGGTCCCGAACTATGCGTCTAGGGCGGATGGTAACAGGAGGGAAGGAACACGATGTTTTACCCAGGTTCGGGCCCTCTTGATGGAGGTAAAACCCTACGTCCTGCTTGATTAATATTGATGATATGGGTAGTACAAGAGTAAATCTACCACGAGATCGGAGAGGCTAAAACCCTAGAAGCTAGACTATGGTATGATTGTATGTATATGTGTATGTTCTATCGACTAGCCTGGCCCTGGTTTATATAATGCACCAGAGGCCTAGGTTAACAAGAGTCCTAGCCGAATACGCCGGTGGGGAGAAGTCCTTGTCTTTCTCGCCAAGTCTTTGGGGAATCTTTCTTGTATGCAGCAGCTGTCTGAACTGGCCCATGAGTATACGGCCATGGGGGCCTCGGCCCAATGTAATAGATCGGGAGACGACGTGGTGAGTACCCCCTAGGCCAGGACACCGTCAGTAGCCCCCAGAACCGGTCTTCAAGTTAGGGACGCTCCTCGATTCTTCCAAACTGTTCTTCATCTTCGGTCGTCGGTCTTGAAAACTGGTTCAACAAATCTTCTCATCTTCGATCTTGAGGATCGCCGAAATGCATTCGATGAGTTTATACGCCGGGTATCCGAGGAGCCCCTTTAAGTTTCTGGCCAATATCAATGCCCTATTATTTTTATGCCACACCTCGGGTTTGAAGTTGTTCCCGGGAGGCAGTGTCGTCTTGCGTCCGAGCTCTAACGCCGGACTGCATTCGAGGTATCCTTTGCGGGCGAGCACCAATGCCGGACTGCTTCCGAGCTCCAACGTCGGAATGTATCCGAGCTCCAACGCCAGACTATGTCCAAGCTCCAACGCTGGACTGTATCCGAGCTCCAACGCCGAACTATATCTGAGGTGTCATATCCCCTTGGTTCAAAAAAGTTGAAGGAGTTTAGCCGAGCTTAATGCCAGAAATGCCCTCTATAGAGCCAGCCACTAGCGCCCGAGCTTTATGTCGGACTGCTTCCGAGGTGGTGCACCACCCCGACTGTGGGCCGATTTTTGTCAATATTTTTTATTATTGCAATTTATTCTTTGCCGAGATATATAGCCAGTAGCCCTCAAGGTGTGTATCGGTCTAAAACCCGAGATGCACCTGAAGGATGACGTAAGACCGCTGATCCCAGTAGCCGCTGAGACTCAGGTTGATTTGCAAAATCGGCCCGAGGATCAAGTCCAAACTCGGCAGAATACTTCGGGACACTAAAAGCGGTGTGCTCAGTCCTCGAGACTCAGGTTGGGTGCGGCCGACCAACCTAAGGATCAAAATCTCCTCGGAAACTATATTGCACATAAAATTTTCTGCATTGGACAAGCAATGCAGTAGCCCCCGAGACATTGGTCGGATGGCAACACCAGATCAGTGGATCGATGTGCCCCTTAATATTTGTAAATAATAAGCCCGAATCCCAATAGCCCCCGAGCCTTAATGTGGGCACGGGTGGCCAAATTAAGGATCAATATCCATAGTAAAATCACAAATTATGTGTAATGAAACTATGTATCCAAGTACTTTACGCCATTAATGCTCAGATCCGCATTGTACAGAACTTTGTTGACCGACCATCGGCTTCCACCTCCTCGGCCAGTAGCCGAGGAGTGTTTGTCCTACTTTATGAAACCTTTATGAGGGCAAAGATTTAAAACAAAGAAGGCAATCTGGCCATATGGTTTTATAAACAAAGGTACGCAGAGAGTTATATTACTGTTTAACAGAAGAAATGTCTTCCAAAGAAAATAGTCCTGCTATCGGTTCCTTTCTTTGGGTTGTCATGCTAAGCATGATCATTAAACCTCAGCTCTAATATAAGAGCAAAATATCGAGGATTTAGTTTGGGAGGTCAGTTAATAGCCCCCGGTAGTGTTCGGCGACAGTCGGGGTCAAGCCGTAAACACTTCGGCCAACGTTATGAACGGCCCGTCATTTAACATAGTCATCGGATCGCTGAGCAGTTTACGCTTATTGTGACAGTCAGTTTTCGGCTTTCTCCACTGAGGTGCTTAACCACGTGAGCTAGAAGCACAATCGCAGTGGTTCTCCCTTTGCACGCCTAGCCGAACAAAACGGAACGTAGGAAGCAAGTGGAGGCGCCGTGCAACCCAACTATTGACCGAAGACACAATTCGAAACCGATGCATATATAGCAATATCTAAGAATGTTTTTGCCGAATCCCTAAAGGTGTCCGGCGTTGCAATGCGAGACTAATGCTGGAAAAGCACAAATAGTTTAAAAGTGCCAAAAAACATGTCGTCCGAACAATATCAAGTGTTTGGTGCCAATCTGAAAGTTGGTCTTAGAAAAAAGAAGTGCTTCTGTCATGCTTTAACATGATACATCCTATCTCAAGACTTCGAGCGGGTCAGCCTTTGGCTTCAACCTCCTATCCCGAGGGCGGAGTACTTCTCATCAGGCCAGTTTAGCAAACTAAACTCTAGCGGCTTTGAGAGAGAAATTAGGCTCCCCGGCTTGTGACCGCACACTCGTGTCGAAAAAAGGAGTGATAAATAATAATAAAACTTTGCAACGACTAAGAAGAAGAACAATTATTATAAAGCGGCTCAAATAAACTTAAGAGCCCCCAAGTGACTTGGGTAGAAGAATGATTGCATGTACCGAAGTACTTATATCATATCTATGTTCAACCGAACTTTAAACGCGTCTTAACCGACTGTCAGCTTCTCCCTCTTTGGTCAAGGACCGAAAAGTGTTATGTACTCCATCGGTCGAGAATATCGATGGTGTTTCCAATAACCAGGCAATCAGGCCATAAGGCTGTAACAGACAAAGCGCGCTCAGGAAACTTATTCTATATTACCGTGAAGTGTAAGAAGCATCTTAGAAGAAAATAGTACCCCCCACCGATACCTTTCTTCGGTGCTCATTGTTATTATGAGACTTGTGCAATAAATTTTTTGTACTCATGAGTTCCGTTGTGTGCCGACCATCATTGAAAACTATAAGAGCGGTAGCTTTCGGCTTCACCTAGTCTGAGGTCCGGCTCGGGTGACCCGATCGTGACAATCGCAGAGGTGCTCCCTTTACTCCCTAGCCGAACAATCGGGAACGTAGGGGTAAACACAGGAGCGAGGCAACCCAGCTTGCAAATCGCTTAAGTCAATATGGTGCATATTGTGGCGTAATACACAAACAAGGAACGAAGCCGTACAAGTATAATCCTATGCAAGAGGAAAAAGCTTCATGAAGGAAGCCCCCAAGTAAACGGGGTATTTGAATTTGTGCGTCACAAACAAAGTTTGGACAAGGAAAGAATTTTACAAGCTACTTTTTTTCCAAAAAAAGGATAATGCTTGGTCGAGCCGAACACAAGTTAAAATTTTAAAAGTTTGAGCATGAAGGCAACTTAGCTGGTTAATGTGTTCGGTATTGATGACGCGGTCCGAGCTTGATGTGGGACAAGGTGCCATCCCCCAAGCCGGTCCCGAGGTGGCGGAGCAAAGAGCTCAACACTCCGAAGTGGTGACATAGCACGTTCAATGCAGGCTGGCAGAGTGATGCCGAAGTCCCCGGCATGGGGTAATGAAGTGTTGATGAAGCCCCCCGTCCAGCCGAGGTGACGCCAAAGGATATAGTCCGGCTGGATCATTTTCCTGTGCCACATAAAATAGTGCAAACCGGAGATAATAGTAATAATAAAAATAAAAAAATCGTTGCATAATCAATAATTTATGCAAAGTGAGTAATAAAAGAAATATGGCCTGGCGCCGAAGTCAATGTCGATGCAGGGCGTCGGCGTGATGCGGTAAGGGCGTGGCAAAGCCTGAATTCACAGGTCGGTCCGAGTTCCGGATGCGGCATTCGCCGGACTATGTACGGAGAATGACCGGACCACCATGCGACCGTCGTTAATGCGGCTACCATTTGATAGACCTGTGTACATATGATGGACAAACCAGAGTAATAATTCCTTGGAAAAATTGAACCCAAACAAGCAAAAAAATACTAGGATTAATAGCACCTGGTTTATTTGTTGTAGCAATCCGAAGGAAGGTGATTCCCAAAATTGGGACTCGATCCGCACACCCGTTACCGAACTAGGTTGATGAAGAGATGATGAAGCCCCCGGTCCCGCCGAGATGTCGAAGTAGATCGGCGTGATGGACACTGGCTCGGAGGAGCAATAGTGCGGCCTGCCGATGCAGGTCGTGACGTGGTCAATGCCGGCTTGATGAAGTGATCGTGCGGCGATGCCGGTGTGCCCGCTTCGTGTAACCCATGGGGCGGCGATGTTGGTGATGATTTATTCTTTGCGATGCCCAACTGTTGTTCAGCTTGCCGAGGTGATGATCCGAAGAAGTTGAGCTCGGCTCAATAAAGTGACGACGTGTCTAGCGCAGGTCGGCAGCCGTGGAGCAATATTGCCGGACTGGTTTGACACCAGCATGATATTGAAGATCATCTTCAAAAGATTTTAAGGTTAGTGGGATGTGTTCGGGAACAAAACACAATACTCCATACAAAACTTCCTTCAAAAAGGATGTCTGAAATCCCGTTCATAAAAAAGACGAACTCGGGTCAGATTCGTTTTCGCGCAGAAAACAGATCCGAAAAGTGATGTACTAATCGGAAGGTTCCCGGAGTTTGGATGGTCGGATCGAGCTGAAATTCGGAGGGGTGGTAGATACAGGAATTCCGCAGCCGATCAACGGTTGGATCTTCCAAAGGACGTCCGAGCAAGAAGCTGGACATCACGCCCTAAACTCGTCCAGATTTCCGTCCAGATTTGACACGGCTCTGGTATTGTTATAGATTGCCAGAGATTCCTCCATGGGAACTCGATGAAATTTTGCATGGTCTTTGAAGACTCAATTCCGCACAATTCCACCAAAGGGATCGTCAAAGCGATGCTCTAAGAGGTGGTGGCAGCGGATACAAGTTCGCTGTTTGGAAAAGTAGCACGGTCGCTTGAGGGCAATGTTGACGTTGAGCCCCCGAGCTCCATAGATGATTCCTCCATGATCTTGATAGAGATCGGAGTTGATGTTTGATGATGGCCCTTGTCCGAACATGGTGATCCGAACACAGGGCGCAATTCTTGGTCGAACCAAGGTGACCAGTCGAGCTGGTGACGAAGATGCCGAAGTAGCAGTTGATCTCCAGGCGAGCCATCGATCCTTTTGTCGATCACACAGCGGAACTCTCAATGAAAGCATCAATGTCGGTGTCAAAAACGGCGGATCTCGGGTAGGGGGTCCCGAACTGTTCATCTAGGCCGGATGGTAACAGGAGGCAAGGAACACGATGTTTTACCCAGGTTCCGGCCCTCTTGATTAATATTGATGATATGGGTAGTACAAGAGTAGATCTACCATGAGATCGGAGAGGCTAACACCCTAGAAGCTAGCCTATGGTATGATTGTATGTATATGTGTATGTTCCATCGACTAACCTGGCCCTGGTCTATATAATGCACCAGAGGCCTAGGTTAACAAGAGTCCTAGCCGAATACGCAGGTGGGGAGAAGTCATTGTCTTGATCGCCAAGTCTTTGTGGAATCTTCCTTGTATGCGGTAGCTGTCCGAACTGGCCCATGAGTATATGGCCATGGGGCCTCGGCCCAATCTAATAGATCGGGAAACGACGTGGTGAGTACCCCCTAGTCCAGGACACCGTCAGGAGTGCAGGGGAGGAGTGGCGGCGAAGTCCAGGTTGTACCGGACATCGCCAATGGAGCAAGCGGCAGGGTCTGGAGCGTTGCCATTGTCCAGGGGTGACGCCAACGGGGGTGGCGCTGTGCGTTGGGAGGTCGGCCGGGGCGGCGCGGAGCGGTGCGATGTCATGCGGCGTTTAGCAGTGCGGCGCGGTGGCAGGCCGGGCTGGGCGGCCTGGCACGGAGGGAGGCCCGGCGTGGCGGCGCTGTACGGTGGGAGGCTGGGCGGGGCGGCGCGGTGGGAGGCCGGGTGGGGTGGCGCGGGGGAAGGTCGGGCGAGGTGGGCGGCGTCATGGAAGGTCGGGCAGGCGTCGCGAGGTGGTGGGAGGAGAAGTTCGAGAGGTTGGGGATGACGGGCTCGAGCCATGTTTTTTGTTCTAAGCTTGGGCCGTTCGACATATGCAGATCGCGCCCTTATAGGGCCGAGGGTAACAAAATAATATTCTGTTACTAGTAACAGAATAGCTGAGTCCTATATATATAGATCACCATGACTCTTACATAAGGCATAAGACAAAAATAAAAGAGAGGCCCTTCGCTGAGGGAAGCAGAGGTTGTCATGTGCTTTTATGGTTGGATGCACAAAATCTTAATGCAAAAGAACGTCACTTTATATTGCCACATGTGATAGGGACCTTTATTATGCAATATATCGCTTTTATTGCTTCCATATCACAAGATCGTATAAAGCTTATTTTCTCCACACTAATAGATCATACATATTTAGAGAGCAATTTTTATTGCATGCAACAATGACAACTTACTTGAAGGATCTTACTCAATCCATAGGTAGATATGGTGGACTCTCATGGCAAAACTGGGTTTAAGGATATTTTGATGTACAAGTAGTATCTCTACTTGGTGCAAGGAATCTGGCTAGCATGAGGGGGAAAGGCAAGCTCAACATGTTGTATGATCCATGACAATATACTTTATTTTGGATATAAGAAAACATAACCCATTACGTCGTCTTCCTTGTCCAACATCTACTTTTTAGCATGTCATATTTTAATGAGTGCTCACAATCATAAAAGTTGTCCAAGATAGTGTATTTATATGTGAACACCTCTCTTTCTTTATTACTTCCTATTAGTTGCAGCGATGACCAAAACAATGTTTGTCAACTCTCAACAACTTTTATTCATCATACTCTTTTATACGTGAAGTCATTACTCTCCATAAGTTCAATATGATCTCTTTAATTCTTTTTATTCTTTCTGTTATTCCCTCAAGATCGTAGCAAGATAACCAAGCCCTCGACTCAAGACTAATCTTTATTATATATAGCTCACAGACTCGATTAGATAGAAGGATCATAAAGCAAAACTCAAAACTAGATCATACTAAAACTTTATTCTACTAGATATATTACCGAAAGGATCAAACTAAGACAAACGGTAAAGATAGGAGTGTGATGGTGATACGATACCGGGGCACACCCCCAAGCTTGGCAGTTGCCAAGGGGAGTGCCCATACCCATGTGTTTATGTCTCTTTCCTCGGAGGTGGTGACGATATAATTGTTGATGATGCAGGCTTGTCGTCCGTCTTCCAAGGCATAAGCTCACCATCATAAAAGGATGATCGAGTCTCCAGGATCCTCAAATCTGCATCCAAACTCATCCTCTTGAATCTATATTCAAACTCATAGTTTCTGTTTTGTAGGTCATAGATCTGGGCTTGGGGGTGCTCTATTTTCTCGTGAATCTTGAAGATGGTTTCCCCAATGTTCTTGGCATCTAGCTTGTGGTTGCTGGTGAACTCCGCGATCATAATGTGGTTGGCGTCGAATCCTCGTTCCACCATCTCCTGACACTTGAAAACTTGTTGCTCCATTGCTTCGAGTCTTGTCCACGCTTCTGCTCCTCCTTGGTCCCTCAACATCGTGAATGTGCAGCAACCCCTCACGCGTCTCAATGGTTTGAGGGTGTGGCAGCACCACCGCGAGGTAGGGGTTGATGACCTTCTCGAAGAACTTATCCTTGGGGGCACATGAAGACGTCATGGCGATCTAGATATGTTCAAAAATAGCTCGAAATGAAAACATGATATATTTGCTTGGTACGGTTTTCAAAACCTTCGGGAGATTATATAATGAATTTTTACTAACCAAAAGAAGTATCGCGCAAGAAAACAGAGTCCGGAGGGCACACGAGGTGCCCACGAGGCAGGGGGCGCGCCCTCTAGCCTCGTGGATGCCTCGTGTCCTTCCCGGAGTGCTTCTTATTTTCCCATTTTCTTAAATATTCCAAAAAGGAGAAAAATGCTATTAGAACTATTTTGGAGTCGGTTTACTTACCGTTCCACGTACGTATTCCTTTTCGCAGTTTGGAACGTTCTAGAAAGTGGCCTTTATGTATTCCTCCAAGGTTACGGTTTCAATAACATTGGTTTGAACATTTATGGGATTACCTGAGATATAATGTTTGAATCTTTGACAGTTCACCACCTTTGGATTTGTGCCTTCGAAGTTGTTGATTTTTTTGGAACGGAACGATAGACCTCCTCGATAACGTAAGGGCCTTCCCATTTATAGAGGAGTTTTCCTGCAAAAAATCTTAAACGAGAGTTGTATAACAGAACATAATCACCTACATTAAACTCACGCTTTTGTATCCTTTTGTCATGCCATCTTTTAACTTTTTCTTTAAACAGTTTGGCATTCTCAAAGGCTTGGGTTCTCCACTCATCAAGTGAGCTAATGTAAAATAGTCTCTTCTCACCGGCAAGTTTGAAATCATAATTGAGGTCTTTAATGGCCCAATATGCTTTATGTTCTAGTTCGAGACGTAAGTAACATGCTTTACCATAAACCATTTTATACGGAGACATACACATATGATTTTTATATGCAGTTCTATAGGCCAATATTGCATCATCAAGTTTCTTGGACCAATTCTTTCTAGATCTATTAACAGTCTTTTGCAAAATTAATTTAAGCTCTCTATTACTAAGTTCTACATGACCACTAGACTGCGGGTGGTATGGAGATGCAATTCTATGATTAACATCTTAGCAAGCATTTTACGAAAAGCACCATGAATAAAATGTGAACCACCATCAGTCATTAAGTATCTAGGGACTCCAAACCTCGAAAAAATAACTTCTTTAAGCATCTTAATAGAGGTGTTATGATCAGCACTACTAGTTGGAAAGGTTCTACCCATTTAGTAACGTAATCAACATCAACTAAAATATGTGTATACCCATTAGAGGAAGGAAACGGTCCCATATAATCGAAGTCCCAAACATCAAATGGTTCAATAACAATTGAATAATTCATAGGCATTTCTTGATGTCTACTAATATTACCAATTATTTGACATTCGTCACAAGATAAGACAAACTTACGGGCATCTTTGAAGAGAGTAGGCCATAAAAACTGGATTGCAATACCTTATGTGCAGTTCTATCTCCGGCGTGGTTTCCTCCATAAGCCTCAGAGTGAGACTTGCATAGGATCTATTCCTGTTCATGCTCAAGTACACAATGTCTAATAACACCATCTACTCCTTCTTTATAAAGGTTTTGGTCATCCAAAAAGTAATATCATAAATCATAGAAGAACTTTTTCTTTTGCTGATATGTGAAACTAGGTGGTATAAATTTAGCAACAATGTAATTAGTGTCATCAGCATACCATGAAGCAGTACGAGAAGCATTTATGAAAGTTAATTGTTCATCTGGAAAGCTATCGTCAATAGGTAGTAGGTCATCAAGAACATTGTTTAACCTAGATATGTTGTCTGCAATGGGGTTCTTAGCTCCCTTTCTATCAATAATATGAATCAAATTCTTGTAGCAAGAGAACCCATCCAATAAGTCTAGGTTTAGCATCTTTCTTTTCCATAAGATATTTAATAGCAGCATGATGAGTGTGAACAATTACTTTGGAATCAGCAATATAAGGTCTGAACTTATCACAAGCAAATACAGCTACTAAAAATTCTTTTTCAGTAGTAGCATAATTTCTCTGGGCACTATCTAGAGTTTTACTAGCATATTGGATAACATTTAATTTCTTATCATCTTTTTGTCCTAGAACAACCCCTACAGCATAATCACTAGCATCACACATAATTGCAAAGGGTAAATTCCAATCAGGTGGCTGAACAATAGGTGAAGAAATCAAGGCTTTATTAATTATTTCAAAGGCTTCTACACAATCATCATCAAAGACAAAAGGAACATCTTTTTGTAAGAGATTAGTCATAGGCCTAGGAATTTTAGAGAAGTCTTTAATGAACCTCCTATAAAAACCAGCATGACCAAGGAAACTTCTTATACCTTTAATGTCCTTGGGACACGACATCTTTTCAATAGCATCAACTTTAGCTTTATCAACTTCAATACCTCTTTCCGAAACTTTATGCCCCAAGACAATTCCTTCATTAACCATAAAGTGGCACTTCTCCCAATTCAGGACAAGATTAGTTTCTTCACATCTCTGCAATACTCGATCAAGGTTGATTAAGAAATCATCAAAAGATGTTCCATACACGGAGAAATCATCCATGAAAACCTCAACAATCTTTTCACAAAAGTAAGAGAATATAGTAGTCATACATCTTTGAAAGGTAGCAGGGGCATTACATAAACCAAAAGGCATACTTATATAAGTAAAAGTAGCAAAAGGGCAAGTAAAAGTGGTCTTTTCCTGATCCTCTTTCGACACAGGTATTTGAGAGAATCCAGAATAACCGTCTAGAAAGAAAAAAATGTGTACATTTGGAAATCTTTCTAGCATTTGATCGATAAAAGTTAAAGGGTAATGATCTTTTCTCGTAGCTTTATTCAATTTGCGAAAATCAATTACCATTCTATAACCTGTAACAATTATTTGTCGGATCAATTCATCTTTATCATTAGGAAAAACAGTAATACCTCCCTTCTTAGGGACACAATAGACAGGACTTACCCACTGACTATCAGCAACGGGATAAATTATACCTACCTCCAGAAGCTTTAGTATTTCATTTCTTACCACTTCTTTCATCTTAGGATTTAACTGTAGTTTGTGATCAACAACCGGTTTGGCGTCTTTCTCCAATTTTATTTTTTGTTGGCATAGAGTGGGACTAATGCCCTTAAGATCATCAAGAGTATATCCAATAGCGGCACGGTGCTTCTTCAGAGTTTTCAATAATTTCTCTTCTTCCAGCTCTGAAAGGTTAGCACTAATAATAACAAGATATATCTCCTTTTCATCAAGGTAAGCATATTTCAGAGTATCAGGTAATGGTTTAAGCTCAAATACCTGATCACCCTTGGGTGGAGGAGGATCCCCTAGAATTTCAACAAGCAAGTTGTGTTTCAAAATAGGTCCCTATTTAAAGAATACTTCATCTATTTCCCTTCTTTCATTCATAAACATATCATTTTCGCGGTCTAACAAGTATTGTTCTAAAGGATCATTAGGAGGCACGACAATAGAAGAAAGAGCAATAATTTCATCTTTACTAAGCAATTCTTTATCATGGGGTTGTCTACAAAATTTAGCAAAATTAAAATCATGAGACAGATCCCCTGAACCAACAGAAACAATATCCTTTTTGCAGTCTATCTTAGCATTAATAGTATTCAAGAATGGACTACCAAATATAATGGGACAAAAGTTATCTTGTGGGGAAGCAAGAACAAGAAAATCAGTAGGATATTTAACTTTCCCACACAAGACTTCAACATCTCTAACAATCCCAACTGGTGAAATAGTATCTCTATTGGCAAGCTTAATAGTAACATCAATATCATCTATCTCAGCAGGTGCAATATCATGCATAATTTCTTTATATAAGGTATAAGGTATTGCACTGACACTAGCACCCATGTCACATAAGCCATGATAAAAATGATCTCCTATTTTAACAGAAACAACAGGCGTGTGAACAACATGTCTATGTTTATCTTCAGTATCGGGTTTAGCAATTCTAGCAACTTCATCACAGAAGTAAATAACATGCCCATCAATATTAACCAAGAGATCTTTAACCATAGCAATACTAGGTTCATGTGACGCCCGGGTAATTAAGCTGCAGTAAACCCTTGCTAATCATGCCAGGTCACCATAATTAAACTTTTGGTCAACCTCATTTGTTTCGAACTGAGATCAAATTCAAATTCAAATAACAAGTCAAAATATAATTTCATAAAACAATGAATTAAAAATGTTCAAAAGGTTGTAAGTATTCCCTAACCAATTAACAAACATGAAGCAACATTACTGGGAATGTTGATAGGCCTCTACGATATTTAAAACAGGAGCAAACAACATTTAAATTAACCATTTAAAATTAAACAAATATTTATCCTTTTCAAAATGTTTAGAAACTTTACGTGCAGCTCCCTTATATGACCCAATATTTATGTGGCAAGTTTGGTATTCAACAAAATTTATTTGATAGCTGGGACTAAATAGAAAATAGAAAATAAAATAAATGAAAAAGAAAATACAAAACAGAAAACAAATAGAAAAAAGGAGAACTCCCCCCACTGGGCTCCGGCCCAGCAGGCCACAGCCCCACTAGGCCAACCCCCGGCCCAACCGGCCAACCCACCCCCACTCCTTATCCCCTCACCCCCCGTAACCCACCCCACGGAAATATCTCCCCCTCCCTCCCGATTGGATCGGGAGGAGGTCGCCGCAACGCCCCGACCCCGCCGTCCATCACCTCACTGGACGC
>NC_041380.1:1628907-1667129 GCF_002162155.2 Triticum dicoccoides
CTCACCGCCCACCGGCTTGCTTCCTCCCCTGCATCCGTCTCCGTCCTCCTCCTCACCCCCGTTGCCCTGAGCCCTACAAACCCCCCGTGAGCACGCGCCCCTCCCTCCCCTCTCTCCCTCCCTGCACCCGTGCGTCGCCCCAGCTGCCACCGTGTGCGCGCCGCCCGCCGGCTTTGCTGGCCTCGCCCGTTGTCGCCACCGCGCCGCTCCGTCCTCCGCTCCAGTCGGTCGCACCGTGCTCACCGGGCCTCCCCACAACGAATTGTGCGTGTGCTCGCGCGCCCACACCCGCGCCGGCCGCGCCCTGCAAGTCGCCCGCCCGCGCCCTACAAGCCGCCTGCCCGCGCCCCGGGACTTCCTCTGTTCGCCGTGCTCGTGCCGTCCGCGCCCAGTGCGTGGCCGTGCCCCTGCTCCCCTGCTCCCCAGCGCGCCCTGCAACTCGCCCGTGCGCACACCCACAACCTTCCTCCGTGCGCCGCCTAGCATCGCCGTTGCTCGCCGACCCGCCGCTAACCGCAATCGCAAGCTGCGTCTGCTGTTGCTCCTCCTCCATCGTTGCCCTGCTCCGGCCGTTCTCCTCTGCCTGCCGTTAGCCGCTGCTCGCTGTGCGGCGTCGCTACCCACCACCCCGCGCTCGGATCCGCCCTAGTCCGGGCCCGCGCCCCCAGTGCCATCCCGCCGGCGTGTGCCTTTGGCCTCGCCCTGCTGCACCATGGTGGCCTTGCCCCGCTACGCCCTATCGGGCGCTCAAAATGCGCCCGTAACCCGTAACCCGTCACCCGAACCCAGTATGGCAATGGGCCTATGACAGGAGGGCCCCGCCTCCAGAACGTTTCCATAAAAAAGGCAAAAATTAAAGAATTATTAATAATAATTAATTAATTAACTTAACTTAATTAACTTAATTAATTGTTATTAATTAAACTAAACAATTAACTACACTAATTAGACTAATTAATCATAATTAAGATTAACCAAATAACTTACTAAACTAACTAAACTGTTAGAGTGGACTAAAACAGTCAATGACAGGGGGCCCCACCCCTGTTGACCAGTCAAACGTTGACTGGTCAACTGGGTCCCTCTAGCCCACCTGTCAGCCACTAGGTACACTTTTGTGTACACTGTGCTGGGTGCGCCTAGCAATTTAGCATTTATTTTCGAATTAAAAATAATTTCAGAATAATAATAAAATCTTTAGAAAATCATATCTTCTAATCCGTACCTCGGATTAAATTATTTTCAACATGAAAGTTGCTCAGAACGACGAAACGAATCCGGGTACGCAGCCCGTTCGTCTGCCACACATACCTAGCATAGCGAGCACACAACTTTCCCCCTCCGGTTCATTTGTCCTAAAACGTGAAACACCGGGAATACTTTCTCGAATGTTTTCCCCCTTCACCGGTACCACCTCGTACCGTGTTAGGGCACACCTAGCATCACGTTTTGTCATGTCATGCATTGTTATGCATCTGTTTGCATTATATGCATTATTTCTACCCCCTCTTCTCTACGATAGACTACGAGACTGACGCCACTGCTACCCAATACGACTACGGTGTTGATGACCCCTCTCTCTTGCCAGAGCAACCAGGCAAGCCCCCCCCTTGATCACCAGATATCGCCTACTCTCCTCTATACTGCTTGCATTAGAGTAGTGTAGCATGTTACTGCTTTCTGTTAATCCTATTCTGATGCATAGCCTGTCATTGTTGCTACAACTGTTGATACCTTACCTGCAATCCTAATTGCTTAGTATAGGATGCTAGATTATCATCATTGGCCCTACATTCTTGTATGTCTGCCATGCTATACTATCGGGCCGTGATCACTTGGGAGGTCGTCACGGGTATATACTTATACATAATATATGGTACTTGTGGTGATTAAAGTTGGCTCGGCTCGTAGGAGTACCCATGAGTGATTCCGATGTTGGGGGCTGAAGGGGCAGGTGGCTCCATCCTGGTAGAGGTGGGCTGAGTTCCCGAAGGCCCTTGACTGTTACTTTGTGGCGGAGCGACGGGGCAGGTTGAGACCACCTAGGAGAGAGGTGGGCCTGGCCTTGGCCGACGTCCGTGGTTATTTCAAAATAACACGCTTAACGAGATCTTGGTATTTGATCTGAGCCTGGCTACTGCCCTATGCGCACTAACCATTTCGCTCTGTGGAAGAAGTTGTTCTGCCTTGTGCCCCGTTCTCAGATGGGGTCAATATATCAAGTGTGCGGAGCCGAAGTGTGGCGTATTGCCGGGACCGGATACCTGTCCGGGACCCCGAAGAAGACGTCCGAAGACTGGCCTTCAGAATGGTTTAATATAGAAGACATCCCCCTCCCGGATCCTATTCGGATCGGCCTTCCAGAGTTTGTCAACGCCCCTTTGAAGAAGCGCCGGAGCTGGCGTCCACAGAGCTCCCTGGAGGAAGATGACATGGACATTCTTTACCTGATGAGACGGATAAGTTTTTTAGCTCGATCCGGATTGACCATGATCGAGGTTATGGACATATGCATTATGCGGGGGGTGCAGCCGCTTCAGTATAGAGGCCACCCCATGTGGGATTTCAACGGGGAGGATGACGCCACCCGCCACGGCCGCAAAGGGCCGGGATCGTGTGATGATCTAAGAAAGATCTTATCCACTTTTTACAAGGGAGAAGAAGAGGAATTCCTTCGTGTCAACCCGCAGGGCGGATTTTCTATGTACAATCCTCCGAGCTAGGTCAGCGGAGACTTTTTATCGTCCATCCATTTCGTATTCCCGTACTTAAGTATTCATTCTAGCGATTTTATCACAGGAGCTGCGCCAGCCAGTAAAGGAGATAAACAACCCTCCTCCACAACCCGAGGACCCTGGACGGTCCCTTGACCCGGTCTCCCAGGAGGATCCGGACATATCTATGGAGCTGATCGACGGGGTATTCTACCAGCGGAGTAATGACAATGCTTTGGTGGCCATTACAGCCGATTACCCCGGGCTAGCTCCAGCCTCACAGGTGACTGAGACCGAAGTCCCAACACTTAAAAAGGGATTCGTCCTTGCGCTTTTTTGATTGCCGTATAACAACCGTGTTTTGTAGGGGAGGTCCTCGGGGCAGAAGGCTGAGCCCGTGGCAAATAGCCAACAAGGGGCCGCGAGGCCAGGCAGGCGGAAAAGATCCGAAGTCCGAATTGAGACACCGGCGCAGCGGTACGGCGCACCGTCTTTATTGCAAGATATTATTTTTAGAGGCATATTAACGCCCATGCCTTCTTTCCAGGAAAAAGAGCGCTCGTCGGAAAATACCCGGAGAGGCTACCAATCGCACCTCCACAAGCCAGGCTCCAAGGCCAGATTCAGAGGCGGGAACGAATACAAGGTGTGCGTCGGGTGCTCCTCCGACAGAGGATGCGGATAAACTGTCTGCCACCCATTCCGAGGAAAGTGCCATGAACCACAGGCGTCGCTGGACTGTTCTTCGTGACGCTTGTTTCTCCCAATAGGCATTGGATGCCTTCAACTCGGGAGACGCGCACCTCCATGCCGCTCAAAATGGTCTAGCCAGAGCCACGGAGAAGTATGTAAAAGACATACGGGTGAGAAAATTTGATGATTATATATATCAGTAGCCCCTGAGACTTGAAATAGTTAGGATAACTGACTTAAGGATCATTCGTTATGTAGGTTCTTGCAGAAAAGAATACTCAACTAGCCCAGGAGCTGGAAGAGTGCAAAGCCCAACATCAGGCCGCACTGGCCACAGCAGGGGAGCCCAAAGAGACCCCCTCTGGTAACATATTCTTCGAATGATAAGTATCATATTAGAATGTGGCGTATATGCAGATCTGACAATAAAAATGCAGATGATGCTGGAGTAAATTCGGATAAGCAATAGCTCGTACGCCAGCTGAAGGCTGGTGAGAGCGTGCTTACGAGGGTGAGGCAGGAGAAGAATGATCTCCAAGATGTCAACACCAAGCTGGGCGTGGAACTAAAAGATGTTCGTGCCCAACTGTGGGACTCTGTTAAGGAGAATCGGCGGCTTCGACGCGGCATATTTAGTAAGTGCTTGAACGAACTTTGAAAAAGAGTTCGACGAGGAAGCTGGCTGACAGAGTTATGTCTGTAGGTATTCTAACAGGTCATCTTGCCGAGGAGATGCCTGGTTCCATGGGTGATCTTCTTCCCGAGCTCGCACAGTTGCACGAATGAGTTCGGTCGGTGATGCAAGGTGTCGCCCAGGCCTTGTGGCCGTCCATCTCCATACCCGAAGGCCTTGGAGAGCTTGCAGAAAAGCTGAAGGGAGCACGGCAGCGCTTCCGATTATGGAAGGTATCGGCCTGCCGTTAGGGCGCCAGGGAAGACACGGTACACGAAGGCTGACCCGAACCACATGGCCGAAGTTGGACCTATGGGGCCTGATGGCAAGGAGATCCCTGTGAGTTTAGTGTACGTCCAAGTAGAATTGGCCGCAAAGTATTCCCAACAGGACTGTAGACTAGACATTCTATTGGACGGCATTGAAGAGGAATTCAACCAGTCAAATTGACTATGTAATTTTAAAGTGACATGTATTATGACTTGTAGTCGGATTGTAGATCGTTTGTCGTGGCGGACCTTTTTGCTTGAACCCCGGGACCCGACAACTGGAGTGTATCCGAATACCCTCTCAGTTATTCTATAACCGGGGCATGCGTGGAGAACAGGCATAGGGGTCATTAGTGCTTTATGAGACAAGTGCCCAACTAGTTATGTTATATTACATGGGTAGTAAGAAACATCTTCCAGAGAGAATAGTTCCGTTAAGCGTTCCTTTCCCTGGGTAGGCATGCCCTAAAGTGCATGTCCGGTCTGCGACAAGAAGCGCAGAAAAAACATCTGGGGGGAGATATGGATAATAAATAAAAGTCATCTTTTGTTCATCGACCGAATATTCTCTTAAGAACGCTAGCTTTTGGTTTCACCCAGTCTGAGGTACACGTCCGGCTGACCCGGCGGTAACAATCACAGAGGTGCTCCCCTGATGCCCTAGCCAAATTAACGGGAACGTAGGGGACCAGGCAACCCAGCTTGGCCAAAACTTAAGTCATATCGATGCATATAATGGTGAAAAAAGGTACATGCGGAAATATAACACATGTGCTGTGCGTGAGGCCCAGGTAAATAATTTAATCTTCTGTGAAAGAAGCCCCCAGTTATGAAGAGTGCAGCTAGCGCATCTATGATGTATGAGTGAGGCACAAGGTGACCCTTGAAGGCCAAGAGAAATAAAAGAAAGAAAGGGAGACAAGACTGGTGATGCATATGGAGAAAATGGACAAAGGGAGGAGACTAACATAAAGTCCGGTGCTAGGCGTAGAATCTTCGGAGCCTTGCTGTGTTCCATGGGTTTGGCTCGAGTCGACTAGTTGATGCATCCCGTAGTCGGTACGCTCCACCGGTCAGAACTTGGTCGATAATGAAGGGACCTTCCCATTTGGGCTCGAGCTTGTTCTTTTTCTTATCCGGCAGCCGTAGAACTAGTTCGCCAACGTTATAAGTTTTGGCCCGTACTTCTCTGCTTTGGTATCTGCGAGCCTGTTGCTGGTAAAATGTGGAACGGGCTTTATCTACGTCGCGCTCTTCCTCCAAGTTGTCCAGACTGTCCTGCCGATCGAGCTCGGCTTCTCTTTCTTCGTACATGCGCACTCGAGGTGAGTCATGAATTATGTCATAGGGCAGAACTGCCTCTGCGTCGTACACCATAAAAATGGTGTATATCCGGTACTACGATTCGGCGTGGTCCGCAGCCCCCAGAGTACGGAGTCGAGCTCCTCTACCCAGTGCGTGTCAGACTCCGTTAAGGAGCGCACTAATCTGGGTTTAATGCCGCTCATTATAAGACAGTTTGCTCGTTCGACTTGACCATTGGTTTGTGGGTCATAGACTGAAGCATAATCGAGCTTGATGCCCATTTTGCTACACCAAAGTTTTACCTCGTCGGCCGTGAAGTACGTGCCATTATATGTGATGATGTTGTGGGGGACGCTGTAATGGTGTACAACCTCGGATATGAAATCTATCACCGGTCCAGATTCGGCTATTTTCACAGGTTTAGCCTCTATCCATTTGGTGGATTTATCCACCATGACCAGTAAGTATTTTTTCTTATGGGTTCCCCCTGTAAGGGGTCCAACCATGTCAAGCCCCCAGACCGTGAAGGGCAATGTAATGGGGATTATCTGGAGGGCGGTGGGTGGCATGTGGCTTTGATTTGCAAAGAGCTGGCCACCGGCGCAACGTTGGACCAAGTCCTGTGCGTCTGCTTGGGCCGTTGGCCAATAAAATCTTGTACGGAAGGCCTTGCTTACAAGAGCTCGGGCTGCGGCGTGATGTCTGCCGAGTCCGGCGTGAATTTTTGCCAAAAGGATCTGCCCTTCCACTTCGGAGATGCACCTTTGAAGGACTCCGGTAGCGCTTTTTTGTATAATTCTCCCTCATGGACCCTGTAGGCCTTGGATCGCCGCACTATGCAGCGTGCCTCATTTTGGTCCTCTGGAAGTTCCTGTCTAGTTAGGTAGGCAAGGAATGGTTCTGTCCATGGGGCAATAATGGCCATTATTTTGTGGGTTGATTGTGTTATTTCGGTGGCGGGGCCTCCGATTGTGTCAGAGAGTTCGGTATCGGGTATTTTGGCCAGGTCCGGACTGTTATTACCGGTGTCCCCTTCCCATGCTATGGATGGCATGAAGAGCCGTTCCAGAAATATGTTGGGAGGGACCGCGTCGCGTTTTGTGCCGATGCGGGCGAGGATATCCGCTGCCTGATTATTTTCCCGAGCCACATGGTGAAATTCGAGCCCCTCGAACCGAGCTGACATTTTTAGGACGGCATTGCGATAAGCTGCCATTTTTGGATCCTTGGCATCGAAGTCTCCATTTATTTGGGATATCGCGAGGTTCGAATCCCCGCGCACCTCTAGGTGTTGAATGCCCATAGATACTGCCATCCGAAGACCATGTAGAAGGGCCTCGTATTCGGCCGCGTTGTTGGACTCCGTGTACATTATCTGTAGTACGTACTGGACGGTATCTCCTGTTGGGGACGTCAAAACGACGCCAGCCCCCAGACTAGCCAACATTTTGGAGCCGTCGAATTGCATGATCCAGTTTGAATATGTGTCGTACTCTTTAGGGAGTTCGGCTTCTGTCCACTCAGCGATGAAGTCAGCCAAAACTTGCGACTTGATAGCTCGTCGTGGCTTGTAAGTTATGTCGAACTGGAGGAGCTCAATGGCCCATTTGGCAATCCGGCCTGTTGCGTCGTGGTTGTTTATAATATCGTTAAGTGGTACTTCCGAGGCTACCGTTATCGAACACTCTTGAAAGTTGTGTCACAGCTTCCGGGATGCCATAAATACCGCGTACGCTATCTTTTGATAATGTGGGTACTGTGATTTGCATGGAGTAAGGACAGTGGACACATAGTAAACCGGCTTTTGAAGGGGGAATTTGTGTTCGTCCGCTTCTCGCTCGACGACGAGTACTGCACTTACTACTTGATGAGTTGCCGCAATGTATAATAGCATTGGTTCGCCAATGTTTGGCGCCGCCAGGACTGGGTTTGTTGCCAATATGGCTTTTATTTCGTTGAGTCCGGCCGAGGCAACATCCGTCCACTCGAAGTGTTCGGTGCACCGGAGGAGGTGATAAAGGTTTAATGCCTTTTCTCCCAAGCGGGAGATAAAGCGGCTTAGAGCCGCCACGCATCCAGTCAATTTTTGTATTTGTTTGAGGCCTGTTGGGGTAGCCAATTGTGACAACGCTCGGATTTTGGCCCGATTAGCTTCAATACCTCTACTGGAGACAATGAATCCCAGGAGCTTTCTGGCTGGTACGCCAAAAACGCATTTTTCCGGATTGAGCTTGATGTCATACGTTCGGAGGTTGTCGAATGTGAGCCTCAAGTCGTCTACTAGAGTGTCGACATGCATGGTTTTAATGACCACGTCGTCCACATATGCCTCCACCGTTTTGCCGATCTGGTTTGCTAGACATGTTTGAATCATGCGCTGATATGTTGCGCCGGTGTTTTTGAGCCCGAAGGGCATTGTGTTGAAGCAGAATGGGCCGTATGGTGTGATGAATGCCATTGCGGCTTGGTTTGGCTCCTCCATTTTAATTTGATGGTAGCCAGAGTATGCATCGAGGAAACACAATGAATCGTGTCCTGCGGTAGCATCGATGATTTGATCGATGCAGGGGAGGGGGAAGGGATCCTTTGGGCAGGCCTTGTTAAGGTCCTTAAAATCGATGCACAAGCGCCAGGATTTGTCCTTCTTTGGTACCATCACCAGGTTTTTTTTGACTATGTACTGCAAGGCAACAGCCTCACAGTCTTTTATTAAACCACAGAGCCAAAGTGTACAAAGTTACACAGTTAAGAGAGAGGAGGAGACAGTAATTATTACAAAAGAAATGATTAGGGTAAGGAAGCTATCCAAGAGCTTGGACTATTCCTATATTTACATTTGATTCTATGTGCTAAAAGAGAAATGTCATGCAAAAAATTCCTCCTCCATGCCCTAAAAGAAGGTAATTCATTCCTAAAGATCTTCCCATTTCTTTGTGTCCAAATATTCCAAGTGGCAGTGAATACTATCTCAGAGAAAAAAGGATGTCCAAAATCCCTCGTAGCATCAGAACCCACATCATAAGTGGTCTGGTTTGGTTGAGGACTCCATGAAATACACCGGTAGTTCCAGATACGCTGGCTAAAATTGCAAGCGAAGAAGAGATGTGTTCTATCCTCATGTGATGCCAAGTGACATAGAACACAAGTATCATCCTGGATAATCCAATGCCGCCGATACATCATGTCTCTAGAGTTTAGGCGATCCATCAAAAGGAGCCACCCAAAAACCTTAAACTTCAGAGTACAAGAAGATCTCCAAATCCACCTAAATATGGGATCAACCACTGTGTCCGAAAAGCATGACAAGTAATAAATCCTGGACTGGTAGTCCCCAGACTTGGAAGGCCATTTCCAGACATCATTTTCCCCATCTTGAAGATTAACCATAGTAAGCAACGCCTGAAGTTGATTAAACTCCTCAAAGGCCTCAGCAGACAGTGGCCGATGGAGATTGTCAGTTGGGTCTGGTAGTTCCAGAATATCCTTGACTGTTAGAGTGTCATCGATCACAAAGGAGTGGAGTCTTGGAAACTGATGTTGCATGCTAACCGTATTGTTGCCAAGTTGCCAACGGTCAAGCCATAAGATCACCGTATCCCCCGATCGAACTAGTGGAACTGCCAACTTGCAAAACTTATCATACAGCTTGAAAACATCTCTCACCAGAAAGAACCGCAGCTCTGCATGACTTGGGGGGCACAGAGGCGTAGTAGGTGTCCCAAATAAGAGATACCCATGGTACGTCCATCTTATTGAAGAACTTAAAAAGATGTTTGATGAGCAAGGCATCGTTTTGAATGCTCAAGTCTATAACTCCCAGACCACCAAAAGATTTAGAACGACATACCAGGTCCCAAGCCGCCAAATATTTCCGGGGCATATCCGTGTTCCCTCTCCACAAGCATTGCCGCATAATCCGCTTAATCTGCTTCAAGATACCCTGCGGTAGCGAAAGGGTGCACAAGAAATATATTGGCATAGTACTAAGGATAGACTGTAAAAGTTGGAGACGGCTTCATTGATTCAAGAGACAAGAGGACGCAGATAATCGTCTCTCAATACGATCCACCAAAGGCAACAGATCGTAAATTGTTGGTCGGGAAGTACCCATTGGTAGGCCCAGGTAAGTGAATGGCATGGAACCAACATCACATCCAAGCAAGGCAGCAACACGCGTGCCCTCGTCATCAGTCATATTGATGGGTATCAAAGAGGACTTACTAAAATTCACCCTCAGTCCGGTTGATTTGGCAAAGACTTCAAGCATTTCTTTGAATGCAATGAGCTGGCTATCAATAGCAGGAAGAACGATGAGTGTATCGTCAGCATACTGTACGATCGGATAGTCCATCGATGTAGTTGGGATTGGCAAGGTGAGAATATTCCTGGAGCACATCTCATTTACAACCGATTGAAGTAAGTCCACCGCGATCACAAAGAGTAAGGGAGATAGCAGATCACCTTGGCGAACACCTGAACGACAGACAAAGTGGTTACCAGGCACTCCATTCGAAAGAACCGAAGAGGAGCCTGTGGACAGAATGCTGTCAATCCAACTTGTCGAACGATCATCAAATCCCTTACATTTCAAAATCCTAAGAATCAGCTCATGCTCAATGGTGTCAAACACCTTTGTGAAGTCAAGTTTAAGAAGAATGATAGGCCTCTTGGAAGCTTTGCATTGGTGAATGTATTCAAAACACCACGCCAGATAGTCATGTATGGATCGACACCGTAGAAAACCATATTGGTTGCGGTGGATACATTTCAGGATCACACCCTGAAGACGATTTGCCAAGAGCTTGGTTAAGAACTTTAAACAAGTATTAGTCAAATATATGGGCCTAAAATCGCCAACATATTCAGGGCTTAGCTTCTTCGTAATGAGGGTGATAAGAGATGTGTTGAGACACTCCAAATTACATTTTCCCTCATAGAATTATTGCACAAGTTTCATAAAGTCCTCCTTCAAAATAGGCCCACATTTCTTTTAAACCGGAGGGTTTTAGTCTGTAGGACAACATACGATCATACCATAGGCTAGCTTCTAGGGTTTAGCCTCTCTGATCTCGTGGTAGATCAACTCTTGTACTACTCATATTATCAAGAATAATCAAGCAGGACGTAGGGTTTTACCTCCATCAAGAGGGCCCGAACCTGGGTAAAACATCGTGTCCCCTGCCTCCTGTTACCATCCACCTTCGACGCACAGTTCGGGAGCTCCTACCCGAGATCCGCCGGTTTTGACACCGATAGGTGGTGCAGCAAAGTAGCGTAAGTATTTCCCTCAGTTTTTGAGAAACAAGGTATCAATCTAGTAGGAGGCCACGCGCGAGTCCCTTGTACCTACACAAAACAAATAAATCCTCACAACCAACGAGATAAGGGGTTGTTAATCCCTACACGTCACTTACGAGAGTGAGATCTGATAGATATGATAAGATAATATTTTTGGTATTTTTATGATAAAGATGCAAAGTAAAATAAAAGGCAATGAAAATAACTAAGTATTGGAAGATTAATATGATCAAGATAGACCCGGGGGCCATAGGTTTCACTAGTGGCTTCTCTCAAGAGCATAGATATTTTACGGTTGGTGAACGAAATACTGTTGAGCAATTGACAGAATTGAGCATAGTTATGAGAATATGTAGGTATGATCATGTATATAGGCATCACGTCCAAGACAAGTAGACCGACTCCTGCCTGCATCTACTACTCTTACTCCACACATCGACCGCTATCCAGCATGCATCTAGTGTATTAAGTTCATAAGAATAGAGTAACACCTTAAGCAAGATGACATGATGTAGAGGGATAAATTCATGAAATATGATAAAAACCCCATCTGGTTATCCTCGATGGCAACAATACAATACGTGCCTTGCTGCCCCTACTATCACTGGGAAAGGACACCACAAGATTAAACCCAAAGCTAAGCACTTCTCCCATTGCAAGAAAGATCAATCTAGTAGGGCAAACCAAACTGATAATTCGAAGAGACTTGCAAAGATAACCCATCATACATAAAAGAATTCAGAAAAGATTGAAATATTGTTCATAGATAAACTTGATCATAAACCCACAATTCATCAGTCTCAACAAACACACCGCAAAAGAAGATTACATCGAATAAATCTCCACAAGAGAGGCGGAGAACTTTGTATTGAGATCTAAAAAGAGAGAAGAAGCCATCTAGCTAATAACTATGGACCCGAGGGTCTGAGGTAAACTACTCACACTTCATCGGAGAGGCTATGGTGTTGATGTAGAAGCCCTCCGTGATTGATGCCCACTCCGGCGGAGCTCTGGAACAGGCCCCAAGATGGGATCTCGTGGATACAGAAAGTTGCGGCGGTGGAATTAGGGTTTTGGCTCCATATCTGATCGTTTGGGGGTACGTTGGTATATATATAGGAGGAAGAAGTACGTCGGTGGAGCAACAGGGGGCCCACGAGGGTGGAGGGCGCGTCTGGGGGGTAGGCGCGCCCCCTACCTTGTGGCTTCCCTGTTGGTTGCTTGACGTAGGGTCCAAGTCTCCTGGATCATGTTCGGTGAGAAAATCACGTTCCCGGAGGTTTCATTCCGTTTGGACTCCGTTTGATACTCCTTTTCTTCGGAACCCTAAAATAGGCAAAAAAACAGTACTTCTGGTTGGGCCTCCGGTTAATAGGGTAGTCCCAAAAATAATATAAAAGTGGATAATAGAACCCAATAATGTCCAAAACAGTACATAATATAACATGGAGCAATAAAAAATTATAGATACGCTGGAGACGTATCAAGCATCCCCAAGCTTAATTCCTGCTCCTCCTCGAGTAGGTAAATGATAAAAACAGAACTTTTGATGTGGAATGCTACTAGGCATAATTTCAATGTAATTCTTATTAATTGTGGCATGAATATTCAGATCTGAAAGATTCAAGAAAGAAGTTTAATATTGACATAGGAATAATAATACTTCAAGCATACTAACTAAGCAATTATGTCTTCTCAAAATAACATGGCCAAAGAAAGTTATCCCTACAAAAACATATAATCTGGCTATGCTCCATTTTCACCACACAAAGTATTCAAATCATGCACAACCCCGATCACAAGCCAAGCAATTGTTTCATACTTTTAATGTTCTCAAACTTTTCAATCTTCACGCAATACATGAGCGTGAGCCATGGACATAGCACTATAGGCGGAATAGAATGGTGGTTGTGGAGAAGACAAAAAGGTAGAAGATAGTCTCACATCAACTAGGCGTATCAATGGGCTATGGAGATGCCCATCAATAGATATCAATGTGAGTGAGTAGGGATTGCCATGCAATGGACGCACTAGAGCTATAAATGTATGAAAGCTCAACGAAAGAAACTAAGTGGGTGTGCATCCAACTCGCTTGCTACTTTGAAGTGATAACATAGGAGACTCTCTATCATGAAGATCATGGTGCTACTTTGAAGCACAAGTGTGGTAAAAGGATAGTAGCATTGTCCCTTCTCTCTTTTTCTCTCATTTTTTTATTTGGGCCTTTTCTCTTTTTTTATGGCCTTTTTTTCTTCCGGAGTCTCATCCCGACTTATGGGGGAATCATAGTCTCCATCATCCTTTCCTCACTGGGACAATGCTCTAATAATGATGATCATCACACTTTTATTTACTTACATATCAAGAATTCCAACTCGATACCTAGAACAAAATATGAGTCTATGTGAATGACTCCGGCGGGGTACCGGGATATGCAATGATGCATGAGTGACATGTATGAAGGAATTATGAACGGTGGCTTTGCCACAAATACGAGGTCCACTACATGATCATGCAAAGCAATATGACAATGATGGAGCATGTCATGATAAACGGAACGGTGGAAAGTTGCATGGCAATATATCTCGGAATGGCTGTGGAAATGCCATGATAGATAGGTATGGTGGCTGTTTTCAGGAAGGTATGTGGTGGGTGTATGATACCGGTGAAAGGTGCGCGGTATTAGAGAGGCTAGCAATGATGGAAGGGTGAGAGTGCGTATAATCCATGGACTCAACATTAGTCATAAAGAACTCACATACTTATTGCAAAAATCTACAAGTTATCAAAGCAAAGTATTACGCGCATGCTCCTAGGGGGATAGATTGGTAGGAAAAGACCATCGCTCATCCCCGACTGCCACTCATAAGGAGCACAATCAATAAATACATCATGCTCTGACTTCTTAACATAACGGTTCACCATACATGCATGCTACAGGAATCACAACTTCAACACAAGCATTTCTCAAATTCACAACTACTCAACTAGCATGACTCTAATATCACCATCTCCATATCTCAAAACAATTATCAAGTTTCAAAATTCTCATAGTATTCAACACACTCATAAGAAAATTTTATAAATCTTCAATACCTAGCATATTAGGATTAATTCTAGCTATGAGAGATCAATAGTTTCTATAAAACAAATCCACCACCGTGCTCTAAAAGATATAAGTTAAGTACTAGAGCAAAACTATATAACTCAAAAGATATAAGTGAAGCACATAGAGTATTCTAATAATTTCTGAATCATGTGTGTCTCTCTCAAAAGGTGTGTACAGCAAATATGATGGTGGTAAACTAAAAAAGAAAGACTCAAATCGTACAAGATGCTCCAAGCAAAACACATAACATGTGGTGAATAAAAATATAGCTCCAAGCAAAGTTACCGATAGAAGTAGACAAAAGAGGGGATGCCTTCCGGGGCATCCCCAAGCTTTGGATTTTAGGTGTCCATAGATTATGTAGGGGGTGTCATGGGCATCCCCAATCTTATGCTCTTGCCACTCCTTGTTCCATAATCCATCAAATCTTTACCCAAAACTTGAAAACTTCACAACACAAAACTTAAAGAAGGAAATCTCGTGAGCTCCGTTAGCGAAAGAAAACAAAAGACCACTTCAACGTACTGTAATGAACTCATTCTTTATTTATATTGGTTTTAAACCTACTGTATTCCAACTTCTCTATGGTTTATAAACTATTTTACTAGCCATAGATTCATCAAAATAAGCAAACAACACACGAAAAATAGAATCTTTCAAAAACAGAACAGTCTGTAGTAATCTGTAGCTAGCGCAAGATATGGAACCCCAAAAATTCTAAAATAAATTGCTGGACGTGAGGAATTTATCTATTAATCATCTTCAACAAGAATTAACTAAATATCACTTCCCAAATAAAAATGGCAGCAGTTCTCGTGAGCGCTAAAGTTTCTGTTTTTACAGCAAGATTGACAAGACTTTCCCCAAGTCTTCCCAACGGTTCTACTTGGAGAAAACACTAATTAAGCACAAAAAACACAACCAAAACAGAGGCTATATAAATTATTTATTACTAAACAGGAGCAAAAAGCAAGGAATAAAAATAAAATTGGGTTGCCGCCCAACAAGCGCTATCGTTTAACGCCCCTAGCTAGGCATAAAAAGCAAGGATAAATCTAGGTATTGCCATCTTTGGTCTTAGGAAAGAAAAGAGAAAACTTGCTATCTATAGAATTAATCCTTCTATTTCGATAAAGCACACGGCTATTAATGGTAGAGGAAAGATTAAGTATGTTACGGAAATTTGTATCTAGGCTAGCCTTTATCTCTTTAATAGATTCGTTTTGGTAAGAGAGCAAAAGAGATGTAGAATCAACTTTCTCATTCATGGGGTGCCCAAATATAGTTTTCATTTTTTCACAAGTTTCTACGACATCCCCTTCAAGAAAACCTTCTTCAAATATAGAATCTAAGACATGCTTAAAAGAAGAAGGAAGGGGAATATAAAAGCTTTTTAAGTTAACTTCAATTTGGTATTGAGGCACATAGCTAGCCCTGATCCTTAATAGTCTATACCAAGAATCTTTCAAAGATTCATCAACTAAATAACAAAAAAATCCGGAATCATCTTCATAAAAATTATTAAGATTCTCATTGATAACTCCGGTAGGTTTTTCCATAGTATCCTTATTTATGAGTTTATCGAGAATAGAAGGGTTGTCCAAAGTACTAAAACTCAGGATAGAACCCCCAACCCTGTTTGATTCAGACAAGGCGGAAGAAAGGCTGGCGAGAAGAAGAGAGGGCAACTAAAACAGCAAGGGTGAAGTGGGGGAGAGTAAAACAAGAGGCAAATGGCAAATAATGTAATGCGGGAGATAAGGGTATGTGATGGGTACTTGGTATGTTGACTTTTGCGTAGACCTCCCCGGCAACGGTGCCAGAAATCCTTCTTGCTACCTTTTGAGCACTTGCGTTGGTTTTCCCTTGAAGAGGAAAGGGTGGTGCAGCAAAGTAGCGTAAGTATTTCCCCCAGTTTTTGAGAACCAAGGTATCAATCCAGTAGGAGGCTACGCGCGAGTCCCTCGTACCTACACAAAGGAAATAAATCCTCGCAACCAACGCGATAAGGGGTTGTCAATCCCTACACGGTCACTTACGAGAGTGAGATCTGATAGATATGATAAGATATATTTTTTGTATTTTTTTGATAAAGATGCAAAGTAAAATAAAAGGCAATGAAAATAACTAAGTATTGGAAGATTAATATGATCGTTTGGGGGCCATAGGTTTCACTAGTGGCTTCTCTCAAGAGCATAGATATTTTACAGTGGGTGAATGAATTACTATTGAGCAATTGACAGAATTGAGCACAATTATGAGAATATCTAGGTATGATCATGTATATACGCATCACGTCCAAGACAAGTAGACCGACTCCTGCCTGCATCTACTACTATTACTCCACACATCAACCGCTATCCAGCATGCATCTAAAGTATTAAGTTCATAAGAATAGAGTAACGCCTTGAGCAAGATGACATGATGTTGTAACACCCCGGATGTAACTTTCCCAATTTGTACTCCAACTCTTGCCATTTCCGGCGTTAAGTTATTTTATTATCTCGGGTTTGGGTCTTTGTCTCCGTGTGTTGTGATCATTGTCGTGCATCTCATATCATGTTATCATGTGCATTGCATTTGCATACGTGTTCATCTCATGCATTCGAGCATTTTCCCCGTTGTCCGTTTTGCATTCCGGCGCTTCGTTCTCCTCCGGTGGTCATTTCTACCTTTTTTTCGTGTGTGGGGATTAAACATTTCCGGATTGGACCGAGACTTGCCAAGCGGCCTTGGTTTACTACCGGTGGACCGCCTGTCATGTCCTGGAGCTCTTTATCTCATGATGCCATATGTTCATGTTGTTTCCTAGTGATCCGTGCCTCTTCTGAGGATGATCAGTAAGGATGTTTTGTTAATATTGTAGTACTCTATCCATCCATGTCTTTGTTTGCAATTATGGAGCACCCTAGATTGAGTCAATCGAGCTCTACTTTTGCTACTTCGTGAATCTGGGCAGATTGTCAACTTGTTTGCAACTTTGCCAATGATGTTGTAGTTGATCCGTGCATGCTATGCTATTGTTCTTGCCATGTATAGCTTGCATTTTGTGCCTTCTTGATTGGTGTATGATTGTCTTGCCATGACTTGCACCGTAGTGAGTGCATCGAGCTCGTAAACATGCCTACTTGAGTTATATTTCAGCATGTGTCAGTTTTTCACTAAGTCTGAAAACTGATTATGTTTTTGCTATGTTCACATGCTTGCAATTGTATTTTCTGATCCCTTTTGGCTCAATGTCACTAAGAGACTTTTGTTAAGCTCTTAGAGTAGCTCCATTCCATGCTTTACTTTTCCATGTTCAGGTCCTATAGCATATAGTTTTGTGGCTCCGAAGAGTGCTACCTGATCTGAAATTCCAGACAAGTGTTAATTTCACTAAGTCTGAAATCTGTTTGCCATATGCATTTTTGCCATGCTTGTTTGAACCTGTTAATGGATGAATTGGCCGTAGCTTAGTGCTAGACTTTTGTTAAGCATCTTGTGTGCATCCCTGCCATGTATTTTGTTGTCATGTTTGGGTGCTGTAGCATGTTCATCTCATTGCATTTAGACGGCTACTTGCTGTAAATCGCAGACCGGTGTCATTTTTGAATCGCTTGTCATTTCCAAACCGTAACTCTGATTCCGGCGTTCTTTATATCGTTTTCAAGCGATTTCATCTCATCTTTCCGGTGGCACACTTGGTTTTCCCAAGTTGAGGCCAGGTTCATGCATTTCCTGTCACATCTTGCATATGCATCCCGCATCGCATCCCGCATAGCATATCATCATTGCATCATGTTGTTTGATCCTTGCACGTGGTTGATTGTGTCCTTGTTGCTTGTTTGTCTTGTTTGGGTAGAGCCGGGAGACGAGTTCGCTAACGAGGAGCCCGTTGAGTTTACTTTCGAGGATCCAGTCAACTCTGACAACTGTGCAGGCAAGATGATCATACCCTCGAAATCACTACTATATTTGATATGCTAGTTTGCTCGATCTTTTGCTATGCCATTGCTATGATGCCTACCACTTGTTTTCAAGCCTGCCATATTGCCATGTCAAACCTCTAACCCACCTTGTCCTAGCAAACCGTTGATTGGCTATGTTACAGCTTTGCTCAGCCCCTCTTATAGCGTTGCTAGTTGCAGGTGAAGATTGGAGGCCGTTCCTTGTTGGAACATTTATTTAATTGTTGGGATATCATTATATTGCCATGTTATCTTAATGCATCTATATACTTGGTAAAGGGTGGAAGGCTCGGCCTCTTGCCTAGTGTTTTGTTCCACTCTTGCCGCCCTAGTTTCCATCATATCGGTGTTATGTTCCCGGATTTTTGCGTTCCTTACGCGGTTGGGTTATAATGGGAACCCCTTGATAGTTCGCCTTGATTAAAGCTTTTCCAGCAATGCCCAACCTTGTTTTTACCATTTGCCACCTAGGCTTTTCTTTCCCTTGGGTTCTGTAGACTTAAGGGTCATCATATTTTAACCCCCCGGGGCCAGTGCTCCTCTGAGTGTTGGTCCAACCGAGCGATGTCCGGGGCTACCAGAGGCAACTCTGGGCTGGCCTACCCGATGTCTGGCTCATCTGAGTGTGCCCTGAGAACGATATATGTGCAGCTCCTATCGGGATTTGTCGGCACATTCGGGCGGTGTTGCTGGTCTTGTTTTAACCTGTCGAAGTGTCTTGAATTACCGAGATACGAGTCTGATCGGAACGTCTTGGGAGGAGGTCTATTCCTTCGTTGACCGTGAGAGCTTGTCATGGGCTAAGTTGGGACTCCCCTGTAGGGATTTGAACTTTCGAAAGCTGTGCCCACGGTTATGGGTAGATGGGAATTTGTTAATGTCCGGTTGTAGATAACTTGAACCTTAATTAATTCAAATGAATCAACTGAGTGTGTTACCGTGATGGCCTCTTCTCGGCAGAGTCCGGGAAGTGGACACGATGTTGGAGTAATGTTTACGCAGGTGGTTCTCTAGTTTCTCGCTCGCGCTTTGCCTCCTCTTCTCGCTCTCTTTTGCGTATAAGCTAGCCACCATACTTGCTAGTCGCTTGCTGCAGCTCCACTCATATTTTTACCTTGCCTTACCTATAAGCTTAAAATAGTCTTGATCGCAAGGGCGCGAGATTGCTGAGTCCCTGTGGCTCACAGATTACTATTACACCAGATGCAGGGCCTGATGATTCTGCTCCAGGAGAGGCGTTTGAGCTCAAGTGGGAGTTCGACGAAGACTCTCAACGTTACTATGTTTCCTTTCCCGATGGTCAGTAGTGGTGCCCAGTTGGGGGTGATCGGGACCGTGTCGCATGTTGGGTTCTCTTTTATTTTGGCGCCGTAGTCGGGCCATGAGTGTTTGGATGATGTAATGTTATTTATGTACTTGATTGACGTGGCGAGTGTAAGCCAACTATGTTATCTCCCCTTTATTATCCATATTACATGGGATGTTGTGAAGATTACCTAACTTGCAACGTATGCCTTCAATGTGATTATGCCTCTAAGTCGTGCCTCGACACGTGGGAGATATAGTCGCATCGAGGGTGTTACAAGTTGGTAATCAGAGCCTTCCCCGACCATAGGAGCCCCATTTCTTGATCGTTTTTAGCGGCCGAGTTGTTTCTAGAAAAAATGGTTTGAGTCTTTTAGGAATTATATATCGGAGAGATTAGGAATTATTTTTACTTCCCAGTCTCCTCATCGCTCTGGTAAGGCATCCTGACGTAGAGTTTTGACTCTTCTCTTCTGAAATTTCACTAAAAAAAATTTAGGATCACGCGGGTATCTTGGAATCGTTCCGATGGTTTTATGATGAGAACATTGTCTTGGTGCCTCCTGTTAGGGGTTTAGTGGAAGTGTCCCCGGGAGTTGAGCTCTGAGGTGTTGTCATCATAATTTTATCGTTGTAGTTCTGGAATACCTGAGTTTAGTACGCCGACATCGAAAATCTCTTTTATGCAGTTCGTTGGTGAGATAACCTCGACGCCACCCAGTAGTGGGGCGGGAGTTCGGGAGTATCGCCATAACTTGTATAACGGATGCTTTTCGAAGGTTGAGGTAGATGGTTTCCGAAGGTTTCTTAGTTATGTGTTGAAGGATGGATACAGCTGGATGTAGGAATTGCTAGTTTGGGTGAGATATTATGCTTCCCCTGTATCCCCAACACCTGATTGCATAACCGGAAAGGTTTGGGAGTTTCATAGGTGGGAATTCTAGTAGCTCTAGTTCTTCTTCCACGGATATTGGTTTGAGATTGGGATTTCTTACCGATTATTCGTTCTTGATCCGTACCTTGTTGAATTATTTCTCTACCTTAATTATACGTGGCTTCTCAATTTATGGATATGTGACCACTTCAATAGGAATGCATTTGTTCATTTTGTTCGGATGTGAAGACTATATGTTGCAATTTTCATTCCGTTGGATTGAGCTTCAATATTTGTCTGTCTATGTGCTAATGGTGGTCAACCTCTTTAGGATGGCTCCTCCAACACGCACGACTCCGTATCCTGATCCGCCACCACCTCCACCTCCTCCGGAGGCATGGCAAGCTGTGATGGCCGCAACCAATGCAAACACACAGTTGATCATGCAAATTCTTCAAGAGCGCAATGAAGGCAACCAAGGGAACCAATGCAGCAATCAGAATCACTTTGCTTCACTCAACCAGTTCCTTGCTAATGGGCCAAAGACTTTCAGCAATTGTGTTGAGGCAACCGATGCTGACGATTGGCTAGTGGATCTTTGTAAGCATTTTGAGTGCAGTAACGTCAGCCTGAGGACTTTGTTAAGTTCGCTTCCTTCTAACTCAAAGATCAAGCTGCAGAATGGTTCCAGCAGTACAAGGATTCCAGAGGTGGATGTGTTATCACTTGGGATGATTTCTGTCGAGATTTCCGAGCTCATCATATTCCTCAAAGCGTTGTTGAAAGCAAGCGTGAGGAATTCCGCAATCTGAAGCAAGGCTCTTTATCTGTCTATGACTATAAGAAGTTGTTCCAGAAGCTCGCCCGCTTTGCCAAGCAGGATGTACCTGATGAGAAGAGCATGATATACCATTTCAGGGGTGGTCTTAGAGAAGAAATTCAGCTAGCTCTTGTTCTCTTCGAGCCCTTGAGATACGATGAGTTCTACAACATGGCACTGAAGCAAGAGGCTGCTCAGTTGAGGTGTGATGCTTCCAAGAAGCGAGCAAGAGATGTTACTCCTTCTTCCTCTACTCAAGTGGCCAAGCGACAGAAGTATTGGCTTCCTCCTTCTCCGTTCCGTCAGCCGTATCAGCAGAAGAGCAAAGGTGGCAGTGGTTCTTCCCACCCACCCAACCCTGGCTTTCAGAACAAGACTTCGTCTCAAGCTACAAGATTGAGTGCTCCGTACCACCATCCGCTTTCAGAGGTCACATGCAACAAGTGCCAACAGAAGGGTCACTATGCCAACAAGTGTTTCAACCAGAGGCGTCTTCATCCTCCTCCTCCTGTCAGATCAGCAAGTACAGCTGTGGTCAAGCATAACCCCAAGCACGCCAAGGTCAACTTGCTGAATGCAGCTCAGGCAGAGGACTCGCCAGATGTCATCATGGGTAACCTTCCTGTTAACGATGTTCCTGCAAAAGTTCTTTTTGACACTGGTGCATCGCTTTCTTTTATTTCAACACCATTTGTTGCCAAGCATGAGTTGCCTTTGCAAGATTTGCCTAGACAGTTATCGGTTGTTTCTCTGGGTAAATTCATGAATGCAAGCGCTATTGCCCCAGATGTTTCTATCACATTGGGCGATTACAAGTTTCTCTCTTCTCCGGTGGTTCTTGGCAACTCGGATATTGATCTTATTCTCGGGATGGATTGTCTTTCTAAGCACAAGGCTCAGCTTGATTGTGCAGCCAGGCAGATTCAATTGACTCATTCGTCTGAGGATGTGATTGTTTTTGCCGCTCGTGATGATACCATCCGTCTGTTTTCTCTCAATGAGAAGGGTAAATTGGATGCCATCTCTCAAATTCCAGTCGTTTGCGAATATCAAGACATCTTCCAGAAGAGCTTCCAAGAATGCCTCCGCACCGGCCAGTTGAATTCGTTATTGATCTTGAGCCTGGCATGGAACCTGTGTGCAAACGTCCTTACAAGCTCGGACCTGAAGAGTTGAAGGAGCTAAAGAACCAACTTGATATTCAAGAGAAAATGGGTCTCATCCGGCCTAGTTCTTCTCCATGGGGTTGTGGTGTTCTTTTTGTGAAGAAGAAGGATGGAACGGACCGACTTTGTGTTGATTACCGTCCAGTGAACAAGAAGACCATCAAGAAAAAATATCCACTTCGCAACATCAATGAGCTGTTCGAACAAATCAAAGGTGCTCAAGTATTCTCCAAGCTTGATCTCCGTATGGGTTATCATCAGATTCGAATCCGTGAGCAAGATATTCCCAAGACGGCTTTCAGGACAAGCTTTGGTTCATATGAATACACTGTCATGTCTTTTGTCCTCGTCAACGCTCCTCCGACTTTCTCTCGCATGATGAACTTCATCTTGAATGCCTACACCAATGACTTCGTTTTGGTCTATCTCAACGACATTCTGGTTTTCTCGAAGAACAAGGAAGATCATGCCAAGCACTTGCATTTGGTTCTTGATAAGCTAAGGGAACATCAGTTCTACACCAAGTTCTCCATGTGTGAATTTTGGCTTGATGAGGTTCTTTATCTTGGTCATATCATCTCTGCCAAGGGCATTGCCGTGAATCCTGAGAAGGTGTCTGCAATTGTGAATTGGGAACCTCCTCAGAACGTGAAGCAACTTCGTAGCTTCCTCGGTCTCGCAAGATATTGTCAAAGATTCGTTGAAAACTTTTCTAAGATCGCGAAACCTCTCTCAAATCTTCTTCAGAAGCACGTCAAGTACGTTTGGTCTCCGGAGTGTGATATTGCTTTCAACACTTTGAAAGAGAAATTGATCACTGCTCTAGTTCTCACTTCGCCTGATGAATCCAACCCGTACGAGGTCTTTTGTGATGCCTCTCTCCAAGGTCTTGGCGCAGTATTGATGCAAGAGAAGAAAGTTGTTGCTTATACATCTCGCCAGTTGAAGCCTAATGAGAAGAACTACCCCACTCATGATCTCGACTTGGCGGCAGTTGTGCACACTCTGTTGACTTGGAGACATCTTCTTTTGGGAAGAAAAGTGGACATTTTCACTGATCACAAGAGCCTCAAGTACATCTTCACCCAGCCTAATCTCAACCTTAGGCAAACTCGATGGGTCGAAATGATTCAAGAGTATAATCCGAGTATCGAGTATACTCCAGGCAAGGCCAATGCGATTGCTGACGCTTTGAGCAGGAAAGCTTACTGCAACAGTCTGATTCTCAAGCCTTATCAACCCGAGTTTTGTGAAGCCTTCCGCAAACTTAACCTGCAAGTTGTTTCTCAAGGATTCCTTGCCAACCTTAAAGTGTCTCCTACCTTGGAAGACTAGATTCGCCAAGCCCAGCTTCTTGATGCTATGGTGAAAAAGGTGAAGATTGGGATTGCCAAGAGCCAGTACAAGTACAAGTGCTACCGCCTTGATGACAAGGACACTCTCTTCTTCGAGGATCATATTGTTGTACCCAAAGGTGACCTTCGTAAAGTGATCATGAACGAGGCTCACAATTCTCTCCTCTCCATCCACCCTGGGAGCACGAAGATGTATCAGGACCTCAAGCAAGCTTATTGGTGGACTCGAATGAAGCGCGAGATTGCTCAATTCGTTTATGAATGTGATGTCTGCAGAAGAGTGAAGACAGAACACCAAAGGCCAGCAGGTCTCCTCCAACCTCTTGCCATTCCAGAATGGAAGTTTGACCACATTGAAATGGACTTCGTGACTGGGTTTCCAAAGTCCAAGCGTGGCAATGATGCTATATTCGTTGTCATCGACAAACTCTCCAAAGTGGCTCATTTTCTGCCTATCAACGAGTCGATCACTGCAGCTCAATTGGCGGAACTCTATACCTCTCATATTGTCTCTCTGCACGGTATTCCTCAAGTGATCTCTTCAGACCATGGCAGCATCTTTACATCCAAGTTTGGGATTCTTTTCAGAAGGCCATGGGCACTAACATCCGCTTCAGCATAGCTTTCCATCCTCAAACTAGCGGTCAAGTCGAGCGTGTCAACCAGATTCTTGAAGATATGCTCAAGGCTTGTGTGATCTCCTTCGGCATGAAGTGGGAGGATTGTCTTCCTGATGCTGAATTCTCCTACAACAACAGTTTTCAAGCAAGTTCGGGCAAGGCCCCATTTGAAATTCTGTATGGCAGGAAGTGCCGTACCCCTCTCAACTGGTCTGAAACTGGTGAACGTCAGCTTTTGGGTAATGACTTAATCACAGAGGCAGAAGAAATGTGCAAAGTCATTCGTGGTAACCTCAAAGCAGCCCAATCCCGCCAGAAGAGCTACTATGATAGTAAGCACCGTGATTTGGCTTTCGAGATCGGAGATCATGTTTACCTCCGTGTCTCTCCTATGAAAGGTACTCGTCACTTCGGTATCATAGGGAAGCTTGCCCCCAGATACGTGGGACCTTTCAAGATTGTCAGCAAGAGAGGCGACCTCACCTATCAACTCGAGCTTCCTTCAAACTTTGCAAATGATCATGACCTGTTCCATGTCTCTCAGCTTCGAAAGTGCTTCAAGACTCCTGACCGCACCGTCAACTTTGAGGACATTGAGCTCCAAGAAGATCTCTCTTATCATGAGCACCCAGTTGCTATTCTTGAAGAGACTGAACGCAAGACTCGCAACAAGTCAATCAAATTTCTCAAAGTCAAGTGGTCACACCATTCCGATCGTGAAGCTACCTGGGAACGCGAGGATCACCTCCGTTCTGAGTACCCGGCATTCTTTCAGTCCTAGATCTCGGGACGAGATCCTTTCGTAGTGGTGGAGTGTTGTAACACCCCAGATGTAACTTTCCAAATTTGTACTCCAACTCTTGCCGTTTCCGGCGTTAAGTTATATTATTATCTCGGGTTCGGGTCTTTGTCTCCGTGTGTTGTGATCGTTGTCATGCATCTCATATCATGTCATCATGTGCATTGCATTTCCATACGTGTTCATCTCATGCATTCGAGCATTTTCCCCGTTGTCCGTTTTGCATTCCGGCGCTTCGTTCTCCTCCGGTGGTCATTTCTACCTTTCTTTCGTGTGTGGGGATTAAACATTTCCGGATTGGACCGAGACATTCCAAGAGGCCTTGGTTTACTACCGGTAGACCGCCTGTCAAGTTTCGTACCATTTGGACTTCGTTTGATACTCCAACGGTTAACCAAGGGACCAAAAAGGCCTCGTGTGTGTTGCAGCCCAACACCCCTCCAATTTGGCGCAAAACCCACCTAAACCTGCTCCATCATCTAGAGCGTTCGATCATGATCGCGTGGCCGAAAACCGCACCTCATTTGGACTCTCCTAGCTCCCTCTATGTCTATTTAAAGACCCCTCCAAATCCGGATCTTCCTCTTCCCCCGAAACCCTAAAATCCCCTCGCGCGCACCGGACATGTCCGCCACCGCCGGATGAATCTCGCTGCCGCGCCCCAGCCAATAGGCGCATGCCACGTGGCCTCCCACCGCCGCCACACCCGCCGGCCCGCCGGGCCCAAGGTAGGCCCCTCCGTACCGCGCCCGGGCCGCGCCCCCTCCTCGAGGGCGCCTCGCCGCGCCGCCCCTGCCTCGCGTCCGGCGCCGTGGCGCCATAGCCGCCCGTCGCCAGCGCCGTGCTCCGCCGCTGCACCAGGCCGCCGCCGCACCGCCGCCTCCAATCCGGTCGCCGCGCGCCGCCGCCTCGGCCCCTCCCGGAGCCAGATCCGCCGCCCCAACAGAGTCCGGCCACTCATCGACCTCCTCCTCGCCAGCCCCGGCCGCCACGAGCTCGTCGGATGAACAGTGCGTGCGCCGCCGTCCTCGGATTCCGTGCCGTGAAAAGTAAACCCTAGATCTGTCCCGGAGAGGTTGTTTTTCTTCCAAGTCCCCGGATTTTCAGTTCAAGTGCTCCTGTTCGTGGCCCCGTAACTTTGCATCCGTAGCTCCGATTCATGCATGTAGCATATCAAAATGTTCACCTCAGGGAGTACATCATTTCATTCCATTGCATCATTTTCATTTGAGTTCATCTTGATGCCCGAAATGCCGTTAGAAGAGGGCTACATGAGATAATTGTCAGACCTGCTAATCCATTTAGGTTTTTGTCATTTTTGCCATGATTAATGTGTGCATGATATGCCCTGATGCTCTACATGTGTTTTGTTAATGGTTTTTTCATCTTTCCAAAGGTGTAACCCAAGTATTTTTGTGATGTGTGTGGTGACTTGTGCAAGCTTGCAAAGTGCTGCACTTGCTAATTCTGTTTTCAGGGACTTAGTAATTTCACTAAGTCTTGGAGTTGTTTATCTCATGATGCCATATGTTCATGTTGTTTCCTAGTGATCCATGCCTCTTTTGAGGATGATCAGTAAGGATGTTTTGTTAATATTGTAGTACTCTATCCATACATGTCTTTGTGTGCAATTATGGAGCATCCTAGATTGAGTCAATCGAGCTCTACTTTTGCTACTTCGTGAATCTGGGCAGATTGTCAACTTGTTTGCAACTTTGCCAATGATGTTGTAGTTGATCCGTGCATGCTATGCTATTGTTCTTGCCATGTATAGCTTGCATTTTGTGCCTTCTTGATTGGTGTATGATTGTCTTGCCATGACTTGCACCGTAGTGAGTGCATCAAGCTCGTAAACATGCCTACTTGAGTTATATTTCAGCATGTGTCAGTTTTTCACCAAGTCTGAAAACTGATTATGTTTTTGCTATGTTCACATGCTTGCAATTGTATTTTCTGATCCCTTTTGGCTCAATGTCACTAAGAGACTTTTGTTAAGCTCTTAGAGTAGCTCCATTCCATTCTTTACTTTTCCATGTTCAGGTCCTGTAGCATATAGTTTTGTGGCTCCGAAGAGTGCTACCTGATCTGAAATTCCAGACAAGTGTTAATTTCACTAAGTCTGAAATCTGTTTGCCATATGCATTTTTGCCGTGCTTGTTTGAACCTGTTAATGGATGAATTGGCCGTAGCTCAGTGCTAGACTTTTGTTAAGCATCTTGTGTGCATCCCTGCCATGTATTTTGTTGTCATGTTTGGGTGCTGTAGCATGTTCATCTCATTGCATTTAGATGGCTACTTGCTGTAAATCGCAGACCGGTGTCATTTTTGAATCGCTTGTCATTTCCAAACCGTAACTCCGATTCCGGCGTTCTTTATATCGTTTTCAAGCGGTTTCATCTCATCTTTCCAGTGGAACACTTGGTTTTCCCAAGTTGAGGCCAGGTTCATTCATTTACTGTCACATCTTGCATATGCATCCCGCATCGCATCCCGCATAGCATATCATCATTGCATCATGTTGTTTGATCCTTGCACGTGGTTGATTGTGTCCTTGTTGCTTGTTTGTCTTGTTTGGGTAGAGCCGGGAGACGATTTCGCTAATGGGGAGCCCGTTGAGTTTGCTTTCGAGGATCCAGTCAACTCTGACAACTGTGCAGGCAAGATGATCATACCCTCGAAATCACTACTATCTTTGATATGCTAGTTTGCTCGCTCTTTTGCTATGCCATTGCTATGATTCCTACCACTTGTTTTCAAGCCTCCCATATTTCCATGTCAAACCTCTAACCCACCTTGTCCTAGCAAACCGTTGATTGGCTATGTTACCGCTTTGCTCAGCCCCTCTTATAGCGTTGCTAGTTGCAGGTGAAGATTGGAGGCCGTTCCTTGTTGGAACATTTATTTACTTGTTGGGATATCATTATATTGCCATGTTATATTAATGCATCTATATACTTGGTAAAGGGTGGAAGGCTCGGCCTCTCGCCTAGTGTTTTGTTCCACTCTTGCCGCCCTAGTTTCCGTCATATCGGTGTTATGTTCCCAGATTTTTGCGTTCCTTACGCGGTTGGGTTATAATGGGAACCCCTTGATAGTTCGCCTTGATTAAAGCTTTTCCAGCAATGCCCAACCTTGGTTTTACCATTTGCCACCTAGCCTTTTCTTTCCCTTGGGTTCTGCAGACTCAAGGGTCATCTTATTTTAACCCCCCCCCGGGGCAGTGCTCCTCTGAGTGTTGGTCCAGCCGAGCGATGTCCGGGGCTACCAAAGGCAACTCTGGGCTGGCCTACCCGACGTCTGGCTCATCTGAGTGTGCCCTAAGAACGAGATATGTGCAGCTCCTATCGGGATTTGTTGGCACATTCTGGTGGTGTTGCTGGTCTTGTTTTAACCTGTCGAAGTGTCTTGAATTACCGAGATACCGAGTCTGATCGGAACATCTTGGGAGGAGGTCTATTCCTTCGTTGAGCGTGAGAGCTTGTCATGGGCTAAGTTGGGACTCCCCTGCAGGGATTTGAACTTTCGAAAGCCGTGCCCACGGTTATGGGTAGATGGGAATTTGTTAATGTCCGGTTGTAGATAACTTGAACCTTAATTAATTCAAATGAATCAACTGAGTGTGTTACCGTGATGGCCTCTTCTCGGCAGAGTCCGGGAAGTGGACATGGTGTTGGAGTAATGTTTACGCAGGTGGTTCTCTAGTTTCTCGCTCGCGCTTTGCCTCCTCTTCTCGCTCTCTTTTGCGTATAAGCTAGCCACCATACTTGCTAGTCGCTTGCTGCAACTCCACTCATATTTTACCTTGCCTTACCTATAAGCTTAAATAGTCTTGATCGCAAGGGCACGAGATTGCTGAGTCCCTGTGGCTCACAGATTACTATTACACCAGATGCAGGGCCTGATGATTCCGCTCCAGGAGACGCGTTTGAGCTCAAGTGGGAGTTCGACGAAGACTCTCAACGTTACTATGTTTCCTTTCCCGATGAACAGTAGTGGTGCCCAGTTGGGGGTGATCGGGACCATGTCGCATGTTGGGTTCTCTTTTATTTTGGCGCCGTAGTCGGGCCATGATTGTTTGGATGATGTAATGTTAATGTTATTTATGTACTTGATTGACGTGGCGAGTGTAAGCCAACTATGTTATCTCCCCTTTATTATTCATATTACATGGGATGTTGTGAAGATTGCCTAACTTGCGACATATGCGTTCAATGCGATTATGCCTCTAAGTCGTGCCTCGACACGTGGAAGATATAGTAGCATCGAGGGTGTTACAGATGTAGAGGGATAAATTCATGCAATATGATAAAAAAACCATCTTGTTATCCTCGATGGCAACAATACAATACATGCCTTGGTGCCCCTACTGTCACTGGGAAAGGACACCGCAAGATTGAACCCAAAGCTAAGCACTTCTCCCATTGCAAGAAAGATCAATCTAGTAGGCCAAACCAAACTGATAATTCAAAGAGACTTGCAAAGATAACCAGTCAAACATAAAAGAATTCAGAGAAGATTCAAATATTGTTCATAGATAAACTTGATCATAAACCCACAATTCATCGGTCTCAACGAACGCACCGCAAAAGAAGATTACATCGAATAGATCTCCACAAGAGAGGGGGAGAACTTTGCATTGAGATCCAAAAAGAGAGAAGAAGACATCTAGCTAATAACTATGGACCCGAAGGTATGAGGTAAACTACTCACACTTCATCGGAGAGGCTATGGTGTTGATGTAGAATCCCTCCGTGATCGATGCCCCCTCCGGCAGAGCTCTGGAACAGGCCCCAAGATGGGATCTCGTGGATACAGAAAGTTGCAGCGGTGGAATTAGGGTTTTAGCTCCATATCTGATCGTTTGGGGGTACGTAGGTATATATAGGAGGAAGAAGTACGTCGGTGGAGCAACAGGGGGCCCACGAGGGTGGAGGGCGCACCTAGGGGCGTGGGTAGGCGTGCCCCCTACCTTGTGGCTTCCCTGTTGGTTGCTTGACGTAGGGTCCAAGTCTCCTTTATCTTGTTGGATGAGAAAATCACGTTCCCGGAGGTTTCATTCCGTTTGGACTCCGTTTGATATTACTTTTCTTCGAAACCCTAAAATAGGCAAAAAAACAGCAGTTCTGGGCTGGGCCTCCGGTTAATAGGTTAGTTCCAAAAATAATATAAAAGTGGATAATACAGCTCAATAATGTCCAAAACAGTAGATAACACTGCTAGGGAAAAGGCTAGCAGCAGCGCGGGTTTTAGCTGTATCAGTAGCGCGGGGACCGGCGTTACTAATAAGGTGCTACAGCTAACACGTAGCAGTAGCTCGTGCTCACCAGCGCCACTGCTACACAGCGCGCTTAATGGAAGCTCGCTACTGATAATAGCTATAGCGCGCTTCTCCTGTGCGTGCTACTGCTACTACCGTGCTACTGCTAACTGTTCTCCACACGCTACTGCTAATTTTAGTAGTTTTTTGTTTGTTTTTCGGCATATATGTTTTCTATTTGTACAGGCTTTATAGAAGAATCTTTAGCACATACAAATTTCATCATGATACACATACAAATGCCTGCGAGACCACAAATGTAATCATAGCATATACATACAAATAGTCTCATCATAATCATCATCCAACACAAAGTGGTATCTTGTCATCATCTCGAAAATAGCGATACATGCAAGTCTCGAATACTTTCAACTACAACGTCATCCATCTAAACAAAGGTATACGCGAGAAGAGATATCACTATGAGTGAGAGCAGAACTATGCAGTACATGATGTGGCGGTTACGAGTCCTCTCTCGCGCTAGCGTGAACCTCAAGTAACTAGCTTCTCCTTGTTGTATGCTTTTGAAGCCTTTATGGATGGCGCCCGAGAACCCATTCACTTGCACCTGGCACTCATGCCACTCGTTGTACACCCCCAGAACCTTCCCTTTGTACATGACATAGCACTTCCATCTCACCATCAAGAAACTAGGTACCTGTTAGAGATGCATGTTCATGAAGAGGATGTACAATCATATATATGCAACAAAATATACTTGAGCAACACCGAAAAACAAAGGGTTAGCAACTAGACACAACATACAATATGCAAATTAATTAACTAGAGGTACGCAGGTCATCGTACGCAAACTAACAAAGTAGCGTTACGCAAGTTCGGTAGGTACCGTGGACATCACAAAGTTTCATCGCTACAAAAAGTATACAAGTTCAACCGACACATATCATCATCATCGGCATCATAAATCACTAGAAATTCCATCCTTCCATATCATCGAGGATGGACCCTAGCTTCTTGAACGGCGTGAGATCTAGACGTTGCATGCCTATGCGAGTTTGGACGTCAGCTCACGATATAGGGCCATGGTGGAACATCCCCTTCTCATCGACGACTTCTTTCATGATGATCGTCGCAATGTCGCTTTCAATGCGAAATAAGTCATCTCTAAGTTTGTAATCCGCTTCTCCACGAGATTCTAGCCACTTGTGGATATGATCATCATTTCTGCTTTTCATGCGAAGCTTTTGGTAATCCGTGTTGAACTGAATCATGAGATGGACGATGTAGAATCCATCCTTCTTGCTTTTTTTGGGACATGGATGCAGGAGAAGTTGGTTTTATGCGTGAAACCCATCTTCTTGTTCCTTTGTTTCATGATCTGCATGTGGCCACCTCTAATGCTGAAGGCTTGGAGAGCATCATCTAGAATATTCATTATGGTGGTGTAGTCTTTTTTCTCGTAGTCTCTGGAAGGGTCAAAATACATGGCGTCGGAGACTTGCGGGTAAAGAACGATAAGGACGGCGCGCCCGTTGCTGCGGGGAAAAGACACCTCAAATTATTCCCCATATGAGAGAGAAGGAATGATTGAAATGTACGAAAGGGTTGTCCGGAACTGACTTACTTTGGATGATAAGGCACGGGGACAATTTCCCGGTCCTTATTCCGTACCATGAAGTTTTGGAGGTACTCCCTAGTAGTTTCACACTCAAATTCGCCGAGACTCAAGAAAGACTCGTGCATGTAGTATGGATCTACCACACTGATTTGCGAGACTTCTTCACTCTTCATGACGGAGCTCATATGTAGCGCAAAAAGGCGGACGATTGTAAAATTGAGCCGCCTTGTCAGAAACATCTCAAAGATATGGTCAAACTGCAGGAAGAACACCTCCGTGGGCCGTGTGTCGACGTAGCACTTTCCCTTTGGCACACGAGCCGCGTATGTCGGATATCCTGGATCCTTTGAGGCTAGTAGGCTTTTCTCAGTCGACAGCACATGGTCGTGCAGTCACCTGAGATCCCCTGATAGTGCCTCCAGCGGTTTCGGCGGTAGCATCGGCTCGCCCGTGAGATGGAACATGGCCGCTTTGTGCTCTGGCTTGTTTGGAGGCAGTTATCTTCCCCGATCTCTTCCTCTCCTTTTTCTTGGGCACACCTTCCAGACCCTTCTTTAACGCCTGCACCAGGGTTCCCGGGCAAAGCACTATACGACCCCCGGATAGTTGAGCCTGTGTTGAGGCGACATCTTCAGGCGTGTCCTGTGAGGAATTCATGAAGAGAGACTTTTTGCAATCCTTCCAACGACCTTCCTTCCCGGGAATATCATCCATATCCTCGCTAGCATGCTGACAGCCAGATTTGTCATATGGTTGACTCATCAGATCTATGTCACAGTCATACACGTTTGTATTGAGGAAACCCATAGGGTCGACCTCCATCTCATCATCCATTCTCTGTTCTACAGGACTGATTACATCAGTCAGTACTATTGCACCCCCTTCATCACGTCGTCCGCCGCTCTCAGTCGGCACTACAGGAGCTGGTAATTGTGTAGGCAGGGTGGTGGTCTCCGCACATGCTTGTTGATGTGTGGTTATTGGTGTGCTCTCGGTCGGCTACAGACGAATAAGATTCTCCGGGCATAGCAGTACCCAACCCTTGCAGTTTCCAATCCGTGGCGGGGTCTCGTCGTCCTCTCCCACGGGATATACCGGAGGAGGCAAATGCTCATGCCCCGATTTCACACTCGACAAGTTAACCCTGAAGTGCCCATCTGGGATCGGCTGGTTGTGGAAGGTGGGTTGCATGGGGTTCATTATCATCCCCTTTCCCACGTCCACCTTCTGTCCTTTGATCAAGTAGAGTATTGTGCACAGGGTTTCTTCGCCCTGCAAACACATATGTCTGTGGCGTAAAACATCCAAAAGGCAACGAAAATGGAATATTCTATATATATTTACATATATATATATATATATATATATATATATATATATATGTTGATGTGACATGTAATTACCGTGACGGCGTCAAGCTCAGCCAAAGACGAAGGCCCACCTAGCGTGCCAGAGACTGAGGACGGGCTGCTATGAGCGGGAGCGACCGCGAGAGGAGGCCCGGTTGCGTGAGCAAGCGATGGTGCGGTGTTGTTGTTGTTCACGGAGTTGCTCCCGATGAAACAGGGTATCGGGAAATCATGTACCGTCTTGTCTGGATTTTCCTTCATCCAGTTGATGATAGCTAGAACCAAGTTAGTACCGAAATCATGTCTGCAGGCAATGAGGTGTATCGAGTTTGTGCCAGTACTCCAAGTCCCAGAACACAGACCTCGTCTTCCATACCTTAAGCAGCGGCTCCGGCGCCTTTCTCATCGTCTTTCCCGGCGCGGGGCACTCCATCCAGTTTTTCAACAACTCATCGATTTCGGCACCGCTCCGCTTACGTGGAGGTCCTCGATGCTCAGTGTGACCATTGAATAGATCTCCACGGTTTCTCCACGGGTCGTCCTGTTCGAGCCATCTTCGATGCCCCATGTACACGATTTTCCCAGACCCTCCATCTTTCCTTGACGTTAGCTGCTGAGACGTCGTATCATCCATGCACCGCGTGCATCCGCAATATCCATGCCACACCTGGCCTGCCACATATCCGTAACCGAGATAGTCCTGCACTGTCATGATCAGTGCGGCTCTCATGTTGAAATACTCGCCTTTGCTGGTGTCCCATGTCTTGTCCGGTGTTTTCCATAACGTGTCTAACCCCTCTTGAAGTAGCCCCAGATACAAATTAATATTATTTCCTGGTTGTTTCGGCCCTTGAATAAGCATGCTCATGTGAATGTACTTCGATTTCATGCGCAACCAGGGGGGAGGTTGTACATCCATACAAACACGGGCCATGTGCTATGGTTGGTGTTCTGGTTGCCAAACGGGTTCATGCCATCGGTACACGCGCCGAGCACGTTGTTCCTTGCATCACATTCAAAATACCGATAGAAGCTGTTCAACGCTCTCCACTAGCTTCCATCCTTGACGTGTCTCAGCTTCGGATCATCTCCATCGTCGGGCTTCTTCCTCTCCACGTGCCAGCGCATTAGCTTTGCTTCCTTGGGATCTACAAAATACCTCTGGAGACGGGGAGTGATCAGTAAGTACCATACAACTTTTTGGGGACATTTCTTCCCGCCTTCTTGTATCGAGAAGCATTGCATATCGGACAGCTTGTTTTTTCTGCGTGCTCCTTCCGATAAATTATGCAATCGTTGATGCATGCATGGTATCTAACGTGTGGCAGATCATGAGGGCACACGATCTTCTTGGCCTGATCAACACTACTAGGACATAGATTACCCGCGGGAAGAACATCCTCTAGGTACTTGAGATGCTCATCGAGGCTAGTGTCGGTCAATTTGTTTTTAGCCTTCGTCTTCAGGAGTTGGAGCGTGAAACTCAAGCAGGTCACCTCAGGATTGCAACCATCATACAATGGAGTGTTTGAGTCTACCACTAGTTGCTCCAGCTTAGCCTCCTCTCTAGAAGCAGCTCTCTCAGTACTCGTCTCCTTGCGAAGCAATGCTTGAACATGAGGGTCCCGCATGATTGAACTTAGTACCGACGAACTCTTCTGCGTGGAGTCCATGTTGTTCTCTCCGCCGCCATGTCCGGCCCTTTCTCCGCCGCCATGTCCGGCCTCTTCCCCGCCGCCATTATCGATCATCTCTTCATCTTGCCCCATGTCATCATTGCCTGCCCCGTCGGCATCCTCAACATCGTCATCCTCATCTTCAATTATCCACCGAGTATAGCCATCCATGAAACCAGTCATGAGCAGGTGCGCTTCGACACGACCATCGTCATGGGGGTCGAGCCAAACTCTGAAATACCCTTGCATAAAAACACAATAGTGAGAGTATGGGTGAAGTGTGTGCAGAACTAGTGCACTTTAAAACCTGCAGAGAGGAGGTGGCCGAAAAATAGATGACAGGAGACATATGAAAGCTCTACAACATTGCATGGCAAACAAAATTAGATTCAACTCCATATGATTTTGTAATATATGAACACAGGAACTGCAGGTACACCTCCAGCACACCACCACATGTGGTCATATCAAGATAATAGTCGACTGAAAATAAATAGGCCAGTCGATTTTTTAATGAACGGTCCGATCTATAAGGAACGGGCAGATGGCCTTCGTCTACCTCCCGCCAGTCAATGTTGACGATCTTTCTCGAACCGAAAGCGACCACCGGCACAGACCCCTCCCTCCGCCACCCCGCCCTTCCCTCGACCTCACACCAGCACTGTGCTTGGCAGCGCCCCCAGGCCATCCCTTTAATCCCAGCGACCTCCAAATCAGGCGCTAGTAGCTCTAGGCCCCACACGCCCCTAAGATAAACACCGAGGCGCCGCTTCCCTAGAGTAATAGGCGGACTAGCTCCTGTTACACCGGGGAATGCTTCCGTTAATTGGGAATCAACCGACCAGGAATTGAAATTCAGGGGGGGACGGACCTCTAGCTAAGGTGAAATAGTATATGAGGAGAAACCTTGTGCATCGACAGTTACTAGGAACATCTAGTATCAAGAAGAAGCAGCCAACTAGTGTCTTCTGTGGGATGAATACTGTGCAATCAGACACGTAAGATTTGCACGAATAAGGGGAGAGGAGTACCCTTATCGGTTGCCAGTGTGGTCTCTTACATATGTCGCGGCGATCTTCTTTTTTCTCCCGGGGGAACCGATGTTTTGGAGAACCATGGATCCTTGGACAAACCCATGGCTAAATTGTTGACTGTGTTGCCATGGCCGTATATCGGTGGAGGCGAGCAGATCCGAGGCGGCGAAGGATGGCGTAGCAGGAACAACTCCGGTGCGGTGGAGGGTGGCGAAGTTGGAGCGGCAGCGGTGAGACGCAGGACGACGTGCTTGAACTGGATCGGGTATGAATGGCTCGGCCTTCGCTTCAACTACTAGCCGTGGAGGGCGTTGCGGTTGAGGTTGCGGTGGACGATGACGTCGGGGTATCGGCTCGGCGTGATCGAGAAGGGCAACGGTTGATGGGTGGGCTGGGGTGGCGGACGGAGGACGCCGGGGTTTCGCGTCTGGTGGAGAGGTAGTTTTTGCGCCCACGGAGTACGAATGGGGAATCGGACGGGTGGGCGGTGGGGGGGGGGGGAGAACCATGTTTCGGTCTGGGACGCGCTTGTTTTCGGCTTTTTGAACAGAAGATGGGATGCGCTTGTTTGAAATTTGGGGAATGTACAAACTTTGCCCCCCTCTTAAATTTCGGACCTACTGCGGGTCGGGGGTAGGATGGTAATCCCAGGTGTCCCAAATAGTGGGCGGGAACGATTTCGGCCACATGCATGTGTTCTTAGGCGGCCATTGTGTATGAATGTTTTTCGGAGGCGGTTGCGTGGTGTCTAGATGAAGCTACAAACCTACCCCTGTTTAGACCTTTGGACGTCAGGCCGGTAGGTTTCACGGGTCGGAGTTATTAGAAAAGTAATTTCCTAGTACTACCAAACATTGGTCTAACGCGGTTTCGGGCGAGTAGAGGCTCTTTTGACGCTAAGTTCATAATTTTGAAACTCAAGCATTCACGTTTAGAGTACTCTTGAACTTTGAGGATTGACCTAAATATACAACATTAAATTTGACCTTGTATGTTTGAAAACCTCATTAAATTATCCGCTTCTTTTTGAAAATTTGACACTTGAAAATCCTATAACTACGATTATTTTGGAATGGAGGAGCTAAATTTGAATCTATTTTGTACACGACTAGATATGCTATCATGTACAAAATCAGAGAAAAGATTGATGCCCTCATAATTTAGGTAGGATTTACAAATGCCATGATATCAAATGCAAATAATTGAATGGACTTCATGTTGAATTCGATTTTTTTAAACCACCTTAAGTTAAATTGAAATGTATGTTGGATCCTAGGTAGCTATTTATAATGTTCATTATGTAACTTTCGTATGTATAATTTGCTTTACACACACAACATGAACTATACTCACTTTTATATTCGATTGCTAAAGCGATGCATTATCTAGAGTTCAAAATACTAACTATATGGATCAATTGTGTCGAATAATAACATACACGTGCTCAAATTCGATAGAATCTCGATGTCTGATGGATCAATGACCATTCCTTACGCGAATTGCAAATATCATGATCCCATCCTAATATTTGGATACAATTTAGATCTTTAATCAATGTGTACATTAGTCTTTTACATGTAGTTTCACTTTGCATCAGTGGTCTCTCATGCATGCTCAGTCACTCTCTCCCGAGGTTTCTTTCTCACACACATGCTCTCGATATAACCCTCCCAGCCTCTCGTAACCAATTACCACTGTTTTCACTAACCTTTATCACAAGCACTCTTCCTCTCGCAAGCATACAAATGCACAATCCCCATCGACCCTTTCTATATACATAGACCTGCCTACGTGTCTCATGTACGCACATTATCTTTAGGCCTGTCTCTCACGCATTGTCTCACACCTCTCTTCCTAATCGACGAGTATGATTCTAGTAGAGCATTCTGTAGGATGCCCCTTAAAGTTAGGTTGGATGAATAGTAATATCAGAGATAAAGGGGTTACCTTAGTCTGAGAACCTAGGATGCCCCGAGGCTTTGTCAGTGGACACACAGTCCTTCACAATTATGCTATCTTTGTCTTGTACGACTAGTCATCCATGGGTCTCCCTAAATGCGTCATGGGCCAACCAATGTTGCGTAGGATGGAACCGAACGAAGGGCCTCACCTCGACCCACCGGACCTCACGCGGTGACACATCCTCTGCCCCACGTCTCGCTATCTTCTCATGCCCACACATACCAACAAAGACACCACACACAAAAAAATATTCTCCTGGTGCCTCTATCCACTTCCCCCTTGCATATACACACTCAAGGGAATCTCTCGCCATGACGTCATATTCGTCTCTCTCTCTAGACCACTCTCATTTCTC
>NC_041380.1:1667744-1673872 GCF_002162155.2 Triticum dicoccoides
GCACACAAACTATCTCCAGGTCTTCTAAAAGTAAGCCCCCAGCACATTCACACATGTTTCATCTTTCTGTCGCAATATATACAATGATGATCATTGTATTTGACGCGAAAGCACGATACATACATTGGACTTCAGAATCAACTCATTACGGTCACCATTTATGTTTTGTGGTTATTATACAGTCACGGGCTCACCGTACAACTCTGTATTTGCTCAAGACACGACTAGTTGCTAGTTAAACGCTCCACGTGGCACCTCTAGTGTTGCATCACATTATCTCACTACCATTGGGCCCACCTATCGGCTTGTATCTACTCTACATTTACACTCTTTTGAAGTATAAAATACACTCTTATAAAAAACAGAGTTGGTGATGATGGTGTGCCTGCCATCCTGCAATATAGGTCGTCCAATTTATATCTGACGGATAGGAAAGAAACTATGACAATTTTGCAAAAAGGTACCCACACACCTTTCCACATTTGCAAATAAGGCCTTCCCTCATACATACTTTTCTCTCACAAGATAAACTAGTCATACAAATGCTTCTTTATGTTACGTGCAACGCACGGGCATCTTGCTAGTAAGAATGAAAACAAACGACAAGAAAATATTGGACGGTGGTTTGAAGTTATGACCGCGGGCACAGCGGAAAAGGTGGCCTTGTCTTGGTATGCTGAGCCGTCTGTTTTAACACACATGAGCTGATGTTGTGATTATACACACACGCACGCATGCACGCAAACTGCATGCACGCAACACTCACACAAACACATGCACCCACGCACGCACGCAACACTCACACGTACACACGCAACCATGCACGCACGCAACACTCACACGCACACACACACACATGCATGCATGCACACACCAATATAGCACACGACCAACACACAATCTCATGCTCAAGTGCTCAACCTACACGTGCATGCGCACACATCAGGCACTACTAGGAAAAGGCTTATTAGTGGCGCAACTGTTTTGGCCATTAATGGCGCACTATAGCTGCGCCACTATCATCGCGCTACTAGTAACATATACTAATGGTGTCAGGACCCCGACTCAATGCCACATCGATCTAGCATGTAACACCTCATATCACCTTGTGGCCTCACGCACGGTATTCCCACGGGTGTCGCCTTACCTTTGCCCGGGACCGTTTGCGCCTTTTGGCACACGTATATGACAGTGTCGCTAGCATCCATATGATAAGGAGCCCGGGTTGACATGGCTAGTCATAAACCCAAAGTGGCACAAACTTACAGGGACAGGCATCCATGACCCAGCATCGAACGTGTCGGTCATCAGCGAGTGAATCCAGGCTGTAGCACTGGGCTAGCAGGACTCTGGTATTTATCGCGTGACATTTCCCTGAAGGGACAGACACAGGAACGAAGAAGGACACATGCCGGCCAGCCTAAGTGTTCCGGAGCAGTAGCAAGCTACCATGGCTCAGTGGAAGCACTAGGAGACATTTCCCGGTAAGAGAGGCTACTAAGGATAAACAACTAGATAGTCAGATCCCACACATACCAAGCACTTCAATAACATACACACAATATGCTCGATATGGGCAAATACAACATGGCATCACAACATGACTCTACAACTCAAGTATTTATTCATTAGGCTCCGAGGAGCGAGATATTACAAACATAGGTCTCATGACCCAACATTCAGAGCATACAAAGCAAAACACAAGCGGAAGCTATCATGTCTGAGTACAGACAACTATAAATGAAAGAGGCTGAGAAGCCTGACTATCTACCAGATCCTGCCGAGGGCACAAGATCATAGCTGAGGTAACAAGCTAAACGTCGAAGTCCACGTGGAACTACTAGTGAGACTGAAGTCTCTCTGCAAAAACATAAATTAAGCAACGTGAGTACAAATGTACCCAGCAAGACTTACATCAGATCTAACTACATATGCATCATTATCAACAAAGGGGATGGTGGGGTTTAACTGCAGCAAGCCAGCTTTGACTCGGTGGCTATCCTAAACTACGACTGCAAGCAACTCTTTTGAGGAGGCGCACACGAGTCCACATATTCACCAACCAATACACCACTATGGAACCTCTCCCGTCACCCTACGAGAACGCCATCCATAGCACTCACGCTTATCTTGCGCATTTTAGAGTATCCACTTTCACTTGTCTATGAACTGATATAAGCAACCCAGAAGTCCTTTACCGCGGACACGGCTATTCGAATAGATGATGTTAACCCTACAGGGGTGTACTTCTTCATACATGTTTCCACCACTTAGCGTCTGCACACGACATGTGCTCGGCAGACTTCAAGCGAAAGCCGACGTGGGTGTAGACCACGACCTACCTAAACACTCAAGTCTCTAGTCCAGGTTTATCGCCTATTCGGGTTCCATCCATGAGGAGATCCGGCCGGAGTTTCGCTCACAGCCCCAAACGATGTGAACAGGGTTCCCGAGACACCAAACGGGCGCCCGGTACACCATGCCACGTGCCTACCGCATCACAGCCCACCCCTCCGGTCAGCGCTGCCCACGGCCTCCAGCATACTACAAACACCAGAAACTACTTGCAACTCCTGGACAGAGGACAAGGGTGAATAAGAAGTCGAGCGGGGTCATATTTCAGGGCCCAATGTATGGTAGTAGCTGAGTCATGGATCACAAACACAGAACTCAGTTCCTAAGGACGGCGTCAATGAGACAAACCACCATGTACTCCTACATGGCCTCTCACCGCTACCTTTACCAAATCGGGTTCACACACTTAGCTCACACACAATAGGACATGTTCACACACCTCTGATTCATCCCCGATGAATCAGACCTGACTCAACTCTAAGCAGTAGCAGGCATGACAAACAAGCATGAATGAGTAGGCACATCAGGGCTCAAACAACTCCTACTCATGCTAGAGGGTTTCATCTATTTACTGTGGCAATGACAGGTCATGCAAAGGATAAAGGGGTTCAGCTACCACAGCAAGTAACAAATATGTCGTTGTTGTCCTAATGCAGTAAAAGAGAGCAGGAGCGAGAGAGTCGGATTTTATCGGAATGAACAAGGGGATTTTGCTTGCCTGGCACTTCTGAAGATAATATAGCTTTTCATCGGTGTCATCGATCACATCGTCGAACCACGTCTATCGAGAGGGAACAATTACCGGCAACAGAGAGAAACACAATCAATGCAATGCACATTATGATGCATGATCATGACATGGCAACATGCTGGTGTTTTGAGCTAATGCACCTAGCTACGATTTAAATGAGGTTGGTTTGAATACATGATTCAAATTCCAACTCCATACATGGTTATTTAAATGCCCTTTATTTGTTTTGTCCAAAACAGAGGACAAACATTGTTCAAACATGCATGAAAATGGTACAGATGGATTCCTTGAATTTTTTTGATAATTTTTCATATATAAATTATTTAATTTGGAGTTACGGTTGAATTTCTATGAATTATTGAAGTTTTAGCTATTTTCTGGAATTTATAAATCATTTTTGATTTATTTGAAACTCCAGAAAACATTTACTGCGTCAGCATGACATCACCCTGACGTCACAGGTCAACAGGGGCTGGTCCGGGTCAAACCTGACCAGTGGGGCCCACTGGTCAGTGACTCAGGTGACTAACAGAGTTAATTAACTCTAACTAAACAAATTAATAGCCACGGGGCCCACTGTCAGTGTCAGCAGGGGGTAATTAGTTCAACTAATTCGATTAGTGCTAATCCTAATTAGCTAACAGGGCTGGGCCCACCTGTCATGGACACAGGGGGGGTCCCGCCGTGGTCAAAGTGGGTCAAACCCACCGGCGACATGACGCCGGCGCGGCCCGAGACGACGGCGCGATTCGAAAACGCGCTACAGGGCACGGGCGAGGCCGTGCTTGGGCTCGTTGGAGAGCCCTTGCTGGTGCGCATCGAACGGTGGTGGTGGCCGTGCCTGTGGTGGCCGGTACCGACGACGGCGAGCTCGTGAGCGGCGGCCGGAGTTCGGGTGCGTTCGGGTTCGGCGCTGCTGCTCACAAACGAGGGAGCTGAGGCGCTGGAGGGGCTCTACGGGTCGCGGCAAGCACAACGGGTGCACGCCCGTGACCAAATGGTCAGCGGGGCTTCGCCGGCGACGAGACCATGCGGCGGAGCGTCTCGGCTCCGGTAGAGGGGCGGCTAGAGCTCGAAATCGGACATGGGGTTAGGGGGAAACGAAGCAGGGGCTCACGGGGATCATGCAGGGAGGGTCAGCGAGCTCGGGGAAGCACGAACGGCGGTGAATCGACGGCGACCATCGGCGGCGGTCGAGGACGAAGACGATGGCGTGGAGGCGATGCAGAGCTTCCCGAGGGGCTTGGCTTGGTGGGGAGGAAGAGGGGGTCGAGGCGGAGCTCCTGAGCTCAGCGGAGGGGCGAGGGGTGGCCGGTGGCTATGGATGCGACGGCGGCGCCCTCCGGTGGCTCTCGGTGGTGCTCCAAATCGAGGGAGGGACTGAGCTAGAGCGAGCTGGGAGAAAGGATAGCGGTCGAGGACGTCTCCGTGGCGTTGCTAGAGGCCTCGGGGAGGAAGCAGGAGGTGGCCAGGGGAAGCAGGAGGTGGAGCCTGCGTGCGCGGCGCTTTCTCACGGCGACAGCAGCAGCTTTGGGGCGAGGGGAGGAAGACGACAGAGAGGAGGAGGTGGGCTGGGCCGCTGGAGGAGCTGGGCCAGGTAAGTGGGCGCCAGGTAAGTCCTTCTGCTCTTTTTTAAATTTTCTGTTCTGTTTTATTTTTATTTAATCTTTTGCCACTGTTGTGAATTTCAAATAATTCAAACAATGCCAAAAGCTCCTCTGAATATTTTTATTTTGCTAGATGGACTTTTCCAAAAGCTCATAAAATATTTCAGGGGTATTTGAAATTATATTCTAGTTATATGAATATAATTCAAATTCAAATAGCTAATGATTTAAATTCAAAGTCCCAAAAATAAATCCTTAAAAATGTTCAATATTTTTGCTTTGGATCAAAACCCTTGCCAAAAATACTAAACATCTAAGAAGAGCATTTTGGAACAATGAATGAGATCTTAGGGTTTTTGCCCTTCTTTTATTTAGGGTTTTGAGGCTTCTAAATTCCTCAGTTCAAGTTTCAAAAATTTAAACATGATGCACAGATGGAAGCAAGCATAGGTCAGGCCAGAACTAGGGATGTGACAAATGGCGCATCCCTGGTGCGCCATTAGTATACCAGACTATTGTGGCGCACCAGGCAGTGCGCCATTAGTAAGTCACACGGTGCACCATTAGTATGCCTCCAGGGGGCCATATTCACCTTGTGCTCTGGGTTACTAATGGTGCACTAACAGATAATGCGCCACTAGTATTTTTTATAGCAGTGCGCCGCTAATGTGCTATATGGTGCGCCACTAGTATGAATATTAGGATTTTTTTTGATATTTGCACAGGTTACAAAATATATTACTTCACAGAATATAGACAGCACAACATATAAACAGCAGATTCATCAAATACAATAGAAGATTAGTCTCCGAATACAATTCATAATATTAGTCTCCGAATTCAAAAGACCGAACAAAGTTAGAACATGACAAGTCTCGAGACCACGAGTAGCGTGTTTGTCGAATGTAATACTGCATTCGGAGATAATTGAGAGAAGTGTCCTCTCTTATCTCCGTGCTACTGCTACTGCTATGCCTAAACATGACTTAGATTGAACTGAGGAAACATGTGGTGCATGTCGAAAGTAATACTAATCCTAACTTGATCAAGTTTGGATTGTACTACCACTAGTGCAGAACCGGGCAATAGCACCGGTTCGTAAGGCCCTTTAGTGCCGGTTGGTAACCGGCACTAAAATGTAGGCACTAAAGGCCCCCCCTTTAGTACCGGTTCAGCACGAACCGGTGCTAAAGGGCAACCACGTGGCACGAGCCAGCTTCGGGGGTAGGGAGCCCTTTAGTACCGGTTGGTGTCACCAACCGGTATTAAAATATTGGGGGGTTTTGGGTTTATGATTTCTTTTTCATTTAATTTTGTGTTTTCCATTTAGTTCTTTTTTGTTTGCTGGTATTTTACGATACTACATATTTTACACGTTATGCATATATACAAATAGAATTTCTAGTAGAACCGAT